>NC_027748.1:26090753-26098327 GCF_000695525.1 Brassica oleracea var. oleracea | reverse complement strand
ATTTTTTATTTTTGTTCTTTTATTTAAACTTATAATATTTTTTAATAAATGAATGTGTTGACAACAAGACTCTAAAATTCATATAATATGATCCTAAAATAAAGAATTATGTTTTTTGGTATAAAACCGAATAAACCGAAAACCGACGGTATATAAACCGAACCGAACCGAAGTAAATATGGATTTAGAATGGTAGTTATATTTTACTAACCGAAATACCGAAAAAACCGAACCGAAACCGAACCGATATCCGGATTGGACACCCCTAGAGAAAATATATAAATTTGAGATAGCATTTGTGTTTTGTCATTTTGTGAACCTATAAAATATAAAAATATACAGAATATAATAAAATAATTTTAATCTTTATTTGTTGATCAACTTGGCCCATGTTGTTGCACTTTACGTTAGGTAACAGATCAATTCCAACTCACCAATCATTATTATAAAATTAAAGTAAATGAATAAATAAATGGCCCATATGCTCAAAACATGATCTTCGACAAAAGATCCTCTTTTCCTTTGCGTAGTGTTTATGACGTGTAAACTGTAACTAGTTTTAATGTCTGTCCGTCTATGCTCTTTTGTCTTATAACATCTATTAGATACTTTTTACAAGTGGCAAGAAAATTAGTATTGCTAGTCAAATAGAGATGGAGTTAATGAAATTGAGATTTGATATTAGGCCTAAGCATTCGGGGTCCCAATCGGGTTTCGGTTTTTCGGGTTTATCAAAATCAGTTACATTCGGGTTATATGAAAATTCGATTCAGGACCGGCTCGGGTTCGGATCGGGGTTAGTAAATCTTCAAAAAACTGGTACAACTCGATGTACTTTCGGGTTCGGGTCCCAATTGGTTCTTCGGTTTAAATGTACCTGATTTATATCTACTTTGTAACAAAAAAATAAGTAAAATCGGTTCTTTGGTTTTAAAATACTTGATTTGTACCTATTTTGTAACCAAAACATAAATAAAATCGGTTCAAAAAAAAAAAGGAATATCAAATGTGATCATTCAAAAACAAGTGAAAGGTAAACATAGTTATTGATCGAAAGAAAACCAAATAAATGAAAGCATAAAACGAAAACCAAGTTCTCATGAAATGAAAAATATTTTTCAATGAAAACAAAACCAAAATCTAAAAACTTCAACCTTCAACCGCCACCTTCAACCATCAATCTTCATATAATAGATAATTATTTTAGATGTTCAATATATTTTGAATACATATTAGGAATTGAGATCATGTTTGGTACAAGTTCTTTTGGCAATTTTGAATGTTTCGGGTTCTATCGGATATCCATTTAGGTTCGGGTTCGGTTCGGATAATATCCATAACCCGAAATACCATAAAACAAGATCCATTCGGTATTTATGCCGGGTTTCGGATCGGTTCGGATTCATTTTTATCGGATCGGGTTCGGTTCGGGTTTTCGGGTTCGGTTTATTTGCCCAGCCCTATTTGATATCATATTTTAATCAAATTTAATGAAGGATTAATTTATCAATATGGTTGAATCGAGAAAGTTTTTTTACAAATATGGAAATTCTTTTAATTTATGAAGATATTAATTTTATAAATAATTGCATTATGATCAAACTGGTTGGTAAGTGACCGGAACTTTTCAATCACGAAGCGCGAAAAACAAGGCCAAATCTCAAAAATAGCACATTTCTAAGTTTATATCACAAAAATAGCACTCAAAAACTAAAATGACCACAATAGCACCTTTCTAAGTTTATCCTTTGAAAATTTTAATTATTTTATTTTTCAAAATTTGAAATCTTATCCCCAAAACCTCATTTCTAAACCCTAAACTCTAAATCCTAAACCCTAAACTCTAAACCCTAAACCCTAAACCCTAAACCCTAAACCCTAAACCCTAAACCCTAAACCCTAAACCCTAAACCCTAAACCCTAAACCCTAAACCCTAAACCCTAAACCCTAAACCCTAAACCCTAAACCCTAAACCCTAAACCCTAAACCCTAAACCCTAAACCCTAAACCCTAAACCCTAAATCCTAAACCTCACCCTTTAACTCTAAACCCTAAGTTTGTGACTTTTGATAAAATATTAAGTTCTATTTTTGTGACTTTTGACCTTGAGTACTAGTCTGGGAACAAAAACTTGATTTAGTGCTATTTTTGTCTTTTTCTTGAAAAACAAACATACGGGGCAAATATAGAAAATGATAAAGTATTTGTCATATGGGGAAAATATAGAAAATGATAAAGTATTTGGGACGACCTTTTAAATATTAAAGAAAGAAAAACAAAAGGGTCTTAAAGCCTTTTTGATTTACCTTTTAAGGACTAAATTCCGCAAAAATTCTCTCAGCCGCCCTCTCCTTCCTTCCAACGATAAGACACAGAGGCGGAGGAACGATTTCAATTTTTGTTTTCCTGATTGTTGATTGGATTCTGATCCATATAGTCTCCCAAGGGTCGATTCCTTCCTTCTTTCTCCAACTGGTTAGTTTTTCTTTTTAAAAAGAAAATATTGCTACGATGAATCTGTATCTGTTATTAGTTTCGGGTTTATTTACTTTTCTTTTATAATGGAAATCTCGATTTTTTTGTTTTCGAATTTAATTGATTGGTTTGTTAACTGATGCGGGAAGAAGAAAAAGGTTATTTGATTAATGTTGATGGTGAAGACGGTTGTTAGATAATTAAGAATCACATTTCTTAAAACAAAGTGTGTAATATGATAACTTAGCTTAAGGAGAAAGCAACTTGAATGGTGAGTGGACTAAATAAAACATTTAAAAAGTTAAATGCTTTCTGTAACTGTTGCATTGATCTGTGTTACTGGGTTCTTAAGCCAAGCTTAAAGACAGCTGCTTTGTGGGGTTGATGCAATGGTTTTAATAGTTAGTTAGACCCCCATTTTTTTTTCCTTTTGATCTTTGTTTGTTTGCATTTCAAATTAGTGGATAAAATCAATCTTGTTAAATGTTCTTTTTGGGAGGAAAGAGTGACAATGGCTGGCACCAAGGGATCAGAGAGTGTTAGGAGTTTGATGAACCCAGGGAAAAGTGCTTTGCTCCCTCCAAAGATCCCGTTTCCTAGTGGTTTGATGGGTTCAAGGCACAGCCACAAGGTTAGTGTTGAGAAAGCTCACCAGCGGACATCCTCTGAGAGCCATTTGGTAGAAGAAGAGCTTCCCTTTTGGCTTGATGATCTTCTCAATGAGCCTGAGAGCCCTGCTCGCAAGTCTGGTCATAGGCGTTCGGCAAGCGACTCTTATGCTTACCTTGACGTGGCTAATGCTGCTACAACCATAAGTGATTTCAGCTATAGGAATCCAGCTGCTTCTATTCAAAGAGGAATTCAAGAGCTTGATCCTAGTCAGGACGCTTCCTTTTACGCTGATGGTAGTTTCCTGAAGCAGAGGAATCGACCATCTGGGGCTCGTCCTTCTTGGACTCGAGAGAGTGTTGGTGGTGGGAAACACATGGGAGCATCATCATATATGTCTCAAGATGCAACAGCAGAAACAAAGAGGTTCTCTTCTGAGGAAAACAACTCCAATCCTCAGCCTGGGGCGTATGAGGCTGATAATACAAAACGAGCCAAACAGTAAGTGATCTCTTTACTCCTTCTTGAATGATTTGAATAGCATATCACGGATGATTGATGTATCATAACATGGCTCCCTGCAGGCAATTTGCACAACGATCACGGGTACGTAAGCTCCAGTACATATCTGAGCTAGAAAGGAATGTACAAACATTGCAGGTAACGCTAAGAAAAAAATAAAACCCTTGTATTTAAAGATAGTCAGTGAAAGATGTATTCGAGTATGATATTTTTGGGTATCGATAGGCAGAAGGCTCCAAAGTTTCAGCTGAGCTTGATTTTCTCAACCAGAGGAATCTTATTCTGAGTTTGGAAAATAAAGCTCTTAAGCACCGCCTTGAAAGTATAGCTCAGGAGAAGCTTATCAAACAACGTTAGTTTCTTCTCCAAAAAAATGTTCTTCTATCTTCTTTTAGAGACCTGAAGTATGAATTTTCAAGTAGTAGCTGGTCATCAAGATTGAACATTACGTAACTATTTGCACTCCTCCTATTTACTTTAAGCTGCTGGAGAAACTAATAAACACGCTTTACAATACTTATTAGCCCATTGGATATTGTAGCAGAGTAGTAGTACTACGACTCATGAGTTGTCTATTGTGCAGTGGAACAAGAGGTGCTGGAAAGGGAGATTGGAAGACTACGAGCTCTGCATCAACAACAACAGCATACTCGTCAACAATCAGCAAGTCACAAACGTGCAAGTAGCAAAGATCTGGACTCTCAATTCTCGACTCTTTCCCTGAACGCTAAAGATTCCAACTGCAGGCGTGACTCTTTATCTGTGATGGGTCAGTTCCACTTTTAGTCAGTGTATCTGAGTGTCTCTCTACCCACGGGTTCATTAGCTCTAAGAGGGCATGCCGTTTCAACAAGATCAGGCCCTACTCTATTGTCTCGTAATGCTCCCTCACTTTTTTTTATGGTCTAGTGCACCTGGTTTCCATTACCTGAAAACCTATATTACTTCCAGCATATGGCTTGCCTGAGGTGCTTTAGTTTGAAGATCATACACCTGGACTTCATTAATCTGGTGTTGTTGTGGTGACTTGTGGTTTGGTAAAAGATACACTGATATGTGGAGTTGTACTGTTTATTTGTTTGTATTTTATGTAACTGGTCAAATGGTGCATTCCCGTGGAGTGAATGGTTCATGTAAAGTTGATGACTTTGTAAACTTCCCCCAAGTGTGAGGATAATTTGATTGCTTGAGAATTGCTGAATTGTACAATTCAGATTCTGAATTCTTGTGTCGAAGCAGTTAAGCAGGTTTGGAAGTTTGAGTTGGAAAAGTTCTTCACCTACTGGCTAGGAGAAAAACTATTTTCTATAGTCCTTCTTTATAAAGTTATAACAAAACTACTTTTTAAAATTTATGATAAAACTATTTTAATTAATAAAATTGCATGCTAAAGAAATGAAGCTGATGTACAATAAAATTTATAAAATATCAATTCACTAATTATATTATGTTTATTAAAGAAAATACCCTCAAATAGTAATAAAACAAGGATTAAAAAAAATCTCAAAATAGCATTTATAAAAATGTTAAAGTACAAATATACTTATATTTATAACTTTATGATTAACTAAATATAAAAAAAAAAAAAAATTAAAAACATGTAGATAATAAAGGACCCAATAATAAACTATATAATAAACATATCTTTAAATTAAATTTAAAATTTAGTGATTATGGTTTAAATTTTAATATGTAGGGTGTAGATGAGGGTTAGGCTTAGGATATATGATAATTTATTCATATACAGTCTGAAGTAATTTGACTTTTTGAAAATTTTAGATGATTTTAGGTGCATTAAAAGTTTTACTAGTGATTTTTGTTAAACCTTCTATAATTTTATTTATAATTAAGAGATTTAAATTTTTATTTTTCTTAAATAAATTTTGATAAAACACTGTAAAATGATAACAAGAATTTGACAATTAATGGCTTAAACTATTTTCAGTAAAGTGGATTTCAAAATTATTTGTCAAATAACAAGTTCAATAAAATTAAATTTTAAATAACTCTATTTAAAAATATTTAGTTAATTTATCATGTAAACACAAATCACCTCAAATTCCTAATTGAATACTATCTTGTTAATAGTTTTTTATGTTTATGAATATTTTTTGAGATTTTTTTTTCTATGATAAAAATTATTGGGTTTTTTTTAAATATGATTCAAAATTTGGAGTCAACCCCAAAAGTAACTCATGCTTCTTTTTTTTGAAACTTTCATTTGCTCTATTCATTCTAGAAAGTTGAGTTATTCACGAAAATGTTGTTACTTTTTTCGAAAATATGGTTTTACTCTATCATCCTCATATTCATCAAGTATTTACAATATTGTCATTCCCATAAATACACCAACCAATTTGAAGCTTTTAATGCACCAAAAAATCAATTTTTACTCTTCATAATTCATTTCTTTTGCACACCAACAAATTTGAAGCTTTTAATGCACTAAAAAATATGGTTTTACTCTATCATCCTCAGATTCATCAAGTATCTTTCACTTTCTCTCTAAATTTATCCAAAAAACCAAAATTTTGATTCCAAACTTTGTAAGGTTCATAGAGACATAAAAGCTCATGATTCTTGGTCATTAACGAGTGAATCACTTTTGTGGTGAAGTTTTGTATTCATGGAGAAGCTAAACAAGTTATCTCATGGGTTTTGTCAACGGGTTTAGTTTTAATTTGATAAAAAATTTGTTATATTTTAGATTTTTAATGTTTAACAGGAAAATTTAAAATTTTACTAAAATTCGAGCGGGTAAAAGACTTTGCTGTAAACTCTTTAAGAAATTTTCGAAGAAATTTTCTAGTGCATTATAAATTGAAATTTTTTGGAAGTCTTCCAAAATAATAATTAGACGGGAAACCTAATTCTACTAAAAATTTAAACGGATATTGGAAGACTTTGTTGTGAAATCTTCTATAAAGTCTTTTAAAAGTCCTCTAAACCCTATATTACTAAAAGTCTTCGGAAGACTTCACATGTACGAAATTCAATCTCAATTTCACTCGTATATATTGAAAACAATTCAATATTTTAGAAATGTTTATTATTACATGATTTTGAAAATTTTCCTATCAATATAATTTTTTTTTATAAAATTAATAAATTATTTTGAACATCTAATACATGAAAAGACTTCTTTTCGAAGACTTCACTTTAGGCGAGAAACCTAAATTCTACTAAACTTTAGGCGGAAATATGTATGAAGTCTTCGAGGAAATCTTCTAGTGCATTATATGTCGACTTCTTAGAAGACTTAAGACTTCACAGGAAGTCTTCTGAGAGGTCTTCCAAACACTAACCCAATCAAATAACTAACCAAATAGCAAAAAACAATTCATTAAACTTAAAATAAACTTATAAAGTGTTTAATATACACAAACTAAACACATGTAGGTCAATTTTTGTAAAAAAAAAGTTAAGATTCCAAAATCAAACCTTAAACATACAAAACAAATACTATAACATATGTTATCAAACCCTAAACCAAAGGCAATCATGACTCAATTTACATTCACTCATTTATATAGAAAATAATTCAATTTTAGTAAATATAAATTTATGTTGGGGTCCAAATCGGTCATGACGGAATCAATGTATGAAAGTCCGTGTTGGGGTCGAAAACGGTTGCAACGAAGTTAACGTCAAAATCCCCGAAGAAGAAAACGTAGAAACCTTCTTCGACAAATACTTTTTCGAAATAGATTCTTCTATACGAAAAGCTTTGCGGACAAAACGCGAGTCATCGGACAAGAGCTCGAAGAGGGTCGTTACGTAGCGACCGAGCTCGAGCCAAAGCTTGGTCCCTACGTAGTGACCGAGCTCGAGCCAAAGCTCGGTCGCTACGTAGTCACTGAGCGTTCGCTCGGTCGCTACGTAGCGACCGAGCTCGAGCAGGATCTCGGTCGCTACGTAGCGACCAAGCTCTTCCGAAACGTCGATACGACATTAGTCCATGCGTTCT
>NC_027748.1:26088278-26088745 GCF_000695525.1 Brassica oleracea var. oleracea | reverse complement strand
GACAAAAACAAGTAGGACTCGTCTTGGCTTGCTTCCACTCGCTACGTAGCGACCTGTCAGACCTTCACTCGCTACATAGCGACCTGTCAGGCCTCAGAAAGGTCCTCCTTTAGGTTCTCTTTTGAATCCTCATCGAAACGCTTTTCGTTTCGTCTCAATCGGATTTTCCATTGAGATTTTATGACAAAAACAAGTAGGGCTCGTCTAAACTCCTTCGCTTGCTCCTACTCGCCCTTACCTCCATCTTTGTGTTCTCCTTCAAATCTCGATCGAAACGTCTCTTGTTTCGTCTTGATTGGAGTTACCATTGAAACATTACGATAAAAAAACTCGCAAAGACTTGTTTTCTCGCTTGGATTCAGATTAATTGTATAAAACGGCAACGGTTAACTTAACACCTTAGCCGCCTCAGCTATACGTTTACGTTGAACCTTTTTATAAAAATTAACGTCGTATCTAAGGAGAAG
>NC_027748.1:26087845-26088232 GCF_000695525.1 Brassica oleracea var. oleracea | reverse complement strand
AATATCGAAAATGGCGAACATACACGAGAAGAGGAAGGGGAAATAAGCAAGCAAAACTTAGAAGAGATAAAACAGCGTCTTCGAGAGAACTAAGGTATTTCCGACTTGAGATTTTTGAAATCAGACTTGGAATTTTCAAATTACTAAAAAAAAAAAACGCCTTCGAGACTGTCATAGAACTTTAGGGAACGTAAAACCTAGGTGGATAGTCTAGCGAACTAAGTCTTAGGCGATTTTTCTTGTCTCGATATATCATTCCATAAACTGTTCAGCCAGATCTTGAAAACCGATCTAAACTCTCCGAAAATCGAGAAACGATCGCCACACATATCAAGCTCGCTTCCTAAAGAGAGAAAAAACTAGAGACATGAACGTCGTCTTAAAACC
>NC_027748.1:26086413-26086660 GCF_000695525.1 Brassica oleracea var. oleracea | reverse complement strand
ATTTTTTACCATTAAGTTTGTTGCTGATCACAACGAACTCTTAACGTCCTAAATAGACTTAGCTATCTCGTGGAGATGACTCTCGTACAACCGACACAAGGATAATAGCTCTATAAAAGAAACCCAAAATTTTTGGTCAGCACTTCTAGGAGGCTTAAAAATTGTCCTTGGAGAGATGCTCGGTTCCAACCATACAAGTCGTATAAGCCGAGAACCTATCGCGGACTTTAAATCGGTATGGAATCAG
>NC_027748.1:26072874-26086328 GCF_000695525.1 Brassica oleracea var. oleracea | reverse complement strand
TAGTATCAAAAACCTTGATACGAGATCCCAAAATTTGTCTCTTTGCCAATATTCGAGCGTCTTCAGAAATCCCGCAAGATTTACACACTGCGGAAAACTCTCGAAACAAATCACGGATATAGCAGTTCACACCGAGTTAGATTACGAGATGACAACTCATAGTCTTCC
This sequence comes from Brassica oleracea var. oleracea, assembly GCF_000695525.1. Lineage (NCBI taxonomy): Eukaryota > Viridiplantae > Streptophyta > Magnoliopsida > Brassicales > Brassicaceae > Brassica > Brassica oleracea. The sequence continues at coordinate 26,086,160 of NC_027748.1, read as the reverse complement.
TTCTACACCCATATAAAATGCCATCGGCAGCAACACGCCTGAAAACCGTTACATAAAAACTAGATCGTAAAGGTCTCATTGGAAAACAAGTCATACGAACCTTAACTCCAAGACGAACTACGAAAGGCTTGATCCCTTCAACAAGGGTACGTAGGCAGCCGTCATAAGGCGCAGCCCCAATCTTATCGCGTTATACTCTTAGAAGAGCGAGAAGACCACTTACCACGAACCTTTTCGACCATTAATTCCGCCTAACTCACCTAACTTGCCAAGCCTCTCGCTAAAACCTCACGCTAGAAGCTCATGGTTCTAACGAGTTGGGGGCTAACTGTTGGGGTCAAAACCGGTAACGACGGAATCAATGTCTGAAAGTCCGTGTTGGGCTCGAAAACGGTTGCAACGAAGTTAACGTCAGAATCCCCGAAGAAAACGTAGAAACCTTCTTCGACAAATACTTTTTCGAAATAGATTCTTCTTTACGAAAAGCTTTACGGAAGAAACGCGATTCATCGGACAAGAGCTCGAAGAGGGTCGCTACGTAGCGACTGGGCTCGAGCCAAAGCTCGGTCGCTACGTAGCGACCGAGCTCTTCCGAAACGTCGATACGACATTAGTCCATGCGTTCTCGTCTACCCTTCGATGCTATCTCCCGAAGACCGTAGCGAACCTATTTCACGATTCCCCGCCATTCTAAGTTATCGATCAAACTTTACCGTAAAAACCGCGGAAAGTTTGTTCTTTATCGAAAGAAGCCGTAATAAATGCTTCGAGTCGGAAGACGGCCCAAAGGGACGTAAGACATGACTCGAGGCCCAACTTACGATTTCTTAACCAACAGCCCGTAAGCCGCATGACGGTTTACGCTTGGTTCGCAAGGAAAGATAAATGTCAAGTTTCCGCGGATAAATACGAAATTAACTTAAGGGCAGAAGGGGAAAAGCGTAAACTGACCTTGGAGCCAGTATATAAGGAGTCCTAGGCGGAAGGCAAAGAGGATGACTTTTCACAGCAAACTTAGCACTTAGAGCAATTTTAGGCAATTTTCCGTTTTTGTTATTCGAGCTGCGACTCAATTAGGTTTTTGCCGTCTTAGGGTTTTAGAACTAGGAATCTCGCCGACAGCTCTCGTAGCCCATGCACTTACCTTGTTGTAAACGCTCAAACCCAGATTCAGAATAAGAACTATCTTACCCTCTTTTTCGATTTCTTATTTTGTTATTGTTCTCGTTTCGTGTTCTGATTGCTTGGCGTGTGGTATTAGCAGATATCCGGGACATCTGGGAAATTAGGGTTTTTCTAGTTTTCTTATTTAAACGGAAATCGACAGTGCGAATTTCGGTTCCCACAATTTACATCATTTAGATATGTTAACAATTACATGATTTTAATTTTTTCTCCATCAAAATATTTTTTTGAAAATTTATAAATTATTTTTGAGATCTATTACATAAGAAGGTTTCCGGAGAAGTTTTCTCAAAAAAGACTTTATTGGGTTATATTCGTAAAAGTGCATACAATTTTTTTTTGGTCATAAGAGGCTGGTTGTAATTTCACTACCATTTTAGGTTAATTATGCATTTAATTCAATTTGGAGTATACATTTGCATTTAGAATCAATTTTTGATTCAATTTTGGCAAATTTCCCAACATTATTTTAATGATATCTATGATATTTGTTCAGTAATTAAATACTTAGCATTAAGAATGAATCGGGGTAAAAAAGAAAATATTTTTCATTTGACTAACAAATATCAAATTAAGCATGCGCACTTTAACGGGACCCGAAAATTTGAACCGGAGCCAACTGAAAATACTCTATTCTAAACCGAACCAAAAATATATAAATATCTAATTGGGTCCAAAATTGCTCCATTCGAAATAAACAGAACCGAAAAGAACTGATTCAAATAAATCTGGACCCAAAAATAACCGACCCGAATAGATCCGACCCATATAGATCCAATAAGAACATATTCATGCACGATCTAAAAACATAAATATCAAAAATTGTGATGTTATGTGTTCCATTGTCTATATTTTAGTTTATAATTTAGTTGAAATGTCTTTTTGTTAGCAATCTTCATTATTATTTTGTTACATTTTTAAGTAATTTGAAACTTTAAATTTCGAGTTTAAAATTGTTCTTCACTTATCAACAGTTTATTTTGTTATTTTACAAAATTTTAAATAGATATGATGGATTTTGGTTAAATTCTGATAGAATTTGAGTATTTCAAAAAAGAAAATTGAATCATAAATATCCAAACTCTATTCGGATCCGCTAGGACCCATAAATTATAGCTATTTTACAAATATTGTATTTATAGACCCGAACTGATATGGATCCAAGAGGAATTGACCCAAATTCGAACCAAAATTTTTCAAGTTTCTAATTAAATTTAAATGTTTAGGATCCAAAGAATTCGGACCTGGAAAAACTGATCCGAACGTGATTCAGAGACCCGAACTCCCAGACCTATAGAAAATGTTAAATAGACTTTTTGATCATTGTTAATACAAGATAGAAAGAAAAAGAAAGAAAATCAAGGTGAATGATGGTATAAAAATAGAGAAATCTGGTCACGGCTAAGTATGTACTTGTCTACATATCTATCAGTGTTCAAGAACTTGTTAAGCGTAAACTAGACACTTTGTATAGAACTAAGGTCCACATGTATTAATCAAGGCATATATGATGAGGTCTAGGCATTAACAAATTATATGTTTATTTATTTTAAATTGTATATTTATATTATATTTTAAAAAATTATGTGTGTTAGTTAAAAATTACTTTGATGAGATATAAAAAATAAAATATATTAAAAAGGAATCAAACAACTTATGAAATAACACCAAAAATTAAGAAATTAAACAAACGTACGAAAATAACAACAAATATTTTTTTTGAAAAAAATATCATCATTTGTTTATCGACAAATTGGTGATGAAGACAATATAAATAAATTAGTCATAATTTATATATTACTTAATTTAACCAGTTTATACCAATTTAAATAGATGTAAATCTCAACATAATTGAATCACATAAATCGGATTTTAAAAAATCGTTTCAGTTATGAGGGATTAGCCACCTAAGTGAAGTGTCTCGTAGATCGATTTTTGACCATTGATATCTATACGATGATTCGGTTTAATTAAGTGATTTCAGAGAAGCAAGCAGACATATTTAGTATCTGATATATGCTCGATTCAAAATTTCAGTAGATTTTAAACTATTAAAGTGGAATTGGAACCTCATCCCCTAATCATTATTTATGAAATGATTTACATGTGTTATCACCACATTCAATCTCAATGACATGACTTTTAGAAAATGATACATGACATTAACATGATTATGACAATGCAAATTTCTTTGAAAAAATTTATAATTTTTGGCAAGATGTATCTAATATATATATATTAATGACTATTAACTCATATATCACCATTAATATAATTTTTATAAATATTTATTTTGACAAAACTATTTAAATATATAAATAATTAGTAACTCATATAGCACCGTTAAATTAATATACACATATATATATATATATATATCACATTAATAAAAATAAACTAAATATAGTTACAAATATATTTTTCACATCAACCTATATATCATATTTAATAGATATATTATCAAAATTAGTTGTAAGTATATATCAACAAATACAAAAATAAATCAACACTAATCAGATAATTTGAAAATGTAAACTTAAATTTTATTTTGAAATAGAAATAAAATTATATATAAAATTATTACTTCTGTGCATGTACATGGCCATAAAATTTTCTAGTTTTACTAGGTGTTTTTTTGCACCCTGTGCAGTAAAATTTTTTTTAAATCTAACTTATATTTAAAAATAAAATTTATTAAATATTATAGATTTTACTATTTTCTTACTAATATTTAATATAGATTTGATATATATTAAATCAATTTGTATAAAACTAATAAAAATGATATAACATTGTATAATCATCAAAAATTTAGCCTAAACAATATTTATAAAATTTGTAGGTATATAAAAAACTAATGATCTTACGATTAGATATTTAAATTTTTAAAAAATTGTAGAAATTTTTGAAAGCTTTTGTAATACAAGTATAATTATAAAAAATAATAATATTTCGAAATTTTGAAATGTTATATATGAATATTTTTATTTTATAGATAATGTATGAGCTATTACCATATTTAAAAAAAAGTTTACCAAAAAAAAATATCAATATTAAATGTAATAGATGAATTATTACCATATTCTAATAAGTTTGCCAAAAATATTAATCAACATTAAATGAAATTATCCATGTCATATTTTTCCGGAAGCCATGTCATCAATTTCAGTAGCAATGTAATATTTGTTTTGTGAAATTGATTATAGAGAGTACATGTGACAAAATTACTTCGCAAATATAATCTAGGAGATATTATATGCAAAAATGGTTGGACCCGGTGGTTATGCAATTTGGAAACATGCCCAGAAATGACACGCATCTGATAGGCGATATTTCCAGATAGAATTATATCTTGTCCGTTTGTGTACGAGTTGGTGTAATTTCACTATTGAGTCGCGATAATTTGGACAAATGTGTTTTGCATGTATGATGTATGTAGAACGCCGACATGGCGGCTTTGCCAACTAGCAACTCTTTTTTTTTTTTTTTACTACTTTTTAAGAAATTACTAACTTTTGCATGTTTTTTTACTAACCAGATTTGGATAATTTGGACAAATGTGTTTTGCATGTTTTTTTACTAACCAACTAGCAACTCATATGAATATATGTTTACTAACTTTTTAAGAAATTACTTTTCAATTAAGCATTCCCTCTATATATTCACGTGTTTGTTTCGCAAATATTATTTAAATAATGATTGATAGCAAGGACAAAAGAAGAAAAATGAAAACGCATTGAAGTAAATATACATCTGCAGTCTGCGCTGCTACCTTTCTTCTTCCGGTCAATAAAAATAAAACCTTTCACTCTCACCAAGAGCCACAACAATGTCAATGTCTATCCTTCTCCCCACCAATTTACAACAATGCCCTTCTCCTTCCTTCTCGCCGTCAACCCCACTACTCTCCCCATCTCCTTCCACCGCTTTCTCCTTCGTCGGAACTAGCCGGAGATGCCTCCGACTGGTCACCTGTTGCGTCTCTTCCGTTCAAAGCTCCGTCGCGAACGGCTCCGCTCTCGCCGCCGTTATCGTGGAGAGAGACCAGATTCGTCTTGGTCTTCCTAGTAAAGGACGCATGGCCGCCGACTCCGTCGATCTTCTAAAGGTGACAAGTTTATTGCACTGCAAATGCGATGACGTTGAAAAATGATTAACAAGTGTTTAGCTTCAAAGCCTGACTAATTGTACTCTTTTTATGACAAACTAAAATATTCCAATATTTTATTTATTTATTGATTCGGAGACTAGCTTTCTGTTTCTGTCTTTGTATAGTCTCTTATGTTTCTTTCGCTTTTGAAACTTCTATGTTATGTTTAAAAAACTGTTTATTAAATTGATGATGACCAAAATCTTGATCATCTCTTTCTCTACCAGATATATTTCTTTTCTTTTTTTTTTTTGAACTTCTTGGAAGTGTTGTCTCTCTCTGTCTCACTTTGAGTGAAGTGGACATAGTAATTTGTAATCTCTTGACTCGTTCTGAGTTCTGACTCTTGATGTTTGTTCTGTGAAGGACTGTCAACTTTTCGTCAAACAAGTCAATCCTAGGCAATACGTTGCACAAATTCCCCAGGTATTACATTCCAAGAGAACTACTCAAAACGACAGCGTCTGTGTGTCTTATCTTACATTGGTGATCTTTTCGCGTCTCCCAGTTACCAAACACTGAAGTCTGGTTTCAACGGCCAAAAGACATTGTCAGGAAGTTACTCTCTGGAGATCTGGATCTAGGTATCGTTGGTCTTGACACAGTTTGTGAATATGGTCAGGTACGTCACCACCATAATCAGTTTTCTCTTGAAGAGCTTTAATATCCTGTTCAGCGTGTTTAATTATTGACACTGCTTAACCATATTGTCGAGTTATGCCATCGCATTTAGAATATAAATTTTCTCTGTGGTTTTTCTGAACTTTCTCTGGAAGGCTTGTTTGTATCATAACTTAAATGTTTGAGATTTCTTTCTTACAGGAAAATGAAGATCTTATCATTGTCCATGAAGCTCTCAACTTTGGAGACTGTCATCTATCCATTGCGGTATGCTCTAATCTATTGTGATTAAGGGTCCTCGTATCATTACGTTGGATGCCTATCTTAATGCAATCTCAAATGATCTCAGATACCCAACTATGGCATTTTTGAGAACATAAATTCTCTCAAGGAGCTAGCTGATATGCCACAGTGGAGTGAGGAGAGACCATTACGCGTTGCTACTGGCTTCACTTATGTATGATGAGTTACACATTCTCCTTTTGGTGCGCCGTTGTCATTAAATTAAATTCCTCTCTGGATGCATTTTGCTTCGATATAATATTTTTGGAAAATGATTCAACTGCTTTTTGCAGCTCGGCCCCAAATTTATGGAAGAAAACGGCATAAAGCATGTGACCTTTTCAACTGCAGACGGAGCTTTGGAGGCAGCTCCGGCGGTGAGTGAGATTACACTATTTAACATCTATGCCAACACTAGGCTAATAACGGTTTATCCCATAGAGATTCAATTTTTCAATGAAATAATTTGTACTATTGCGTTAGATCAATCTGCTAGGTTGCTATCTTTGACCTTTGTTGTTTGCTTAGAGGTTTATTTTTCTATTCTGAACTTGGAAATTGCCTATAGTGGAAAGATTTTTGTAGCCGCGCAAGTAGCTTGAGACGAAGGATTCTTTTGTGTTGTTGACACATATTTTTCTTGTTAATTAGATGGGAATAGCTGATGCCATATTGGACCTTGTGAGTAGTGGGACAACACTCAAAGAGAACAACTTAAAAGAGATTGAAGGAGGGGTTGTGCTGGAAAGCCAGGTAATTTTTAAGAGTCTGCATAGAATCATTTTGTGACCATTAATTGTTCCCGAACATTTCCTTTATAAATTTCAGGCCGCACTTGTGGCAAGCAGAAGAGCATTGACCGATAGAAAAGGAGCATTAAAAACAGTTCACGAGATCCTCGAAAGATTGGAGGCGCATCTTAAGGCAGATGGCCAATTCACCGTACGCGCTTTGTTCTTGTGATGATGTTTCCTTTTTCCTGCTTTCACTTTCTTTTCTCTAAATACTTTCATTTTTCAGGTTGTTGCAAACATGAGAGGAAATAATGCTCAAGAAGTGGCGGAGCGTGTGTTGAGTCAACCATCATTGTCAGGATTGCAGGTTAATGTTATGAAATGGTTGAATTTCTTAACCCTTAGCTTTTTGTATTTCTCATTGACTGTTTATAATGAGAGCAGGGACCAACAATAAGCCCAGTTTACTGTACACAAAATGGGAAAGTATCGATTGATTACTATGCCATCGTGATTTGTGTGCCAAAAAAGGCTCTTTACGAGTCTGTGAAGCAACTGAGAGCGGTTAGTAATCCGCGTAGTTTCTTGCTTACTAATCTCACCTTCCAAATAGCGGTCTATACTGTTCCCTCTCTTGGTTCTCTAGTCATTGACCATCAATGTTATTGCAGGTTGGAGGCAGCGGGGTATTAGTTTCACCTCTTACCTACATTTTTGATGAGGATACTCCAAGATGGGGTCAACTCCTGAGAAACCTCAATCTTTAAATGTTTTTGTATGAGTAGATGCTTACTCTAACAAGCTGTAAGAAGAATGGTGTAAGTCAGTGGGTTGTTACCTGTGTCAAGTTTATAGTTCTGTTTTTGTTTTTTTCTCTCGTTGCTGTTGTAGTTTCTACCTCGCTTTTCTGTATGGATCATGTGCGTTGTTGTTAATCTGTTGGAACAATAATAAAAAATTAAATAAATAAAGATGCGACATGTTTGAAGCTTTTGTAATTCATTTTGGCATCAAGGAACACATTTGTTAACAGTTTATCGCTGGCCTTGTCACCTGACGTGTAATTCCAAAAACAGGCTCCTTCTGCGCACACAGGCTCGTTGTTAAGAGTTCTTCAGTCTGACTTCAAAATTTCCTAGTTTGCTTTATAATCTGATAATGTAGTTCTTGTTTGACGACACGTTTCTGTAGGGTTGGGATTTTTTAACCAGAACCGATTATCCAAACTTATCCCACCGAAATGGACTGGTTCAGTTCAGTTTATTTTTAACACTATTTTATTGAAACTGATTTAAAATATATTACATCATAGAAGGATACGACAATAACAATGAGAAACTAATGGTCTTTCAAGTTTCAACACTTAAAATAGCAAAAACATACATGACTGATGACACATCAGCAATACCTTGTTTTGAAAATAAGGTGGATATGTGTTCCCGTTCCAGTAATAGCAGACAGACTTCTAATAACTTCAGCGAAATCCCGACAAAAATTCTCATAGTTTAGATATGTCGTTTTCTTTAATTGCCTTGATCAATTTTGTTCCGAATTAGCTTCAGTTAAGCTACCGTCGAACAAGTTTGAACCTGATATCGAGAATAACCAGCAGTATCGCTCACATCAGCGCGACAGGAGACAGAGACAACAGAAAAATACAGGTAACTAACCACTGCAACAAGCCAGAAATTGAAACAAAACGGAACCTTATGCTCAAAGGATACTCTAATGGATGCCGGAGAAGAGAGGCTGTAAACAAGACTCCCAGTACACCACAACCATCCATTGCAACACACAATGAAGTTTGTGTAGCATTCAGCAAGAGCACACCGCTCCCAGCGGCTACAACGTATCATCCCATCAACATATTGGGATCTGTACCTCTAGATTCAGACGCACACACGGCTCAACACTTTGAAGACAGGCCCGAAGAAACCTCAACCCAGCTGACCAAGCACTAAAGGAACAAACACCACATGTGATAGATCTCAAAACTTAAACAAGACAATCCAAAATTTTGTATCTTTTTTAAACTATTGATAACTAAATTTCAGTATCGTAATTCTATTTTTTTTTACTAATTTATAATCATTTTAAAAATTCAATTCAAAATTTTAAATTAAGATTAAGTTTTCAATACTTGTTTGATTCAAATTTTAAAATTAAAACATTATGAATTTTTATATAGTATGTGATTTAATTTAAACAATATTAAATAAATATATATTTGAATCTGAAACCGGTCGGAACCGACCCAGATCAAAACAGAAAGTTTATCAGGTTTTATATGGATACACTTTTTTTACACTTGTTTACTAGGTGTTTCGTTTGTTCATGCGTGCAGAATTATTTTATAATTATTTATTAATACAAGCATTATAATTTAAAGACATCATGATAAGTTGTTCAATCCGTCAAAATTATAAACTGAACATCAAATTATTTATATATATAACAACTTTTTCATCAAAATGTATAAACTTGTTATTGCATTAAAGTTTTTTGAAACATTCACACATTTTAAATACTTTTTAAATATCCTTATACACGACATTCATTCATAATTAATAAATCTAATAAATAAAATTTTGAAATGACTGAATATTCTATTTTTAATTATATGGATTTAATTTTTTATTGATTAATATTTAATTATACAATTTTTGTTTCTAATTTTTGTGACTGCAGTTTTATTTCGGATAACAACATAATATATATATATATATATAATCTTTTATATTTAAATAAAATTTTCTTTTTGGTTAAAATTTATTATATTAGTTTATAATAAATTATATTATCAAAGAAAAATAAATTTAATTAATTATTAAGGATAATCAATTGTATATTTCTTATTTCCTGTGGAAGTCCTTGCTGTCTACAAGTGAAGTTCTTGAATACACTTATAGAAAATTGTCACAAATACCACATTCATAGTATCATTTTTCATGTTTACACTAATCACTTTTACTAATCATTTTTACCATCACTTTTAATCAAGGGTAAAAAACACTTATACTCTTAGGGTTAACTAATCTAGACTTAGGGTTTAGAGTTGATGGGTGGGGTAGGATTTTTGGAATGTGAAATTTAGGATTTTAATAAATATATAAATAAACACTTAAAAATAAAATAAAAATAAAAATAAAGTTTCAAACATAATTTTCTATTTTCAAAAAGAAATTTTGAAAAAAAAAAAAAAAAATTTTTGAAAAAAAAAATTTATAACAAAGTTCGAATTTGAAAAAGTATAATTCGAAAACATTTTTATTTTTTTATTTAAATAATGATTTATTATATATATATTGATAACAAGGGTATAAGAGTCTTTTGCCACTTAATGAAGAAAAATCTTTGAAAATGTCTCTTTATTGATGATAAAAATGAAAAATAGTACTATCAAAGTGGTAAAAATAAAATTTTCCCTACATTTATTGGTGTAGGTCTCGTGTTTATGCTATTTTCAATCGTTATTTTATGTTTGTTCACAAACTTTCCTTCTTTAAGTAATGGAATTCAACTGGGTGGCAAAAAAATATGAATAAAACATATCTTTGTCTTGACATTTAATGAAATGAGGATAAAAAGTTCTAAAACAAATTCTCAGGATATATATACATAAATAGTGAGCATTGTGATACACATGAATTATATTTTTTTTTTAAACATGTTTTCATTTATTTATTTTTTCAAATTTTTTATTATAAATATTTATAATTAAATCTATAATAGATATAATAATAAATATTCATTAAGGGCACTAATGAATTTAGCTGCTTCAACTTTCAATGTGAGTGGTGAGAAACTAAATCACTTTGAAAATAATACACAAATATCTTATATATTAAAACAGAAGTCACGACCTTGATTAATGTGTTATTTTTTAAAAAAATAGACCTATTGGACCTATTCCTAGAAAGTCATGTTACATTTAATATATAATCTTATCATTTAAATTTTGGTCTACCAGAAATTTTTATTGGGCTATCAATAATTGGATTTAAACAATAGAAAATCTATTGGATTTATAGATAATATAAATTAAATAGATATATAATTTAATGTTGTAATACTATACCTTTATGTGCTAAATATTTAAATATTTGTCGATGTTAACTTTTAAATTATGAAGATAATTTTTTAAATAACAAAAATCATATTATCTAACAATGATTAATCTTTACTACCTTAAACCAATGAAAACAAATTTTAAACTATATAGTTTATTTTAAAAATTAAACAAAAACTAAAATTTTTATTATTTACTCGATAATATAAATCTATGAAGTGAAAATTTTAATTTTTAAAAAAACTTTCTAAATTTGTGAAATGTTACAATATCTTTGAATATGACAATAAAGTAATATTTTACTAATCCTTATATATATAGTTACGATTTTAATAATAAAATAATAATCCAAAAAATATATATATAGAAGAAGATACAAATACATGTGAAAGTTTGAAAAAATCTATTCAATGAAAAAAATATACAGTAAACTTATTATGTTTTTAAAATTGATAGACACATATATATTATAATATATACCAATTTAGAATTGAAAACAAAATATTTATATAAAAATAAATGAAAACAAAAATCTGCGCGGTTGCGCGGGTCGAGATCTAGTTAATTTTAAGAGATTAGAGTAAGTTTTCTTTCATGCGTTCAAAATATTTAATAATAAATTAAACAATTTTTATATATACAATTTTTTTCATTGACAAGATAAATATTTTTATATGTAAAATAAATTAGAAAAGGCTCATGCATTTCAAATGTTTAATAATAAATTAAATATCAAATTCTATACTTATGATAAATATTTCATTATAATAAAATCTTTACTGCATAAAATAAATTCGAAAACACTCATGATGCATAAAATTATATACAAATTAAATACATATAGGAATTTATCTTTCTTTAATTTATTTATAAATTTAATGGTATAAAATAACTTTTTGGATAACACAATATAAATTAGCTTTAGATAATGATAGTTATCAAATCAATAAAATTCGTTTTAAATTTATGATTTATATAAGAATAAACCTAATTATTCATGGGAAATTGCCACAAATACTACATTCATAGTACCACTTTTCATGTTTACACTAATTACTTTTACCCGCATTTTTAATGAAGGGTAAAAGACACTGATACCCATAGGGTTAACCCTTGTTCAAAATTACGCTAGGCGTAACGCGTGCGGTGAGGTAGCGCCTAGCGCCGAATCGATTATTTGGAAATTATACGTGGATTAATCGGGGAGTAGTTTTAGGGCTTTTATCTCATTTTGCTTGAAATATATTAAATATGTAAATTATTCCAATAGTTGATGCGTGGTCCAGTGGTTAATGTTCGGTTACATAATGCATCAAACCACGGTTCGTACAGCACTGTAGCCGTTTTGTACTTTTTATTTTATTTTTAGGTTTAATGAAGTCAATGACTAAAATGTCCTCGTCTTCAACAATCGGCCTGCAAATCCCAAAGCCGTTTTCCTTCGTTTTTTTTTTTGCGATTTTTCTGTTCCTTCTTCTTAATCTTGTTAGTTTAAACTGAAATATAACAGATCTGCAGTCGAACATGTGATTTTGAGCTTCAAATATACAAAATGATGAACTTTAAAATTTTCACCGATTAAGTAACCGAATAGCATCAAATCGCCACGCTTGGTGGCCGTGGAACGTTTTTCCAGCGACTACGCGGCCCTAGGCGGCGCGTTTTCGAACAAAGGGGTTAACTAATCTAGACTTAGGGTTTAGAGTTGAAGTGTGAGGTAGGGTTTGTAAAATGTGAAATTTAGGATTCTAATCTTTATATATAAAGTAGATTTCTTCCCTTCTTCCGACAAGTGGCAGGGGGGTTTGCTGCCACGTGTCCTCTTCCATTTCCTTTGAAAATTCACTACTTTGTTAATCAAAAAATTATCCATGTAACTTAAATAAAAAATCATATATTTATGATAAATTAATAAATAAAAAAAGACAAAAAGACAGACATTTCTATTAGTTTGAATATGATTTAATTTGATAGGTAGTGTTGAACTGAGAATTTTTGTTATTTAATCATTCTCGCACTAACCATCATCATATGAAGTTTGATAATCTATTTTTATCACTAAAATTAAAGATAAATAAAGTAATACAAATGTATTTTAATATTTAATTTATTGACAACTAAAATAACATAAAATTTTACTATTTTCTATTATTTTAGTTACAAATTATATATTTATTTTGCAATTAAAAATCATAAATTAACCAAACTAATAAGAAAAAACTAAAGCAAAACACATTATTTAAAC
>NC_027748.1:26061264-26072078 GCF_000695525.1 Brassica oleracea var. oleracea | reverse complement strand
AAAAAAAAAGAAAACCCAATATTAACCGGAACAGCCTACAAAACCGTGAGAAACAACCGCACAAGTGGGAACTCATAAACAAGATCTACAACAAATATTAGATAATCACACAGGGAAAGAATGCGAGGAAGAACAAGCACGGAGATGAGTCTTTTTCGGTGATGGTGAGAAGCACTGTACGCTGGAAAGGTAAACGAAATACATAGATGGTGACAACTAAATGTCAAAATATAGAGAGAGGAAAAAACATCTTAAAGGAATAATGTTCAAAAATATGAAAAAAATACAATATGTTTTATATCATAGACTCATTGCACCACTAACAAGTACACACAACAATACATTAGTGAGAAAACAAACATAAAATATATTAACCTACCACCTACTACTATATAACACAAATAAAAAACCAAATGCTCTTAACAGACGTAATTATATCATCAATAAAGTCATGATTAACAACAGTAAAATAATATTTCGCGCGAAGCGCGGACACCCCTCTAGTAAATATATAAATAAATACTTAAAAAATATAATTTTTTTTTTAAAATAGTTTCAAACATAATTTTCGATTTTTCAAAAAAAAAATTTTCAAAAAAATAAAAAAAAATTCGAAAAAAGTATAATTCAAAAACATTTTTTTTTAATAATGATTTATTATATATATATATATACATATATAACAAGGGTACAAGAGTCTTTTGCCACTTAATGAAGAAGGTATTTTTGAAAATGTTACTTTAGTGGTGGTAATGATGAAAAATTGTATCATGAAAGTGGTAAACATAAATTTCCTTATTATTCATTAAAGGTAATATAGATTTTAGCCACTCATATATAGGAAATTCATTCTCGTGGGTGGGAAAAAGACGATCCGGAAAAGTAAAATGCAAACTAGACAGAGCAATGACAAATGAAGAGTGGCACACTTTATTTACTCATACTGTTGTGGAATACCTACAACTATGGGGGTCAGATCTTAGACCAGTCCTAGCAAGGATTCAATCTAACGTTCGAAGGACAAGAAAGAGTTTCAGATTTGACAAGAGGTGGATAGGAAAACCAGGTTTCAAAGAAGCGGTAATCTCGGGATGGAGACAGTTTGATGAAATTCCAGTTCGGAATTTTCATCAAAAAGTTACCTCATGTCGGAGTAAGATTAGTACTTGGAAAAGGAATAATCCGACAAACTCCGCGGTATTGATTGAAGAATTGAAAATTAAGATAGATCTTGCCCAAGATGACGACAATTCTACAACAGAAGAATTGGAGGATTTGAGAAGACAATTGATATCGGCCTTTCGAGAAGAAAATACTTTTTGGGAACAAAAAAGTAGGGACTAGTGGCACAGAGATGGGGATAGAAATACAAAATTTCATCATGCCATTACAAAACAACGAAGAGCTCAAAATCGGATCATCAGTATCAAAGACAAACATGGGAAGTTGGTAGAGAGTGAAATCGAGGTGGAGAACGTGGCTATTCAATATTTTTGAGATCTTTTCTCTACCTCTTCGCCGACTGGCTAGACGCCTCCCTTCGTTTCATTTCAGAAAAGGTGTCCCATGCCGACAATAGGTTACTTTTAGAGGAGCCGTCGGAACAGGAAATTAGAAGAGCTCTCTTCGACATCAACCCGGATAAAGCACCCGGACCAGATGGTATGACTAGTAAATTATTTCAAAAATTCTGGCGTGAGATGCGTCAAGAAATTATTAGACTTGTGCAAGACTTCTTCGCGACAGGCAGTTTCGACCCACTATTGAACCAGACGAATATCTGCCTCATCCCTAAAAAGAAGAAACCTCGGGACATGACTGAGTTCAGACCAATTAGTCTCTGTAATGTTAGCTACAAGATCATATCTAAACTTTTATGCAAGAGACTTAAGAGGGTTATTCCACGCTTGATCTCAGAGACACAATCTGCCTTTGTGGCAAAACGATTGATTACTGATAACATTCTGATAGCACAAGAAAATTTCCACGCCCTACGGACGAACCAGAGATGTAGGGAAGATTTTATGGCTATTAAAACAGATATGAGCAAAGCTTACGATAGAGTGGAATGGAGTTTCATAGCAGCCTTGATGTTGAAGATGAGCTTTGATGAAAGACTGGTTGACCTCATTATGTGTTGTGTCACGTCGGTCTCATATCAAGTTTTAGTCAATGGGCAACCAAGGGGGCGAATCTTTCCAAGGAGAGGTTTAAGACAAGGAGATCTTCTTTCCCCTTTTTTGTTCATCCTGTGTACGGAGGCATTGATCTCGCTCTTAAACGGAGCGGAAGCAGAAAAGAAGATTGTAGGCCTCCGTGTTTCTAGAGCGAGCCCAAGGATCTCCCATCTTCTTTTCGCAGATGACATTCTTTTCTTCTGTAAGGCGGAATTAAGCCAATGCAAGGAGATTATGACCATTATAGACATATATGGGAAAGCATTAGGACAATGACTTAATGCGTCAAAATCTTTGATGTTTTTTGGAAACAGAGTGGAGTGTTCTCTGACGCAAGATATAAAAGATGTCCTAGTCTTTTCTTCTGAAGGAGGAATGGGGATGTACCTTGGATTATCAGAACAAATCTGTGGGTCGAAGATGAAAGTGTTCTCCTTTGTACAAGATCGGCTCAATGGGCGAGTTAACACTTGGTCATCAAGACTCCTCTCCAAAGGAGGAAAAGAAGTGCAAGTTAAATCAGTGACTCAAGCAGTTCCGACATTTGTGATGTCGTGTTACTTAATTCCACAAGGCATTATCGATAAACTACAGAGCACAACTTCTAATTTTTGGTGGAGTTCAAAACAGAATAGCAGAGGTTTACATTGGATAGCATGGGACGAGATCTGTACCCCCAAAGATTCGGGGGGACTAGGTTTTCGAGATCTTCATGACTTCAATATAGCGCTTCTTGCAAAACAATATTGGAGACTAATTCATTATCCAAACTCCTTATTGGCACGTGTTTTAAAGGGAAGGTACTACAATCACCCCTCTCCCTTGGAAGATCGACGAACATACTCACCATCATATGGATGGCTTAGTGTCATGGCAGTAAAACCTCTACTCATATCGGGTTTACGGAAAACAATTGGTACGGGTCGAGATATGAGAGTTTGGAGTGAGTCTTGGGTTCCAGACTTAATGGCTCGACCACCTAGACCTGCTGACCACATTGTTTATAGACTACCCCAACTTCTTGTTCAGTCCTTTATTAGGAATGATACCAAGAAGTGGGATATACAACTTTTACGGGATTTCTTCCACCCAGATGATATCCCTTTGATACTTGGGCTAAAACCTTCTCGCTCTCTTGCTCTGGATGGATATGTTTGGAACAACACAAAATCAGGAGTGTATTCAATTAAAACTGGTTATGACCTACTCCGATCGACCAAGCTGAATCATACACATGATGGGGCTCTAGAACCTAGTATCACGAGCCTTCAGAGCCATGTGTGGAAGATAAAAGCCCCAAGTAAGATGAAGCATTTCTTGTGGCAGGCTATTTCGGGCTGTGTGGCGACGGCAGAGAGGCTCACTTATAGACACCTGGGCAACGATAGGAGTTGTCCTAGATGTGCTGGCCCAATGGAGTCGATTAATCATCTTCTTTTTGAATGCCCCCATGCCCTGCAGGTTTGGGCTTTATCGGACTATATCTCCCTTCCGGGTTACTTCCCGAGTACATCTATATACCAAAACATGAACTTTCTGTTTTGGAAGAGAAAAGAGGTGGCTCCACTGAGACCACAATTCGATACCTTCCCATGGATCTGCTGGTACATTTGGAAGGCAAGGAACGACAAACTCTTTAATGGAAAAGTCGTATCCCCGATTGACACTCTCCAACATGCATCTCTTGAGGCAGAATGTTGGAGGAAAGCTAACGAAAAAGAGGAAGCAAATGAGGATCATGACGATTCTCCTACTACAGAGTTTGAGACAGTGCCCCCTTGGATACCTTGAATCCCTACCTGTCAAATTGATGCATCATGGATCAATAATGGCAGTGTCAGTGGCTTAGGGTGGAGTCTTAAGGATCAGTTGGGCTCGAAACACTTTGGATTACGGGCGTGTAACAGAAGCCTCTCAGCTTTGCATGCTGAGATGGAAGGGTTACTTTGGGCAACCTCGTGTATGAGAGACAGAAGGATCACTTCGGTAAGGTTCGAGACGGACTGCTCAGACTTAGTGGACATGACTACAAACTCGATGTACTGGCCAGCATTCGCGACAGAGATCGAGGAGTTCCAAAGGTTACAAGATGATTTCGAGGATGTGAGACTGTCTCATATTCCTCGGAGTGAATGGCCGGGCAGATGCGTTAGCAAAAAATGCAAGGACCAGAGGCTATATTTTCTCCCATATAGATCAGACCCGGACAGATGGAGATGCTCCTCAGAGAATCGGCTCGTCTATTCTCCCTTGATCTAGCATAGATGGGTAGACGACCAAAAAAAAAAATTGTTAACCTGAGAGTTCAGAAAAAAAAATCATTCTAAAAATAATAGTATAAACGATTTTTTTTGTCATCAATTTATATAGATTCATATTGACTCTGTGAAACAAACCGGAAGATCTGTATCCATGTTATATTGATATATCTGGAACTGATAGGATACTTCTCGGCGCCGACGAGAATATCCAAAATTCTAGCACAATATATTTTTCTCTTATCTGGTGATGTTCTTACAATATTTTATTTGATTATGAATTTATGATTGATAGCTAATAGCTACTATATGATGAAAGATGGAACACACGTTGGCTGCTTTGCACACAAAAGTCCAAACAAGGAATCACAGAGACAAACAATAAAGAACACACACACTTCGATATTACAGATTTTGATCATACATACACAGGGGCGTTCCTGCAGCCATAATCAAAAACAGAAACGGGGGCCTGCCTATACTCAAACATTTTCTAGAAATATAATCACACATTCTCATTCAAATGATTTTAGTTGTTCGAAAGGAGAGTAGAAGAAGAATCGTGAGAGAGAGGAAGAACAAAAGTTGCTGTAAAAAATGAACATTTTTTTTCTTTGAAACAATTACACAGTAGGGCAGTTTTAAGTTTTTAATATCAGAATAAGACAGTTTACACTACTGACACACTTTTTCTTAACAAACCTTTTTATACCTCAACTAAATGCTTCTAACTAAGTCCATTTATAACCGACATTCCCACTATCTCTCCTAACTAAACGATGGTAAAAGCAGGAACAATTATCCACCACACATCTCAACTCTCCTATCAACGGTGGCGATCGTAAAGCGAGTGACAAGACATATATCTACCAAATCTTTCCACACCGTTGGATCTACTTTTTACCATATGCACAAACGTTCCTGATTTTCTGAGTTTGATAAAGTCAATTTAACATGCTCTCTATCTTTAGCTATGGCATGGTTTGTTCTTATGCAAATCAGATTACCGCTTCTATGTTTGAGGTTTGTTCGCTAAACCAAGCTTAAACAAAGTTTGTCTACATTACGGATATACATGTACACGGCTGGTTCTCCAAGGATGATTTACATCACAAGACGTACCCCTTAAATGCTTACATTAGACATTTTCGTATGAATCTGTCGCATACACCGAGCACTCTTGTACACCACATTTCTTGTACACATTAACATGTTCACAAGCCATCTCCTATTTTGTACACATGTACATTAACGGTCCAACCACATGTACACTATCATCTCAGCATTCAGGCTATGCGTATTCTTAGCGTGTACAAGGCTGGTCGCCATAACCCAGTCATGTACACGACAACACGTACACCCTTATATCATGTAAACATTTTATACGTTGTACATGATATAAGGGTGTACATGTTGTGGTGTACATGACTGTGTTATGGCAACCAGTCTGAATGCTGACATGACAGTGTACCTGTACATAACGTTCTCGTGTACATGTGTACAAAATATGATATGGCTTTGTGTACATTTAGTGTACATGTTGATGTGTACATATAATGTAAATATTTAATACGTTGTACATGATTTAAGGGGATACATTAGACATTTCGTATACGTGTCTCGTACACACCTTTCACTCATCTACACCACATGTAACAACTATAAAATGTACATTCAAACCATGCGTATACTGGTATGATGTACATACGACAACAAAAACAGGTTGTGCCCATACGACAATATATAATGTACACTATATTGTCATAATGCATTGTACATGTGTTCACTTACTACTCAGGCACACTTCCACACCCACAACCACACTATGTACAATATACAGCCATGTTTAATGATCCACATGTACACTCACCACTAGACGTGTTCTGCAAACATGTATTACCCCTTTCATGAACTCGTGTACATGAACAATGTGTGTACACAGAAACAACAACTGTTGTGTATTTGAAATTACATTATCGCTCACCTTCTGCGTACATGTGTACACGTACTAAGTGTGTACACCGAAAACGGAACGTTGTGTCTGGGAAATGATGACCATTTTGTACACCATCTAGTTACCCACCTTATACATATGTACAATAAAAACACAGATCACTTTAACAGTGTGCATATGTACACAAACACGTTCGTTATTACTCTGGACCAGTTCAAACACACCTGTGACACCCCTTAACAGTGTGCATATGTACAATCAATTATAGTGTAAACATGTACACCATCCAATCACCCCGGTTTTGGTCCGCTCCTGCACTCTAACTATGTAGACAGGGCGGGTGGTATTTTGGGTTTTGATGTACATCTAAAAACAGAAACAAGGTATAATAATGCAAGCCTCATTAAAGAAACAACGTCCAACTATTGAAAATCATCACACACAATGCAAGCCTCATTAAAGAAACAACGTCCAACCCTCTTCCCTCTCCCCGCTTATGTCCATCATCGGGGTCACAGTAAGCTGAAAACCAATTTACAAATAAGTGTTAGAATTTGCAACGTGTACACGAAAACACCATATATAGTACGCAATTGTGTACGCTGTAAAACTTGTACACGAATACATAAAACTACTTTAAAAAAAAACTGACAGCAAATATAGAAATACCATAGTATATCAAACTGTGTACACGCATACATACAAATACCGTGTGCACGCAAACATTCAATATACTACGCTGTCATTTATGCTATTAAACGTGTACATGAATACACTAAATCAAGTATCCAAATATCCGAAAGTGTTGTCGACGAAGTATAACGTACACACAAACAAGTAAGCTAAGGATCGTTGTACACAAGCAATTAAGAACTAACCTCTGGATCGTGCTCTGCTTTTTGGACCGCAGCCAGGGTGACCCCGACATGTTGTGGGAATGCCTTCTCCGGATAGTTAAGCAAATTGACGCTATCGTCTCCACCCATCAGTTTCAGCAACTGCGGTATCGCCTGGAATGCAACAAGTTGCAAAGCCAAAGGGAACCCGCAGGTCTTCACCGTCTGTTGTCGCAGCTTCTTGCAGAAAACACCAATGGGATCTTCCCACTATCCCATCAACTTCGCATGTGACTCCCGGAACTTGGTAGTCAATGCTATAGCCTTCTTCGAACTCGCCACACGGCAATCCCGTGACCTCCCCAAACTCAACCAGGGAAAAACGTAAAGGATTTCCCCCAAAAAGGGGCCACATCTCGTACTTTTTTTAGTAACCAATTGCCTCGTCATCATGCTGTGTACGACCTTCCCACTGTAGAGTCTACAGACATGTATCTGAAAAAGACCTCCAAAGCAAGATCCCAACAACTTTGACATCTCCGGGGTTCCATCTAGCACATCCCTAACCCATAATAGCCCATCTACGGCGGAATACATTTCACCCTCTCGCTTGGGAATCGGTCGGTACCAAAAAGTCTTTCCGGCAACCTTTCCCGAACATAATCAAAAAGTCTATGTGTTACAAAAAATTACGCAGCCACAACCCCCCTTGGGTAAAATCGACAATCCCAGTAATAAAAAAAAGTACAAACAAATCGCGGAGTAAACTAACCTTCGGCGTTATCTTTCCCACGTTTGCTCCGCCGTAGCGACATCTCCTCCGTCGCAGATCTTCTTTTCCTCGCCTTTTCACTTTCTCAAAACCTCCCTCGGTAAAAGAAATGAAAAGAATATTACTCACCCTTCTCGGTAGAAAAATTAATCTTTTCTCTTTCTAGGGCCCACCATATTTTTTGAATTTTTAAATGGTAACCACAAAAAAATTAGAAAGTTACGACCCAAACCAGATAAAAAGCCAGTTACGTTTTTACAAGGGTAAAACATGACTTTTCACACCACAAAGTGTCCCAGTAGCGATAACTGCCCTTATGTGTAAAAAAACTCACAGACTATCATGCAGTGTTAATAACTATTTTTCTTTTGATTAATTGTGGGTCCCAGTTTATTACTATAGATTTTTTTTATTTTCTTCTCTCCACGATTCATTTTATTATTTGTCAGAAAGCTATAATAAATTAAACACAAGAGCACCTCCAACAGGGTTTTTCCCATTGGTATTCTTAATATATGTGTTATGTATATATATATATATATATATTACATATGTATAAGTAATTGTAGGATCTACAATTTTTGTGGAACCCTATAGGTAAGGGTTCTTAAAAGATGGTTTTAAGAATCCTTAAAAACCCTTATTTATTGGGTTCCACAATAATTATGGACTCCACAATTATTTACGCATATATAATATATACATACATATATATACATAATACATATATTAAGAACTCCAATGGAAAGAACCTCCATTGGAGATGGTCTAACTACATAAATAATTTATTTAAAATTAGGGGTCCGTAGAAGTTGGGGACCCAAGGCCTATGTTTCAGTTTGCTTGGTTCAGAGACGCCCATGTACAAACACTTAAAAATTTTCTCTGGGCTTTCGGGGTTTTTGGAAGAGGCAGTGAAACGAGGTTTAGAATTTTTAGTTGTATACCCTTTCTTCTTGAAGCAGAAGAAGAAATCTCCCAAAAAAGGAACGATAGGTTTTCTTCTTCTTGCTCCCATTCTTCTTAGTCTTCCCAAAATACCTATCTTTCTCCCCTTCGTTGTTGGAATTCGTTTTTGACAAAGTGGTGTGGACCAATTTTCCGATGGGTTTTCTACGAAGACATCTGTCAAAAGGACCGGAATTTGGGCACGATATAATCGTCACCGTGAGTACTATGAGACATTGTATTTGTTGGTCAAAATCAGAGTTGATTTGAATGAGAAATGGAGATCCAAAGTGTATGATTTACAAAGCTTGTAAAGCTTTCACTACAAGAATAATGGGTTTTAATAGCATATCAGAATAGCGTTTTTTACGATTATGCTATGTTTTCGATACCCGTGTTTTAAACATAGCGTTTGCCTTTTACGAGACGCTATGTTCGAATATCGACTTAAAAAATTAAAATAAGCGTACGGTTTTGAAGGAGACGCTTATGTATTATAGCAAAGAAACATAAAAAATGTTATCTTTAGTTAGCGCGGTAATGCCCGCGACACTTAGAAATTTTTTGACTCCTAAAATCAATTAAGCTCCAAATAAAAAATAGAAACCCCCAAAAATTAGGGTTCTCCCATCTCTCGTTTGTGTCTCCCCCCATTTCCTCCATTCGATCGATAATCTGAAACCAACTCACATCAAATCTCACTCTCAATTATCAAGCTCTTTACTTATCTCACCCAGAATCGGCAAAAGCACGTCCCCTCTGATCGAAATCCATCTCCAATCAGTCGAAGGTGAACTCGGGTTTTCTCACATTGTCTCCAATTCCGATTGTTAACCGTTTATCTCTTTCGTAGTAGTGATTTAATTGCATGTTTAATTGATTCGTTTTTGTGCTCTCTATTGCAGGGAGATATCGTTCCAGAGTTTTCGATTAAGGTATCGTTTTTGTGCTCTTTAGGTTTCTCGATGAAGATTATAATTTGCTGGGTTTATTAACACCGTTGTCTTCTTTTGTAGCTAGGTCAAATCAAAGTTCAAGAAATCTATCAGGTAAAATTAGTAACAAAACCATTCCATTTAAGAACTCTCATTATGTTTTGTTCTTTGTGGGTTTATAAAGTTAATCTCTTGTATGTAAACTTGGTATGGAGCTGAAACATGGATAAAACTTGGGTTTGGTTACCAAGGTATTAACTTCACTTCACACTCTTTTAATTTCTCGTTTTGTATATCTCATTATGCTAAACTGTTTATCTCTCACTTGTGGTAACTCGACAGGAATAGCCTTGAGTATGAGAAAGGAGCCAGTGACTTTGTGTCTTCTTCATCGAGCCGTTTAGGTGTTCCAGCTGAAATGTTCTGCCCTTGTGTTGATTGCCGCAATGTCTGCCATCAGTCTAGTGATACAGTTTTCGAGCATCTTGTGATTAGAGGGATGGATCCGAAGTACAAGATTTGTAAATTCTGGTCTAAACACGGAGATATAAGGCCTGATAAGCCATGTGATATCAACTCGTCTGAGAATGAGGCGTATGAGTTGTTTAGAACAGCTTTCATGGCAAGTGAAGACCATCAGTCAGCTCAGCAGGAGAGTGCAGAGGCGTTTGCGGGTATTGACAGACTAGAAGAACCTGAGTTCAGAAAAAAATTGGAGGATGCAGAAACTCCGTTGTACTCTCAGTGTGCTAAATACACGAAGGTTGCTGCGATCATGGGACTCTACAAGATTAAGGTCAAAAGTGGGATGTCTGAGAGCTATTTTGATCAGTTATTGGCGTTAATTCATGACATGCTTCCGAAGGAGAATGTGCTACCTAAGTCTACAGATGAGGTTAAGAAATTTCTGAAACAGTTTGGGTTTGGGTATGAT
>NC_027748.1:26054123-26061158 GCF_000695525.1 Brassica oleracea var. oleracea | reverse complement strand
CTGTCCAAGATGCAGTGAATCAAGATGGGAGAAGGATAAGCATACTGGTGAAGAGAAGAAAGGGATTCCGGCTAAGGTGCTTAGGTATTTTCCGATAAAAGACAGGTTCATAAGAATGTTTAGATCAAAGCGTTTGGCGGAGGACTTGTGTTGGCATTCCTCAAATACTTCTACCGATGGAACTATGCGACATCCAGTGGATTCAGTGACTTGGGGTCAGATTAACAGCAAATGGCCGGAGTTTGCTGCTGAAGCAAGAAACCTAAGACTAGGTATCTCTACTGATGGCATGAATCTGTTCTCCAGCCAGAACACCAAGTATAGCACATGGCCTGTTCTCTTAGTCAACTACAACATGGGCCCGACTCAGTGCATGAAATCCGAGAACATTATGTTGACAATGTTGATACCTGGCCCAACCGCACCAAGCAACAACATTGACGTCTATCTCCAGCCACTGATAGAGGACCTGAAGAGTTTGTGGACAGAAGGTATGGCAGTGTATGATTCGTTTAAGAAGGAGAGTTTCAATCTTAGAGCTATGTTGATGTGGAGTATCACCGACTATCCTGGTTTAGGTACATTAGCTGGCTGTAAAGTGAAGGGGAAGCAAGCCTGTAATGTCTGTGGCAAGGATACACCGCATATGGGGAACATGAAGCGTCTCATGCCTAATCATCCTAATAGAAGAAGGAAAAGATGGTTTGACAACACGGTGGAGCTTGGTACTGCAAATAGGATTCAGAGTGGTGCTGAAATCTGTGATAGTCTTAGGGATTTTAAAAACGACTTTGGGAAAAAGTTAAGTAAGAAGAGTAAGCGAAAAAGGACAACAGGAGATGAGGATGATGTTGTTTCAGCTGACGAGTACGAAGAAGATGATGATCTCTGGCGGTGGAAGAAAAAATCAATTTTCTTTGACTTACCTTATTGGAAGGTATGTTTTTCTTTCAACATTTTACTTCTCGTGTTTATTTAGAATAATTGTTCTCATGCAGACTTGTAAAATATATGGCAGGATATGCCTGTTAGGCATAACATAAATGTTATGCACGTGGAGAAGAATGTCTCTGATGCATTGCTATCTATTCTGATGCATAGTGGGAAATCAAAGGATGGCCTCAAAGCAAGAAAAGATTTAGAAGACATGGGTATTAGAAGCAACTTACATACAGAGATAAGGGGAAAGAGTACTTACTTGCCTCCAGCTGTGTATTGATTTTCTAAGGAAGAAAAAAAGAAATTTTGCAGAAGGTTATCCAACTTCAGAGGCCCTGATGGTTACTGTACCAATATCTCCAACTGTGTCTCACTGGATTCTCCCTCTATTGGCGGCATGAAGTCACATGACCAGCATGTTCTAATGCAGAATCTGTTACCGGTTGCGTTGAGAGGTCTACTTCCACGAGGTCCTCGTCTTGCAGTGACTCGGATATGCAATTACTTCAACAGACTGTGTCAACGCATTATTGATCCAGAGAAGATTATTAAACTAGAGGAAGAAATTGTGGAGACAATGTGTCAGCTAGAGAGATACTTTCCTCCATCTCTGTTTGATATCATATTTCATCTTCCACTCCATCTAGCAAGAGAAGCACGCTTGGGTGGCCCTGTACACTTCAGGTGGATGTATCCCTTTGAGAGGTAATCTTCCACTGCATCTAGCAACACAAATCACTGCTACTATATGTATATGGTACTGACGATATCTTATATTTTCATTCGTAGGTATATGAAGACACTAAAAGCTTTTGTCAAGAATTTTGGAAGACCAGAAGCTTGTATGGCCGAGGGTTATTTGGCTGGTGAATGCCTTGCATTTTGTATGGAGTTCCTGCAGAAATCAGTTCCAGTTGAAGAAGCATTGACAAGAAACGAAGATGTTGAGAGGACTCAGAATGTTCTTGAAGGCCAAACGCTGCATAAAGCAAAAGAAGTGAGTCTTACTGACAAAGAGAGAGATGTTGCTCACCGGTATATCCTCATGAATACTGTACAAGGGATTTGTAGTTAATGGCTATCGATACCATACAGACGATATGCAGAGGAAGACACAGAACAGTGGAGTAGCATATGAAGCCTTTTCGATGTGCAGAGCTAGTGCCAAAGATTCGAGGCAACAGGCTGATATAGTAACATACTATGGCGTGATAAAGGAGATCATTTTGCTTGACTATCACATGTTTCAAGTGCCTCTGTTTAAGTGCAGTTGGGCTCATAAAGGTAGAGGACTTAAAGAGGAAGACGGTTTCACACTAGTGAATCTCCATATGAACCAGTCAACATTTGCAAACGATCCGTACATTATGCCTTCGCAAGCTAAACAAGTGTTCTATTCTAGAGAGGAAGATAGCTCTCCTTGGTATGTAGTGATGAGAGCACCACCACGAGGGTATCATGAGTTAGAGACAGAAGAAGAAATTTGTTCTGCAACATTAGCAGTCCAGCCTGAAGAAGATATGGGAGATCAATCATCCGATGACGAGAGTTTCTGTGTTAGGAATGACTGTGAGGGTCAACTAATATATGAATAATGATGAGTTTGTTTTTCTTTCAGGTAATTTGGTGCAATGAATTCCAAAGCTGTTACAGAGAAGTGTCGTCGCAGTAAACGCCAAGCAGGTCTTGATGTTAGTCCTGAGGTTTCCTTAGTTCAGAAAAAACCCAAGAAAAATGCTACGATCCCGACCCTGGACGAAGACTATTATTCAGAAGAAGAAACAGATCATCAGGAAGTGGAAGAAACAGAACCTGAAAAAGTGGATGAAACTGGACCTGAAGATATGGGAGTTCAAGATGCTACCCCAGAGACAGAAGATGAAGGTGTGGATCCTGAAGATGTTACACAAGCAGAGAGAGATGTTAACGAAGATGACGACGATGAAACACAACCACCATCACAACAAGAACAATTCAGTACTCAGTCGGAGCCACAGAGACAGACACAGACAGAGCAGTCCGATAACACAGTCAAGAAGACTAGAGGGCCAACAAAAATGCGCAAAGTAGCTAAGCATATAGAGGACAAGGTCGACGTGGAGTTTAATGCTCTAGGTGAGCATGTTGGTCGTGGATCAGTTACACCCTCCTCTTTCCTAGGTCATCTCGTGAGAAAGCATGTCCTAGTACTTCTAGATGACTGGAGACATCTCGAAGAGAAAACAAAAGACGCTTTGTGGGAGGAAATTCAGGTTAAGTTATTCAAACTCTTTCATATCTGAATAATGTAGTAAGCCTTTTACTAACTTCAAAATCTTTAACAGGGAAGATTCAACTTGAAAGAAGAATGGCAAAAAGATGTTGTTTTTAAGTAGATGGGTTGTTTGTGGAGGGCCTCTAAATCCAGATTGTCTTCAAAAGTCAGAGCTACCAAAAACAAGGCTCAACTACAGATAACTAAGCCCAACAACATACAATCTGCGACTGCGTGGAACAATTGGGTTAAAGGAAGATGTACCACAGCTTTTAAGGTAATATAAAATGTGGATTGATTAGAGTCTGTGTATATTAATATTAATTGACTGAAATTGTAATGTGCTTGTTTAGGAACAAAGTGATAAATACAGGGAACTCAGGAAGGGAAAAATTCCTCATACCACTAGACGTAAAGGGATGATTCGACTTGCAGATGAGATGGTATGTTTGTAATATGGAAATAATTAGTAAGGTGTGGTTTCAAATAAGTGCAACTGTTGACAACATTTTCATATAACTTGTAGAGAAAAAACAGTTCTGATCCTACGAAAGTTACTAGAACTAAGGTTTGGGTAGCTGGTCATACGCATTCTGATAGAACACCCGTGCGTCAAGAATTCGCAGAAACAATAGTAAGTCCATTTTAAATTCCTTCAACTAAGTCAAATTGTGTTTGCTTTTAAGTACATTTTACATATCATGTGATATTTTTGATTGCAGGAGAAGATAAAGAGAATTGACAGTGAGATGGAATCAAGTTCCGCATATAATATCTCTGAAGATGCTGTCACTCAGGTTCTAGGAAAAGATAAACCAGGAAGAATTAGGGGGATGGACAGAGGGGTTACTGCGACGAAGTTGGCATTCTTACATGCTAGAGACTCCCATGTCCAGAAGCTTCAAGCTACTCAAGCATAACTAATCAACAAGCTTGAAGATTTACAAAATGTGGTTAAAGACTTAGCCGGTAAAAAGGTAAACGACTTATTATTGTTGTGCTCTTTACAGTTTTAATATAAACCGGATATGTTTATAGTTCTGAGTTAAACTTGTTAGCAGAACACCGGATATGTTTCTAGTTCTGAGTTAAGCGATGTTAGCCAGGGAAGAATACGGTGCCAGATATTGGATTGGGTTTCAAATGATGATTTGGTTGTTGCTGAAGGAGAGTTCCACTTTAGTGAACCCACGTATAAGATTGGTCGAATTCCACTGAGTCCTAATGCGGCTGCTGTTGTAGTGAAGTCTGTATCAGTTGTAACAGCATCTATATGGAGACCTACTCCAAATTGTGTATCGCTTCCTCAGGCCGTTGGAGTGAAAATTGCATGGCCATCTGAGAAGCTCATATTGGATGATGGTATTGACTTAGGAAACAATGCTAACACCTACGGGTGAGAGGTAAATTAAAAACTGTATTTCTGTTCATTAATATGCACAATGAAATTAACTAATGCGAAATTGTGTTGTATGTTTGCATGCTTCAGCCTGAGAGTGACTCTGTAGGAAAAGTTCTAATATTTGATTACTGGAAAGCAGAAGATGAATTGATTGCTGAGGGTGTATTGTTGTCGACTGATCCTGCTAAACTCGTCAACCAAATTCCTCTTGGACCGAATGCTGCAGTTGTTAAAGTTGAAAGGGTTGTTAAGTCTGATGCATTTATCTGGAGACCTACGACAGAAGTGACAAAGATGGGTGATGCAGTAGATGGGACAATTTCATGGCCTATAGATAAGCTACAACTACCTGATCCACATTCACCTACTGAATCAACCAAGAAATCAAATCAGGTTAGTTTCTGAAACATGTAGGTTCTTAGTGAACAAAGTGAGATTTATAAGAATGGGAATTGATATTGTAATGAATGTGTTTCTCGTTTTTCGTTTTTAGAGTGGTAGTAACAGAAGTGGTAGTAGCAGCAAAGGTGGTAAACAGAAATGCGCTCTTTTGGGCTGTGCTAACTCTGGACAGAGAGTTGCTTTAGGTCGTGTGTTCTCAACTGATCAAGCAGAGAATGTGCATTTCGTCCCTTTAGGTCCAAATGCTTCTAAGGTCTGGGTAGAGGTTTCGGAGTTCGATGGGGCACGCATGTGGAGGCCAAACTCTGAAATTGAATTCATAGGTGATGCAGTATGAAGTACCGTGGCTTCGCCAAATGATAAGCTTGTTTTTATCTGAGACAATTTCTGTTGCTTTTGATCTTTTGATGTTACTACTATGAACAACTTATGTAAGAATGTGTTTATGTTGAACATTTGAAGTTTATGTGCAATAATATAATATGTTTCAAATTACAGAAATCAATGTGTATAAATATAATAATATATAAAATTAAAAAATAAATAAATAGAATATATATAGCTGATAAATCACACTTATTTAACTGCTATAGTAGTTTTAACAATAACATATCGAAAACGCTGTTAATACTTTAAACTAATAGTATTAATGAGACGCTATTAAATAATATTTAATTGCAGCTAATAAAGCGCTATCGTTAATGAAGATTCGATAGCAGTCCTAAAAAGCGCTATCTAAAGTGTCTGACCTACTATGACGGGCGATGATACAACGCTTCTAAAACCGCTATCGAATCATTATATAGCGTTTTTCGTCCGCTTATAAAACCCATTTTTCTTGTAGTGTCTTCATGGTCTCCAAGCTTGACCTCCGGTTCTCCTACCGTCAAGCTTGAAGGGGAGTGTTGAGATGAAAGCAAAAGAAGAAATAACTAAAGAGGTCGAATCTACCTACAACAATAAAGTGGGCACTTTGAGAAATCTTTAGATTTGGCTAAGTATAAAAGTTAGCAAATGTTTCACTTTGAATATTTGAATTTGGATTTGAGTTTTGATTTGTTAGTGAGACATTGTCTATTAACATATCATTATAAACTTTATTAAGATGATCTTTTGTGTTTGTTTAGACACAAGAAAGCAAATCCATTTAAATAAATATGTTATTGTTTCAAAACAAAATATATTTATATTGTCGTTAGTCGTTATCAAATGAGTCAATGGAGAATCATATCTTCATTATGACCTTGATATCTGAATTAACTCTCCATAAAATCACCACGTCGGTTTCTTTTGTTGAAACTATAAAGGTGCTATGTGTTATGAACCAGATTGTGGATGACTCATAACTAAAAGATTATGATTTGTAATCTTTTCATTTATTTATGACGGTGTAATCTCCTATATAAGGAACCTCTATGTTATGAATAAAGATATACTTTTCTATTACTTTTATAACACGTTATCAGCACGAAACTCTAAATCCCTAAGCTAATACCCAAATCGAAAAACCCAAAAACCCTAACCCTAGCCGGCGATACGACGAACCTTAAACCCCAATCGCGTCTCTTGTTCTCACATCTATTCCAGCTCGCGTCTCGTTCGTGTCCAGCTCGCGGCTCAACTCCTTTGGTGGTCCGATTCAACAATCATCTAAAGTTAAAAGGTAATTCAAAACCTAAGAACCCATAATCAAACATGGATTGATTGATAAAGAATGAAACCTTAAAACCCTAATCTTTATGAATCAAAACCATAAGTTACTAGATCAAAAATCCAAATTGAGTAAATCGAAGCTCTAAAAGTTCGATACCCCAAACCCTAAATCATGTTCCTACATGATTAAAACCCCAAATCGGTTTTTACAAGTTAAAATCCGATAAACCCTAACCCTATATCTATAAACCCTAAATAATATAAGTATCAGAATTAATTATACTATAATTATCAAATCACATATTAAAACCCTAATCGAATATTTTGAAATCAAAACTGTTTTCGGTTTTGATCATTGAGGTTTTAAATCTGATTGAATCTGATG
>NC_027748.1:26050567-26051805 GCF_000695525.1 Brassica oleracea var. oleracea | reverse complement strand
AGAATGATAATCAAAATTCAAATCCGAGGTTACTAAGGAAACCATTCCAGACATGGAGATAAGGCCGGTCGGCTCTAATGTACAGGTACCAAACAATGTAGCTTGGAACGCCAAGTTGCAAAGTATTAAAGGTCCTGATAATAATGAATCTCAATCGATTATATCATGTCTGGAACATAATGGAACCAATAAGGAATGTCGACATAAGATGATTTATTTGCATACAAGGTAGCACTTGAATTTATGAATATAAGCGAGGATCATGAACCCACGTCAATATAAGAGTGCGCACTCGTAGAACAGATTGGATTGAATGGAAACGTGGGGTTAAATAGTTTAAGGAAGAAAGACGTATTTGGCCATATGATTAAGACGCTATATGATGTTAAAACCAGTGGATATAAATGGGTCTTGTGAGGAATAGAAATCGTGAGATATAAAGCTGATATTGCACAAGGATTCTCACAAAGACCAGGAATAGATTATGAGGAAACTTATTCCCCTGTGGTGGATGCTACCGATTTTCCATAAGTCTGGCTATATAAGAGAAAAAATTAGACTCGCAGCAAGTTGATGTAGTGACTGCATATTTATATGATCCACTGGATAATGAAAGTACTAGAGGGTATTGAGCTGAAAGTACAACAAGTTCTCGAGAACAATATTGATAATCATCAAAGTATATGATCTGAATATC
Organism: Brassica oleracea var. oleracea; assembly: GCF_000695525.1. Lineage (NCBI taxonomy): Eukaryota > Viridiplantae > Streptophyta > Magnoliopsida > Brassicales > Brassicaceae > Brassica > Brassica oleracea. The sequence continues at coordinate 26,051,108 of NC_027748.1, read as the reverse complement.
CTAGGAACCTCTGGATACAATTTTCCAAACAGTTGAATATCTCAAGAAAGAGTTTGAGATGAAAAATCTTGGAAAACAAAGTTTTGTTTGGGATTACAGCTTGAGTACATTAACAATGAAATCCTTGTGCATCAAATAGTATATATAGAAAAAGGTACTCAAGAGATTTAATATGGACCAGTCTCACCCATTATCTAGTACATGGGCGTGAGATCACTTGTTTTGGACACTGATCCGTTCAGTCCAAATGTGGACGATAAAGAAGTCCATTTAGTCCTGAGATGAACGATGCAAAAGTATTGTTTTAGACACTGATCTGATTGGTCCATAAGAAGGACGATGAAGAAGCCTTTGACTTTGGTTTATTTTATACTAACCAGTCCAAAGAGGGGTTATTTGATTTTGTTGATTTGTTTTCAGACAGGTTATGTTTTGCACATGGTGGTACATGCATTTCACAGCAACATCATCCAATATTTCGTGTGTGTGTAATTGAGGTCGATGACTCAATATGTTCGATCAGATTGTGGCATGGCCGATG
>NC_027748.1:26038933-26050469 GCF_000695525.1 Brassica oleracea var. oleracea | reverse complement strand
ATCTGGGGGAGTAATGCGTGTTGTACTCTTTTTCCTTCACCATGATTTTGTCCCAATTGAGTTTTCCTGGTAAGGTTTTAATGAAGCAACATTAAAGCACATTACAAGCTCTAAATGGTTATGGCATCCAAGGGGGAGTGTTATGAACCAGATTGTGGATGGCTCATAACTAAGAGATTATGATTTGTAATCTTTCCATTTATCTATGACGGTGTAATCTCCTATATAAGGAACCTCTATGTTATGAATAAATATAGACTTTTCCATTACTTTTATAACACTATGTTAATACTCATTCAGAATGTATTGACATATGCGAACCAGTATAGTAAAAAGAATTCTCCCACTTGAATATTTGATTCTTTATTTTTGTGTCTTCTCTTTTTTTTTTTGAGTCTGAGAGTATACACAAAACTAGTTTTGCTAGGCTTCTGATAGAGTGACGCAAATCAGAAGATTTTTTGCAGTTGTATCCTGGGACTCATTACGTTATCGAACTGTCACACTACGGGACGTATTTTGAGTTAAGGAAAGAGATAATATCTCGACTCTGCAGTTGTATCATCCTCTTTTCTTAATCTTTGGTATAATCTTATCAATTTTTCCTTTACAATATTCAGTTCTCCGTAGTTTATATAATACGTTTCTATCATTCTTAACTCGAAGTATTTGAGCAAGTGAGTATACTCATTCTGCTTTCTTTTCACCAGCTCTTTCCCCCTCTCTTCATCTCCATTTTCTTTTATTTTTGTTTCCTTAAAGCTTACTGATTTGGCCATGGCGTCTGCACTCTTCCCTGCAGCATCAGCCTCGGCCTTAGCCATTTTTGATATATTCTTATCTTGCTCAGCATCCAAAGTAGCTAAAGACACCTCTGTCTCTAACTCCCTCTCCTTCAACATCCTCACCTCTGTCTTTGTTTCCGTTATCTCGGCTTCAAGCTTCTTCAAAACATCCATCAACTCGTCTTTTGGACCTTGAGGAAAAGGGGGCAAAAAAGGGTGATGCTTCCATGGAGAAGATGACAAAGAAGGGTGCTGATTCTAGGACTTAACGGTTTAGCAATCTGGCTGATGTTAGGGCTAGCAATAGGACTAACTGGTTTAGAGTTTAAGGTATGAATTTTTCTTGGTAGCATAATCCGTTGGCCGAATGTGGGAACAGCTTCTTTTACCAAGCTAAATGAACGAGAAGTGTCGACATGATGTTGCTCAACTGGATTATTTTCCATCGCTTCTGTTTCCATATAGGAACAATACACAGAGAAGAAGGTTTTGTATTGGTTAAAATGTAGTATCTTTGCTTTTACAGCAAAAATAATATTGGTAAAGGCTTAATGACTGTTGTGTAAAGACTAAAGATGAAGACAAGACATACTATCCGACGTTGTATAAGAGCACCTCCAATAGGGGTTCTTCCCATTGGAATTCTTAATATATGTTTTATGTATATATATATATATGTATGTATATATTATATATGTATAAGTAATTTTGGGGTTCCCCAAAGATCCGACACTTTCTTTGGAAGGTGACGAGCAAGGCGCTCTCAGTTGGTGCCTCGCTGGAAACAAGAGGAATAGCAGTGGATCCTACCTGCAAGCGTTGTGGGAGTAGAGAAACGGAATTACACGTTCTGTTTTCATGCCCTTTTGCAGAACGGGTTTGGAACTTGGTCCCATGTCTTTTCAAACCTAGCGTGCAGAGTGTTGATTCGGTTGCGGAGCTACTCAACCATTGTCGCAGGATGGCTACGCTACCGCCAGTAGGGCTCGGGGTCGCTCCTCTGTACCCGTGGATTTTGTGGCTAATTTGGAACAACAGAAACCAACTGGTTTTTGAGAATAAAACTTTTTCAGAAGAAAATACAGTTATTTAAGCTGTTCTAGATTCTAAAGCCTGGGAGGCGGCTCTGACATTTGTCCCAAAGCCTTCTATACCACAGCATGTGGTCCGATCACCCGTTGTTCCTAATGTTATGTCTTATATGTGGTCTGCGATTTCTGATGCAACTTGGGACCATACAACAGGTAACTGTGGGCTTGGGTGGCAACTCAGAGATTCTGAAAACTCCATGGCAGAATTCTCATCATCACACCGGCGATCTGTGCCTTCGGCTCTTGTAGCTGAAGCTCTGGCGGTTAAAGCTACGATCACTGCAGCAGTATCTTCTCAGGTTAGCAGTCTCACTATTAACTCCGACTCTAAGAACCTTATTTTACTCTTGAAGACTCAAGGGCAGGATGTTGCTCTAAGAGCTGTGCTCCATGACATTCATGTTTTGGCTAGTTCCCTCGCATCTATCTCTTATGTTTTTGTTCCGCGTTTAGCGAATGTACAAGCTGACTTATTGGCAAAAGCTGCTTTAGTATCTATCTCTTCCCCTGCAACTATTGTAGAATGAACTCCTATTTTGAATTAATCAATGTTTGTTTGCTCAAAAAAAAAGTAATTTTGGGGTCCACAATTTTTTTGGAACCCCATAGGTAAGGGTTTTTAAAAGAAAGTTTTAAAAATCTTTAAGACCATCTCTAATTGGGTTTTCCCCATTGGGATTCTTAATATATGTATTATGTATATATATATATATGTATGTATATATTATATATGTGTAAATAATTGTGGGATCCACAATTATTGTGAACCCCATAAATAAGAGTTTTTAAGGATTCTTAAAACTCTCTTTTAAAACCCTTATCAATGGGGTTACACGAAAATTATGGACCCCACAATTATTTATACATATATAATATATACATACATATATATACATAACACATATATTAAGAATCCCAATGAGAAGAATTCCCATTGGAGATGCTCTAAGAACCCTTATTTACGGGGTTCCACAATAATTGTAGACTCCACAATTATTTAAACATATATACTATACATACATATATATATATACGTAATACATATATTAAGAACCACGTTGAAAATAGTCTAAGAGCACCATATATTTTGGTCAGTATCTATGTGGATTTGATTTGGGCTATTCATATTTCAGATTCTACGGATGGAGATGTAAACCATATTCCGAACATTGCGAGTTTGATTTTAAATTATATAAACAATATAAAAATCCAAAAATACCATAAATCCTCAAAATTTTAAAATTAAATAATTTTAAACATATAAGTTGGTTCTATTTGGATATTTGGATGGAAAAAAAGTAGGCAGTTTGGATATCCGGATTTTGAGCATTTTAAGGTTTGAATCCAGTTCTTCAAATATTAATATTTTTGATCAAATCAGGTATTTAGTCAATTCGGTACTATTTTTCCGAATGAGTTCAGTTCAGTTATTAGGATCCTGATATTTTGCTCAGCCCTATCACTTATGATTATTATCTTTTTTGTAAAAAAACCATTTGACTAATGCGAGACATGTTAGACGATGTATTACTCCTTTCAGTTTTTAACTTTATAAATTAAATTAAAACAAATGAAAGACAAGCCAATACATATTTAAATGAAATTATATAAAACTTAAAATATATAAATTATTCATAGAAATTATAATTTATGGTAAATTAAACTTTTTAAACAAAAATAACTTGTGCTTTGAAAGCACTGGTCAAAATCTACTGAACAATTATAATTTAAACCTAAAGTGCATTTTTGTGAAATCAAGATAGTGACATATCTTGATAACTAATGACTACTCTGGCATGGCATTCATTGTTTTCGCATTCATTTTTTTCAGTTAAACAATTAATTACTTTTAAGAAAAAAATTACTCATTTAACTCTGATTAGTCTTTTAATTACAAGTAGTTACTAAGGTTTTATTTTTTACAAATTGTACCGCATTTTATTTCAGTTAATATTAACAAAAAATTTCTTTATATTCATATGTATCTATTTGTTTTCTTGTTATTATTAGGACCGCACCATAGTTGTTAAGCAATTGTCCGGTATGTTCCCACTCAGACCCTAAATAGAATATAAAATTAATGTTTTGTTCATGTGTTTGTAACTAAAATTACCATTGAAAATAATTATCTTTAGAGTCTTATTAATATTATTATTTTTTATTTTAACATCATCATAACTAGAGTTTGACCCATCTCCTCGAGCGGATGTTTCTTTTTTACTTTTATATATATCAATATTTTTTTATATGTTTGCTAATATATATTTTTAACATGTATTTTTTTAATATGATGTCTATGCACTCAATAGATTAATAGTTTATATGCAATAATTTTATTTATTGTGTCTTAGTCGTTTGTTTATATATTTTTATTTGATTGAATGTCCTTGGACAGTAGTTATATAATGTATGCATGAAATAGCATATTTAAAAGAATTTTATATTTAATATACCTTTTACAAAATTGACAATTTATATGTGATTAACATTTTTAGTTATTAGTAATAAATAATATCACAAAATACTTTAAAGAATATTTTGGTGCACAATATTCTCCATTTGCTTATTTACAATTGTCTTACGAATGTTTATAATTTATTAATTCAAATATTTTTGAAAAGTTTAAATAAAATATCAAATTATTTATATATGACAAAGCTTTTCATCAAAATATATATGCTTGTTATTGAGTCAAATTTTTTAACACTCACATATTATAAATATTTTAAAATATCTTTATATAAATGTTTTTATTTAATTAATATTTAATTATAAAATGTTTTTATTTTAATTTTCAACTGTTATAATATAAAATATTATTTTCAAATAACAACATAATATATAAACATATATACAATAATTATCTTTATTTTTTAAAATATGATTTACAATAAATAAATAAATGTACCACTGTTTTTGAAAATATTTATGCGATCTTTTATGTGTTAAAATATTCTTCTTGTTTTCTTTGCAAGTTTTTTGTATGTTTTTTTTGGACATGTAAACGTGTACTGCTTTTTATCGGTAGAACATAAACATAAGCTTTTGTGGTAACCAGTTGGTGGTAACACCAATTAGCAAAATTTACAATTTCTATTATATTTTTTAAACTAAACACTAATAGATTAAAATAATAAACTGTATATGCTTTCGATGATTTTATATTAACAAAAACCAAAAATATATAAATTTTTAATACCAAAAATATAGATATAATCCTTTCATGACATATAAGAGAAGAATCTTTGATATAATTTTAATAAGATAATATCAAATATTTGTTTTATTTTTTGACAACATAAAAGGCTAAAGCCTAGGAGACCACCGGTTCAGATAGCCAAACCGGGGGTAAAGAATCGACATATAACATAGCTGAAGGAGAACTCCTCGCACCACGTGCAAGCTTGTCCGCCATTGTATTTTGTGCCCTTGAGATATGTCTGATCATGAAGTTGGGGAAGAAAGTCTTAGAATTCTTCCATGTGTGTAGCAAATAGCAAACGCCGGCCATTCGTCGGGTGAGGACACCATCTTCACCAGTTGAGAACAATCCGTCACAAATACTACGTTTGAGAACTGCAGGGTCTTCATGCACTCCATCGCCCAAATCAGTGCTTTACATTCAGCATGTAAAGGTGATAGGCTACGTCGAAGGTTCATTGCGCCCATCATTACGTCCTCCGAATTCATATTCCGGCAATACAAGCCCTGGCCTGTGAAAACATCGTGTTCTCTCCACGCCCCATCAATATAGCAAACTCGAGAGAACCCCCGTGTTTGCCAACTCATATCTGGCGGAGTAAATCCATGTTTCTCATGTACCAATAGTTGGGCCTCAGCCCAAAGTGATCCTTCAACTTCTGCTCTACGCAAAATTTCTTGAGGATTTATAGTCCTATTATTATGAATTTTGTCATTCCTATTTTTCCATATATACCACATAATCCATGGAAAATACTCCGAATCAACATCTTTTGGGAGTCTCCAAAAAAGATGATCCAAACTGCTAAAAACTGAGGAAGATGGAAAAATTCCGGGAGGGGAAGGGATCCAAGATAAAGCCCATGTTTGAAGTGCTGGTGGGCATTCAAACATAACGTGATAGATGGATTCCTCTTCTGCCCCACAAATACCACACCGGAGATCACACTCTATACCACGAGCGTTCAGATTTTTTGAAACTGGCAGTGTTCCAGACAAAGTTTGCCAAACAAAGTGTCTTAGTTTTGGTGGGCATTTGAGTTTCCAAGAATGTGCCAAAAGGGGTTTAACATTAGGTCCATAACTTAACACTTTTGGGCCTCGATCCGGGTATAAGGATTCTGTCTTAAACCCTGATTTCACCGAGTATTTACCTGAGTCCGTAAACAACCAGCCGTATGTGTCTGGCCTTTGCGTTCTACTAACTGCTATACCTCGAATGATCTTTACATCATCTTGATGAAAATATATATTCAGCAGATCCTCATTCCAGGAAGAATCAATGGGATTTACCAGATCTCCCACCATAAGCGACCTATTTAAAATTTGAGATTGAGTTTTTGGTAATGCTGACCTCGGGCGAGGAGCAGGGATTCAGGGGTCATTCCATACGGATATCGATTGCCCGGTTCCTACTCTTTTGATTAGCCTTTTTTTAACCAGAGATCTAGCTGAGCAAATGCTTCTCCATCCATAAGAAGAGGAGTAAGATCTGTGATCATCCAAAGGATGAGTATTCCGAAAATAACGACCCTTCAAAACCTTAGAGAATAAACATTCCGGTTTATCGATCAGTCGCCATAATTGTTTAGCCAACAAAGCCGTATTAAAGTCCTACAGGTCTCTAAAGCTCAAACCCCCATCGTTTTTATGGATGCAGACTTTATCCCAGGAGAACCAATGAATACTTTTTTTATTATTCCCACTGCTCCACCAGAAATGAGCTAAGGTACTCGTAATTTTTCTGGTAAACCCTTTGGGAAGCCTGTAGCAGGACATCACAAAAGTTGGCATGGGTGAGGCCGCTGATTTTATTAAGACCTCCTTACCTCCTTTTGTAAGAAAGCGAACGGTCCAACTATTCACTTTATTGTGTACCTTTTCATTTAAAAATCCAAATATCTTTATTTTTGAACCTCCAAGACTCTCTGGAATCCCCAAATAATTCCCCATTCCTCCCAGATTTGTAATACCTAGGAGATTATGAATGTCCGTTCTCCGATCCGCAGGAAATTTATGCCCAAATTGAATCGATGATTTAGAAAAATTAATTTGTTGTCCTGACACCTTTTCATAATCTCTAAGTAATGTTAATATAACACTACATTCCTCCATCGTCGCCTTGCAAAAGAATAAACTGATAAAAGATGAGAAATTGATGGACTTGCACGTGCTATTTTTAGCCCTGTTAAACATTTTAACCTCTCTTCTTTCCTAATATTAGCGATAAGGGCTTCTGTACAGAGGATAAATAAATATGGAGATACTGGATCCCCTTGCCTCAAACCTCTCTCTGGAACTATAAATCCTTTTGGTTGTCCATTTAAAAGAACCTTATAACTAACTGATGATATACACTGCATCATCAAAGCCACCCATTCCATAGAAAAACCCATTTTCAGTAGAAGGCGCTGTAAAAATGACCACTCAACCCTATCATACGCTTTACTTATATCCGTCTTGATAGCTAAAAATTTTTCCTTACACAAATTATTAGTGCGTAGCCCATGAAACATTTCCTGCGCAATAAGAATATTATCCGAAATTAACCTCCCAGAAACAAATGCCGATTGGTCTCTGAAATAAGATTTGGTAGCAGGCCTTTCAACCTCTGACATAACACCTTTGAAATAATTTTATACCCAACATTACACAAACTTATCGGGCGAAGTTCAGTCATTCGATTTGGTCTCGCTGTCTTTGGGATAAGACAGATATTCGTCAAATTCAGCCGTCCATCAAAACTCCCTGTTCGAAGAAAATCATTGACCATATTAACCACTTCCCTCTTTATTATCGACCAAGACTGTTGGTAAAAAAACGCAGTCATTCCGTCAGGACCTGGTGCTTTTTCCAGCTGCATCATAAATAAAGCAGCCTTTACCTCATCTTCTGTAGCAACTTCCATAAGCCGAAGATTCTGGGCTTCCGTCACTAAGGTTGGAACTTCCTCCAGAAAATCATCGAACTCTGTTGGCACAGTGGTCCGAAACAAGTCTGTGAAATATTTAACCGCCACTTCTTCCACTTCCGGCTCTGAGTTCACCCAACTTCCTTCCTCATTATGGAGTCCTATAATCCTATTCTGAATACGCCTTTGTTTTGTCAAAGCATGATAAAATTTTATATTTCTATCCCCACATGTATGCCATTTAGTTCTAGATTTTTGTTCCCAATATTGTTCCTCATCACGATACGCATCCTGCAATTTCCGAGAAACCTCTAGGACCTCTTCATTGGTTTTAGAAAAGTCATTTTGAATTTCCTCAAGAGCTTGTTGGAGAGAATCAATTTTCTCTTTCCCATATGGAGGATTATGTTTCCTCCAGGCTGAGATCTCATGTCTACACCAATGAATTCTATCCACAATTCCACTCCCATCCCTAGCACGATTGGAGTTCCAACCTCGTGTAATTGAATCCATGAGCCCTTCTTCCCCTATCCATCTCTTATCAAAGCGGAAAGATTTCCTAAATTTAATAACTTTATCATCAATCGTAGCGACTATCGGTCGATGGTCTGAAGCTACCATACGTAAATACTCGACGAAAGAGTATGGGAACAGATTGTGCCAATCATTATTTCCAAGTGCCCGATCGAGACGACATTTTACCACCTATTGATATCTCCGACCACTCCATGATAAAGTATTACCCACACTTGGAAATTCCATAAAGCCACAATTATCTATCATATTATTAAAATCTACAAATGTGTCTACATGCCGAAGACTACCGCCTTCTTTTTCATGATTGCCTCTAATCTCATTTAAATCTCCAATAATAAACCATGGTTCCGAACGGGCGATACCAATTCTTGTTAATCTCTCCCAAACTGGTGCCCTTAGGTTTTGATTTGGTTCACCATAAACGAATGACAGGAAAATTCGTTTTCCTTTATATTCCGTCTCAATATCTATAAGTCGATTACTGGCCGAGATAACCGTGACCTTATAACTAGAATCATAATACAACGCCAGACCTCCACTCCTACCCTGAGGATCAACCGTATGGAGATGGGTGAAACCAAAATGAAATTGAAAGGATTGAACAAACTCAAAGTTTTGTTTTGTCTCTGACAAAAACAAAAAGGATGGTCTGTGCTTATAATATATTTCCCGTAAATAACTGATAGTCCAACTAGTACCAAGACCTCGACAATTCCAACTTAAAATCTTCATATGCTATAGACTTCCCGTGACACTACTTCAAATAAACTACCCCAAAAAATTTCACCACCTGGAAACCTCGCGATGACATCAGACCATATGCTCTCCGTACAAAAAAGAAAATCATCTCGCCAACTAATGAGCCATATAACATCATAATGTCGAAACAACCATATACGTGTTGACATAATGTTTACAACAATAAAGAAATAAACTAAGACATCCCTATGCAAACGATCAAAATAAACTCCTGGCTTGTAAATAAACCGCATCCTACCAAAACCCGCCTCCAAAGTCTCCATAGAGACCATTTGAAAGCCAAAACCATACCAGACACAAAGAGCAGAAAAACCATTGAGATCCATATAACCAAGAATTGAAAACACTCCGCCCCTGTTGATTCCAAGCATCCACGATCCCAACATCCCTCCATCTCCTTGTCCCCATGTGCTTCTCTTACTTCCAAAATAGAACCATGTCAACCACCTCAGAACCGTAACATAACACCACCCATCTCCTGCCAGATACCAATCCTTCGAACAGATAACGTAGTCATAAGACCAGAGATCCCAAGGAATTCCACCGTAGCCAAAGAAAAAAATACCTCCTCTACGTGTCCAACCAGGCCAAACGACAATCTCAGAGAGATATCTAGCATCAGATTTTACATAAATAATAAAACTAAAACTAATATATACCTCATTCAAAGACAAGCACAGCCTCCACTCAATAAGGTTCCTGACACCACAATGTAACCAGACCAACCATTTATTCTTATAATTCTCCACCCAAACCAAGAGCGGTACAAAAGCAACACAGGAAAACAAAACCCTGGTAACACCCAGAGTACTAGCCAAGAAGCAAGACAAAGTACTAAACCAACACCCATCATCAAAGGATTTCATATCAGATATTAAACCATCATCAAAGGATTTCATATCAGACAAAGTACAAAGTACAAAGTACTAAACCAACACCCATCATCAAATATTTGTGTAGGTGATAGTTATCTATTTTCTTAAAACTGTTTATTATCTAATATAAATATTATTAAAATTATTTTTGAAACCATTGATTCACCTAAGAAAAATTTTAATATAATAATAAATAAGATAATTTCAAATTTTTGTATAGATGAAATATTGTAATTATCTTGTTTTCAAAACTGTTTATTATTAAGATATGTAATAAAATATTTATGAAAACATTATTAAATAAGCCTAAAATCATGGAAAAGATGACAAATCAGCAAATTCACTTCTCAAATAATAGTATAGATGAAATATTCAATGAAATAATTAAAATAAAAATTCCTAATAAAGAAAATTGCATAAATTTCTGAGAGTAACATTTATTAAACTTACAAAAAGACTTTTATAAAATATATGGGTTTAGGTTTTAGTGACTAGGATTAAGAGTCTATTATTAATGGGATTGAGTTTTTGTAAGGTATAAGGTTTGGAATAGTTTTGTTAATTTATGATTTAGTGTATACTAATTTTTGTATTTTAGGAGTTGGATGATATTTTACGATTTTTGTATTTTTGGAGTTAGGTGCTATTTTTATGAAAAATTTATTTATTATGTTTATATATAAATTATTACTAATTTATTATTAACTACTTTCAGATTTTTGTCTAAAAATATTAAAAATCCATGATTATTTAAACTATTACTATATTATTATTAAGATATGCTTCTTGCATCTCCAGATATGTATATCTGTGGGAACCCTCATATTCTTCAGTTGAGTTGACATGATTTATGTCTGAAATACCGGTCTTTTCATCCAGTTCTCCATTCAGTGGTGGAGCCCATCGAATAGTGTTATCTCCTCCAGCTAGAGTTTTCAAGGGTTCGAATTCGAAACCTGCGCCGTTTCTTTCCTAACACTACAAGAAAACAGCGGTATTCTGACGGACATTCCGACGGAAAATGAAATCCTCGGAATATCCCGAGAAATTTTCGAGGAAATTCCGAGGAAACACAAATTTTGTGTTTCTTCGGAATTTCCTCGGAATATACCGACGGAATTCCGAGGAAATACAAATCCGTCGGAATATTCTTATGGAATACCGAGGAAAAACGTATTTCTCGGAAAAAACCGAAGAATTCCGAGGATATATTATAGCCGTTAGAGAGCCGTTGGGGGATTTTAAAAATTCCGAGGAAATTCCGACGAACTAGCCGTTTCCGTTGGAATTCCATCGGAATTTCCTCGGTCTGTCGGCAAGATTTCAACTATAAATACAAGCACCCCTCTTCCTCTTCATTCACTCCATATCTTCATC
>NC_027748.1:26031424-26034008 GCF_000695525.1 Brassica oleracea var. oleracea | reverse complement strand
GTAGACGAAGTGTCTCAGCTTCAAACCGAGGATGACGCTTCGACGGCTTCGACCAACTTGTCCCGGTTTCGAATCAACGAAATCGTTGAATCGGTAAGTTCTTTTTTTTAAGTTCAATTTATTTATTTCTTGATTTTTATTTTATCATCAATTTATATTATTTAAATTTGGCTATTTATATTTCAGTCGGTTCCAAAGAAGAAGGGACGTTTGGTCGGTTTGGGTCGTCGCTCCCGGTCGGCTGCTCCTTCTTCTGCACCACCGCCATATGTTGATCCAGAAGTTCTTACGGCTCAGCTGAAGGACAAGGATGATCGGATATCTGCGTTGGAGACCCAGATGGCAGCTCAACAGGCGGGCTATGAGACACAGAAGAGGCTGAACGAGCAGATGATGGAGATGATGAAGAGGATGTACCCGAACGAGGTGTTCCCGAACATTCAAGACCCGTAGTTTTTTTTTTTTACCAAAAACTCGGAATGTTTTATTTTTATTTGTAGAACTTTGAATTATCTAATATGTTTTCAGTTTTAATTTTAATTTTATATTTTCGAATTTAAATTTCACAAATTTTAATTTAAAAAAAATAATAATTTTTTTTAAAAAATTAGTTTTTTCGAAATTCCGAGAAAAAGCACCCTCGGAAATTTCCGACGACCTTTTCCTCGGAATAAGTCGTCGGAATTTTAAAAACAAATCCGAGGGAATGTTCCTTGGAATTTTCCGAGGGACAACGTTCCTCGGAAATTTCCGAGGGCCTCGTTCCTCGGAAATTCCCGATGCAAATTCCGAGGAAGATTTCGTCGGAACTTCCGAGGATTGGTCCATCGGAAATTTCCTTGGAATATTCCGAGGAACTTTCCTACGATATAGTGGTCCTCGGAGTTTCCTTGGAAATTTAGTTCCTTGGAATTCCATCGGAAATTTCCGAGGGATTTCCGAGGAAAAATGAATTTCCGAGGAGTTATTTCCGAGGACTTTTTTCGTCGGTATGTCGTCGGAATAGCCTTATTCCGACGACATACCGGCGATTTTTTCCCTCAGTATGCCGCTGTTTTCTTGTAGTGTAATAGTGTTGAGTGCCTGAGTTTTTCTCTTGGAGAAATATGATCTCGGCTTCGAGATGTCTAACTTATGTATGGTCTGATAAAATTGTTTGGACTATTTTTCCATCGTTTATTTAAGGTGGTCTGGATCTCTGAGATGATTGTGTGAGATTACTTGCGGGAGTGGGCTGAATTCATCACAGAGATTTGTCTCGGCAAGGATTCGATCTGGGCTCATAAGTGACGTCAGACGAGGTGGCCAAGGCTAGCTCATGCTCACTTCAGGTCATCGTCATGTAGTCTTGTTATCACCCTCCTTTTAGCTCAAAACTATTAGGATAAAATAAAACAGTGTTTTTCAGGATATTACAAAAATAAGAAATTGTGCACAGTGGCAGATCTAGGAGAGTTTGTAGTTGGGGGCACTAGCATAGATTTAGAACTAGTTGGGGTCACTATTACAGTTTTTAAGTCAGAAGTAATTATCATAGGATTAGTTAAAGAAAAGAAAAAAATGAATCGGGGGCACGTGACCCCGTTCCTATGAACGTACGTCCGCGCCACTGGTTGTGCAGTAAAGCAAGAAGAATAGACCAAAAATGTTTTATTGATCAATAGAGCATGAGTACAACGTAATGGTCCAGAAACCCTAGTTTTATCTGCATATTTCTATAGTCAAAGTGTTCAATAGTTGATCCTCCTCTTCTGGGGTTTAGAAGTTTCTTTTATAGTTCATTGTAGTCAAAATCTATATTATATCCTTCCATGTCCTAAAATGTGGAAATTTTGGTCTTTCGTAATAGTTTTCCATTTTACTCGGAGGCAGGAGGAAAATGCCACCTGGAGGATGAAATCGTCTAGTCAGGAGAAAAAATGTTGGCATCTTGCTCTAAGCAGGAGGAATAATTTCATGGATTAATTACCCCTGACATGAATCATCTCTAAACAAGGTTTTGTATTCTTCAATAATATGCAGTTTTTGATGATCTAATACGAAAATGATTTCTAAAAGAGCTTTTGTCAAATAAATGAGAAGAGTATTCTCAAACCCTAGAAGTTACCGCTCAATCACATAATCATGAGTATATTTCAAAAACAGTAAAGCAAGAAGAATAGACCAAAAACTGTTTTATTGATCAATAGAGCATGAGTACAACGTAATGGTCCAGAAACCCTAGTTTTATCTACCTATATCTATAGTCAAAGTGTTCAATAGTTGATCCTCCTCTTCTAGGGTTCAGAAGTTTCTTTTATAGTTTCTTGTAGTCAAAATCTATATTATATCCTTCCATATCCCAAAATGTGGAAAATTTGATCTTTCGTAATAGTATTCCATTTTACTCGGAGGCATGAGGAAAATGCCACATGGAAGACGAAATCGTCTAGTCAGGAGAAAAAATATTGGCATCTTGCTCAAAGGGGGAGGAATAATTTCCTGGATTAATTACCCCTGACATGAATCATCTCTAAATAAGGTTTTGTATTCTTCAATAATACGCAGTTTTTGATGATCTAATACGAAACAAAATTGCAATACT
>NC_027748.1:26018340-26030769 GCF_000695525.1 Brassica oleracea var. oleracea | reverse complement strand
GGGCTTTTTGCAAATATGACTCAAAACTTGAAGTCAAACATAAAACTAACCCATGTTTTTTTAGAACTTTGACTTGCCTTTTTCACCCCCAAAGTTCAGATTATTCACGAAAAATGCCAGCACTTTTGTTTTTTTTTTTTTGGAAAATGCATATTTTACTCTATCACCCTCATCTTCCTCAATATTCACAATATTGTCATTGCCATCAATACACCAACCACCATGAACAACCAATTTAAAGCTCTTAATGTACCTAAAAATTGATTTACACTCTTTCTTTCTCAATTCTTATGAACCAAAAACAACATCTCTTTACTTTCTCTCCATATTCATCCAAAAAAAAACCAAGATTTTGATTCTAAAATTATTGAAGAGGACTTTTGTGTGCTAAACAAGTTATCTCACTGGTTGAAACTATGAAATTAGTTTTTTTTCCAGATATGTTCGTCCAGACGACTTCTGGGTAAGTCGTCCAGGAAAAGTCAAATTTCTGGCACAATCTGGTCAAATACAAAACTAACCCGTTTACCTTAGACGACTTACATGGAAGTCGTCTCGATTTTTTTTAACAAACAAAGAAAGACGACTTCCATGTAAGTCGTCTAGGTTAAAAATCAATTGCATAACTAACCTAAATGGACGACTTCCTAGAAGTCTACCAGACGAACTCAGTGGAAGTCGTCTGCGTCAATGTTTAATAAACTTTCATTTTCTCTAAAACTATAAAGACTTTTTAACTTTTTTTTCTTAATTCATGTATATTAGTCAATATTGGGGTTACTGAATGAAATTTATAACTTAATTGGTGATATTTATAAGGTTACCAACATTCATGCTTAGTAAAGTTTCTAGCTAATTGGAAGTCTTCTACGTTAATTTTTGTAAGTTTGTTAAGTAACTTTAAGATATGTTTATTTAATTTTCAAAAGTGTTAACATGTTTATCAAACACTGATCTGTAAAACCTGCATATCATATCAAAAAACGTTCAAATGGCTTAAAAACAGAGAAAATGAGTGGAAAATTAGATAAACATACTTTTATAGAATACACAAAGTACATATCCAAGTGGAAGATGAGAACCATCTAATTAAAACATGCAACAAAAAGATAGATTAGTGAGAAAGATATTAGACAAAACAGAAAAATTCATATAAAGTTTAGTGTTTTCAAGTCAAAGAGATTAGAGTGGGTTTAGATAGTTTTAGTTTGGGAAAAAATATGAATTTTATGCAACATGAGGTTACCAAATGAAGAAAAATCAACATAAGAACTTATCAAAACGCTTAGATCTATTATGAAAGAGAGACATGGGAGAAGACTCCGTCAGAAGACTTCCTGGAAGTCGTTTGGAAGACTTCCTTGAAGTCGTCTGGAAGTATTCTAGCCCAGAAGTCTTCCAGATCTGAAAAACCTGCATATCCAAATTCAGATCTGAAAAACCTGCATCTCCAAAAACGTTCAAATGACTTAAAAACAGAGAAAATGAGTGAATATTAGATAGATCTACCATTATAGAACACCCAAAAATACATATCTAAAATTAATAAATCTACCTTTAAATGAGTGAAAGATGAGAACCATGTGATGAAAAACCTGCAAAACAAGATAAATTAGTGAGAAAGACATGAGACAAAAACAATAAATTGATCTAAAGTTTGATGTTTATAAGTTCAAAGAGATTAGAGAGAGGTTGGAGAGTTTTAGAATGAGGAACATACCATTTTTGTTGCATCCATTTGAGAGGAGGAGAGAGAATGTGTAAAAAATTTTATATATGGAGACAAAAATTCCAATAAGGTTAAATATTTTTGATCAGCAGACTTACTAGACGACTTACTTGTAAGTCGCCCAGAAGACTTCAATATTTTTAGCGGGAAACTAAAATATTTTTAGCGGAAAACTAAAATATTTTTAGCGGAAAACTAAAATATTTTTAATAGGAGTTAGAAGACTTCCCAGGAGACTTACATGTTAGTCGTCTAGACCCTAAACATAATCCATAAACTAAATTAACTAACTAAATACTTCATAAAATCAAATTAAACTTAAAAAATGTTTACTATACACATAAATAATCACATGTAGATAAAAATTTAATTTTTCAAAAAAACATTTAAGATTTCCAAAATCTAACCCTAAGAATACATACAATACTACAACATATGTTGTCAAACCCTAGACAAAAAAATATCATGATTCACTACTTTCACTCTTCTATGTTGAAAACAATTCAATTTTATTATATCTTCATTTATTATAATTACATGATTTTAATTTTTCGCTTATCAAAATATTTTTTTACAAAATTTATAAATTATTTTAAGATCAAATATATCAGACGACTTCCGTGGACGTCATCCAGAAGACTTAGCGGAGATATATTCGTAAAAATGAGTTCTGTTTTTTTGTTTGATCACAAGGGGTTAACTGTAATTTCGCATGTCTTTTGGGTTACTTTTGCATTTGATTCAAGTTTGGGTATATTTTTCTAATCAAAATCAAGTTTTGAGTCATATTTAGTAAATCCCCCAAGATTATTTGATAGTTTTTAGTTGACAATAATTTCCTTTTTCAAATTTTTTTTTCCTTTTTACAATTCTTAAAATAAACAAATCTGTATAGTAATTTACTTAGTACTAATTTTCGTTTTCTAAAATCAAAAAGAAAATATAAAATTTTAAAAATTTATTTGATAGTAATTATCCTTTTATAAAATCTTCTACAAAATTTTTTTATTAAAAAGTGTTTAGTTGTAGTTTTCTTTTTTCTTCAAATCTAAACAAAAAATGTAAAATAAGTGTTTCAAATATTTCCATATAATAATAAACTTTCTTATTTAAATAGTAAATTTTATGTTTAAGAAATCATAATCCAAAAAGGATTACAATTATTCTTTTTTTTGTAACATAAAGGATTACAATCAAAAACTGTGTAGCCAATCAAATTTAATATTTCTCTTTCGTAATTGGTTGAGTAGTTTTTATTTTATAATTTTAATGATACTTTTATGTAAAAGGTAACTTTCTTAATAAGTGTGTAATACCTAAAACATTTTATATTTACGAACGGAGGGAGTAACTTCTTATTAAAATTGATATTTTATTATATAGGAAAATACAATCAAGGTTGTGTGCGCATTCTCTTCTTGAAAAGTTTGGAGATGAACTATGTGAAGGAATTATTATCGACATTTTCTATTTATAATGTGTAAGATTGCAGTAAGAACTATAAAGTCTTCGATCATAAATTTCAGATAAGAGTGATTGAGAAAACAATAACTGCATATGTGTGAAACAACCATTACCTCAAACACTCTGTGAAATTTTTTTTTATTTCAACTACAAAGATTTCACTAAACTTAAAGATACAAGAAACTATTAATTAGATAATAATATTCATGCATTTATACACACACACACACACACACACATATATATATATATATATATATAAACTTATTTTGTTACATATGTGTAATTGGTAAATCAATAATATGAAAAGCTGATGTTCATAGTCAGACTACATCCGTCTTCTGAAGAGTTACTTTAACTTTATTGATAAGAAGATATTTTTCTATTCATAACTGTAGCACTTTTTCTCTATGAATTATTAGTCCAATTCCATTAAGCAATTTCAGTTTTTCTTTTTTTTTTTCTACAAAAACTCTATTCTGTATAGTAAAATTGAAATATAAGCAACACTATGAGCTGGACAAGCAGAATTATTTGACGATATATATTGTTCTGTGAAATGTGATAATATTGTTCTTATCATGAAAGTCTTTTATCAAGACATATCAAGGTGTAATTTTTTTATCAGCATCTTCTGAACAAAATTCTATTAAATTTTTTTTGGATGTTTATTTTATTAGTTAAGTCTAATTAGTTGAAGAAAAACTAATATACTATTTTTTATTTATTTCTATTAGTTTCAGCTATGATGATGGTTGCTTGGTTAATCTTGGCGATATGATTGAAAATCCTTAAATGAATAATGAAGTTTCTAAAGCTCAATATTAGTTAACATATATATATTTGTGTTAACTTATATGAGTTAACTATATTTAGTTAACATAAAAAAATTAAAAATAATTAAAATTGTTTTTTAAAAATGAAGTATTTATTTATATATTTATTAGAATCCTAAACTCCACATAAATGTTGATTTCAAAATAAATCAAACTCATCTGTTTGCATAAACTTTCAAAATTCTACTTTTAAAATTTTAAGTTACTAATTTTTAAATATTTTTACATATTTTTGAAATTTTTAGATCTTTAATGGAAAAACTACTCAACTATGTTTTTTTATAGTAAAAAATTCATAAACTAAAGATTTACCTGTAGTAGTGGTAATTATAATCGGTATTGTAGACATATAGTTTAATTCATTAAACTAGTTAGTTTTTTTTTTTTTTATGTCTACAATTTTAGTTGCGAGTTTTAGCTCCCACATATAATATGAATTTTAAAATAAATCTATTTCATCGATGCATCATAATTTACTTGAAGTGCTAATTTTGAAAATGTTTGTTACAAATTTTTAAATAATTAGTTTATCTCTCGGTCAAAAGAACCACTAATACCGGCAAATCTTTAGATACTTTTTATTATATTTTCTGATTTTTTAATTTTAATTATACATAAATGTTGATTTCAAAATAAATCAAACTCATCTATTTTCATAAACTTTCAAAATGCTACTTTTAAAATTTTAAGTTGCTAATTTTTAAATAATATTTTTATATTTTTACATATTTTTGAAAGTTTTAGATCTTTAATGGAAAAACAACTCAACTATGTTTTCTTTAAAGTAAAAAATTCATAAACTAAAGATTTACTTGTAGTAGTGGTAATTATAAACCGGCATTGTAGACAGGTAGTTTAATTTATTAAAATAGTTAGTTCGAAGAGTTTTTACCCAAAACAAACTTTACAAAGAGGGGTTGTAACGTCCAAAATCCATTAAAATTTTGCATATTTGAGCTTTTGACTCTTGTTTTGTTCTGGATTTGGAGCATATGCTCTTCTGCTCGGCCCATAACAAACCCATTAGTGAAAACGACGACGTAAGTGTTAAATCTGCAGGGAAGCTCTTAAAACTCTAAAAAAGCACCGAATCGTCTGGGGTCTAATAAGCGACGCTCGAAGAGTTACGAGTCGAAAGTCGAAAGTCGAAAGTCGAAAGTCGAAAGTCGAAAGCTCGGTCTCGTCGAGTCTATTAAGTTTGTTTGGTAAAAATCTCTGTTTCCCTCCAACTTTTTGAATCTCCCTCTTCCTCTTCTTCTTCCCCCGCAAGATTCTCCTCTCTGCTGGTTTGCCCTAGATCTAGTGTTTTCTTCGGCAGATTCGCCCTCCCTTGGTTAGTGAGTGATTCAAGATTGTTTTGAATCGATTGCTAGATTACATTGTTGTGATATGATTAGCATATATATCGGATCTCTTGATTGCAAATTGTTTGTGTTCTTCGTCTGCAATTTGGATAATCTAATCTAGTGGGGTCTGGGTCCAACGTGAATCTCCTTGATTGTTTGAGCTTTAAAGAATTTTGTATTTTTTTTTTTTGCAGGAGTCTCTCGTAGCTGTGTTGTTAGACGATGAAGCGTAAGGGAGGACATAAGAAAGGGAACAAGTCTAAAAAGTCCACTGAAGCAGAGACTTTGAATGAGTCAGTTGAAAACAGTGACTCTGAGCAAAGTTCGGCTGAGTGTGAGAAGAGTAAAAGGGAGGTTGATGCACCTGACAATTCACCTAGTGTAGATCCGGTTAAGTCTGTGGGGCGTGTTAAGGTTAAACTGAAGACCTCGAAAGCACCTGAACCTGATGTTCCCTTGACTAGTCCTCAAGCTGAGTCTGAGAAACCTGTTGAGAAAAAAGAGGATCCTGTTCCTCCTCGTTTGCCTGAGCGAAAACCAGTTCTCAACGTTTATAGGAAGATGAAAGGTATTAAGATCAAGTCCTGGAAGGCGGTTGATGGATCTAGCTCTGTTTCTGAGAAGACTGCTGTTGATACTGCCGTGAAGCCCCAAGAGGCAGTTGTACTTGATAAGGAGACGAAGACGCCTGATGAGACTTCTCAAGTCAAGAAGCTTGAACCAGAAAGTGCACCCGTTTCTTCTCAGAAGAAAACTGATCAAATTTCGCCATACAATAAGCAAGAACTGGAAGATTCTCTTACGGTGTCTACCTTGTTTGTTTCTTCTTCTTTTTATGGTAATGAACAATTTACCTTGATTACCAACCCTAATGGTGTGTGTCATATTTGTCTTAGGTGGTCAAGAAGATTATGAAGATGGAAGCTGCTGATCCCTTTAATGTTCCTGTGGACCCAGAAGCTCTTGGCATTCCTGTAAGTGTGATCCATTAGCTTCATCTTTATTTAATATATCCGCCATTTTGTGAACATATCAACTTTGGCTTGTGAAAAGCTCATCCCCTTCATAGGTAAATAGTTCTGTGTGTTTTCTTGTAAACAGACGAAAATCATTTTGATCTCAACTTAAAATTTCTTTAGTACATTTACTAGTCTTGTTATTTAGCTTAGGGTAGGGGTTCATCTTTCTCCTTCAGTATGTGAAGGAAATAATACTTGTCCCATCTTTTAAATCTTTTCTTTGCTTGTCAAGGGGTTTCAGAATTGTTGTCTAACACGTTTAGCTGTTTTCGGGTTATGTAATTAGGACTATTTCGATATTATCAAGACACCTATGGATTTTGGAACAGTATGCAGTAATCTTGAAAAAGGCAACATATACATGAATTCTGAGGATGTTTACAAGGATGTCCAGTACATCTGGAATAACTGTTCCAAGTACAATAAGAAAGGCGATTATATCGTGGACCTGATGAAGCGAGTGAAGAAAAATTTCATGAAGTACTGGGCTGCCGCGGGATTGTACACTGAGCAATCTGCAGGTATTGTTAAAAATTTAATCTTCTCTAGCATTGTTAAATTGGTAGGTATAGTTTTACGTTTCTGGTTCCCCTTAGGCATATAAAGTAGACATTGTGAACACATTTTGAAGCTTCTGCGTTTGAATTATCTTGTTCTTTTGACAAGGGTCATTGCTTGCTTATTCCAGCTAATGAAAGTCACTGTTGAAATGCATTAACAGTTAAAAAAATGAAGTAACCACCATAATGGAATAAGAACCCTTTTTAAAACTGTATTTCTGAAATCTGATTTCTTCGTCGAGAGCAGTTAGATGGATGAGTTAATCGTTAGCCTTACGTCTAGTTTGCATTCTTTTCAGTTCTAGTTATCTTATTAATATCCAGATGGAGAGATGTATGTATAAAGATTTTGATTAAACTATAAAAAAAAGGTATGTCAATACTAAGAAATTGTTAACAATGTACAGTACTTGCGTTGTTTCTTGTAGCTATGCACTTTGGCTGAGTAATATAGCTTACGGTTTAACTTATATGGTTTCTTCGATTTACGATCAGAGAATGCTCAAGTAGAGGATGGTGGAAATGCATCCTCCAAAGGTAGTCAATCCAAGCAGAAGAGCCAGAAGCGCCATGGGTATGCCTTTGAAACTTTTATTTTCCTTAATGATACGTGGGGACTCATAAGCATAGTTTGGTTTCAACGTTTCATCAGTCTTCCTAGGTTTTATAGACAAGAGGTTATCTTTTGCAAAGCTACTGTAACAAGATCTGCTTAACCATAATCAATCTTAGCCAACCTTTAGCTGAATTTGGTTTCCTTTTTGTCAAATTGTATTCTGTTTTCTGTAGCCCAGTTCATACGTTTTGCAATTGTAATATGGAGCTTGTGATGTCCTTTATTACTGGGATTTGTGATGGGATTCAGTTTCATTTGATAGTCATTATTTTCGCTTTGCAGAAGGCATCACAAGAGTGATTGCATGTGTGCGGTATGTATTTTGAAGAGACGTAAAAGAGAACGTCATAGTTCTCAAGGAAATTCTGGAGCAGTAGAGGTTAGTAATGTGTTTTGTTTATCCAAAGAGAGCACACAGCCCGGGTACTTGGCTTCTATTGGCTGTAACTAAATATCTTTCTTTCTTGAAGGAATCTTCACCTGTGAGAAGTCTGTCTGTGGATAATTCATCTATTAATATGCGTGAGGAGCAGGACATGGATGTTGATGTTGACAACAAAACTGGACAAGGAAAAGCAGAAATCGTGGAACTAGATAGTCCGGTGGCAAAAAGACAAAGAGTTGGTGAATATAAAAAACAAAATGTGGAGGAAGAGGAGACCCTTGAGGTGGAAACTGAAACTAAAACTAAACCGACTGTTGAGGATAAGACTCAATCGATTGATAGATCGACAGAAGAGACTGGTGACGATCCCGTGACTAGTGCTGCCGAGAAATTGGCTGTTTTAGCTTCTGTTGAAGGTCCAAAATCAACTCAGAATGAAGAGGAAGACAAGGCAAAACGACTCCGGGAGCAGAAGGTACTCTCCGAGCTTTTATTATGATGTTTTGATTAAGCAGCAAGCACTACTGAGAGTAATTGTATTATTGCAGGAGCTGCAGGAGTTAGAGCGTAAACAATGGAGAGCTAAGATGCATGAGAAGTTCCAACTCAGAAACCCTCAGCTGCTAAATCTTTGCGAGACTATCTTTCCTAAAAGCAACAATCAAAGTTCTGTCTGGAACGGACCTCACTCACTGTTTAAACGTCCAGAAGGCTCAAATCGTACTAGTTCCTTACACAAAGCAGTGGACGCCTTGATGAGAAGTAGTAGTTAAGGATTCACAATGTAACATAAGTATTTAGCTATCGTTCTTCGCTTTGCCTGTTTAGATACGTTTGATTGATACATCAAATGTCAAACACCATAAGATTATTTTCACTGAAAACAGAAACATCAATTTGTTCATGAATTTTTAGACAAAATGGATTCGCTTTTACATAATGATTTGACTGCCATGAGACGATAAGAAGGGAATAAAACGTCAATTAAGGCACTGACTTAACTATTCCACACAATGTCTAAAAGTTGTCCAGTTGATTGTTGGGTCAAGTTGTGTAGTGCACTAATGCGAGAGCATGAAAGCGACTTTCCAATGAGTTTTTTTTTCCTTCCCAAACCATGATTGCTTGTTTTCAACCAATCAAAGTTAATGTACACATCTTATAGTGGAAAAGATAATCATTTTCAATTTCAAGATTAATTTCCAAATTAATATGCATTGATTGATTTACAGGGTATACCATTCAAATGATTATCAATCACATGACAGAACATAAAACATCGATTCAATAAATACGTTATAATAATTGTGACATAACAAAATATATTAGTGGTATATGGCCATATTTTTTAGAACACAACAATAACGAATGAGAATTAAGCCTCCTCTTTAAAAAAAACCATAAACCATAGCAAAGAAAATTAAACATGCTAATTCTTTTAAACATATTACATGGAAACGGAAACGGGTACGCGGAAGCGTATGGAAGCGCAGAAACGAGATTTTTAAAAAAAATTAGGAAGCGGGTACGTGTTGGAAACGTAAATATATATATATATATATATATATATATACATATATACAATTTTTTTTAAAAAAATAAAATTATATGGTTTAGATTTAAAATAAAGCATTTATTCATTTATAATAATTTTGAAATGACTCAGATTAAAACTATGAAAATACACATAAATTACATTTAAAATAAATTATTGTATTAATTAGTTTTAATATTTTATAATTAATTGACATAATATATTTGAATATATGATTTATCTTTAATAAAAATCTCAATGCATAAAGATATTTATAGTATTAATTTTAATATCTGTATATTTATGTTCTCTATTCAATACTATTAAAATTTGGATTTTATATAAATTAAAAACTATAATTTTATATTTTTATTGATGTAAGACATTGTGTTCTTTTTTAAAGAACGAAAGCGTAATTCCAAAACGGAATCGTAAGCTTCAAACGTGTTTTTAAAGAGAATATTTTAGAAGCGTTTTGGAAGCGAGATTTTGTAAGCTTCCACAAGATTCTGATTCCGATTCCGGTTCCGAAGCGGAAAGCGGACATCCGATGAAGCTTCCGTGCAACATAGGTTGACAGCAGATGTTGGATCAAATTAAACGCCATTATGCAATGCAGGTCTCAGGGTCATCACCGGGGTCCAAGGATTAATTCAAAATATCATATTAAATCCTGATCCATTCATGTACCTCATAACCCCTCCCCCTTTTTTCAAGATTCCTTCGACTCTTCCAGCCATAGCAGAGAGAATTCGAGCTGCTAATTTCAGTGGCTTTGTATAACGATACTAACTACTTTTATGTACTCTAGTTAGGAGGGATATTGAGGTTTAAAATACTTAGTTTTTTGGAAATTCAGTCCACCTTTGTCCACAGGTTTGCAGATCTTATCCCATATAATTCAGGAGAGACTCAAATTATTATACTTTGTATTCACAAGAATTTAGAAAATGATTTTTACAATTTATTTATGATATCTTGAGGGTAGTAAATAGCCAGATATGACACACATGCAGAAGGTTCGTGCTATTGACTTGATTAGAATTTATTTTGCCTATAGGCCCGATGTTATAATTACTAGGTGGTTCTCCACGAATTGGCAAATATAAATATTGTATAAAATATTTATTACATATACAATAGCATAAATTTTAAACATTAAAAAGATAATTTTTTTAATCCAAATGATTCTAAAATCTCAGTACTATACTTTTAGAAACATGAGATTTACTGATAATTTAATAATAGTAATCTAAGGGGATGTATTCAACAAGAGTTTTAGGTGATTTGTATTAAAATGACAAATCCACTGTTATTCAAACATGTAAAATTCACTGTTACTCAACTTAACATTTCGTAGAGTACTCTAAAATCCACTGTTATTGAAAATATTTTAAGTTGTGGAGTTTTAAAGTTTTCAGGTGATTTTAGGGTGTTTGGGTGGAGTTTCTTAGTTAAAAAAATTAAAACTCAAATCTCATGGTTTTAGGTTATATTCTAGAGTGGTTTAACAAAAATCACCTAAATCTCTGCAACTTATTAAAATCATCTAAAACTCCATTAAAAGTCAAATCACCTCAAATATTATATTGAATACACCCTAAGTAGTTAAAATATTTTTACATGAATTTGATTAAATGATTAATAAATTCATGATCAGTTAACCAAAAAAATATATTTAAAGCACTTTATAATCACGAAACTATCTTATCTATCATCTGATTTAATTTTGATGCAAATTAAATTTCAGTTGCAAAATTTTCATAAATTTGATGCAAAATTTAGTGATGACAAATCCCGGTGGAATTATACATGCAGTTATCACATTAACTTCTTCAACACATATTATGTATCTTCTTCAACCTATTCTTATTTCTCTCATTATCATTTTTATCACATTTAACATGCATTGCTAATGCCTCTTCTTAATTTTCTTACATATTTTGGCCAAATATTTCTATCTTTTACTAAATAGTAACACAAGCCATACAATCAAGGGGATTCTTTCAAAAATGATTCAAAATTTCAAGTCAAACACAAAAATAACCTATGTTTTTTTTTGAAACTTTGTTTTGTACTATTCACCCTAGAAGTTCTAGTTATTCACGAAAATGCCTTTACTTTTTTTTTTATTTTTTTTCTCGAAAATAAAGCTTTTACCTTACCATCCTCATCTTCACCAAATATTTACAACTTTGCCATTGACATCAATACCTCAACCACCATGAACTACCAAATTGAGAGTGTTAATGCCCTAAAGTTTCGATTTTTTCTCATCTCCTCATTTCATATCCACACAAACCACATATCTTACACTTTCTCTCAAAATTCATCAAAAAAACAGAAGATTTTGATTACAAATTATGTAAGGTTCATAAGCTCACGATTCTTGGTGATTAACGAGTAGGTAGCTGTTGTGGTGAAGTTCTGGGTGATTGGAGAAACTACGCAAGTCATCTCACGAGTTCAAGGTATGAAATCGCGAACTATATTTTATTTTTCAGATATGTTCGACAAAGAAGACTTCTTTAGAAGTCTTCTTTATCGAGAAGACTTCTAAAGAAGTCTTCTGGTCAATGCATAGGTTAGTTTTGCAATTGACCTTTTGTGTGTTTTTAATAGAAGATTTCCCTAGAAGTCTTCTAACTTTCCTTTGTAAACAAAAAATTTCGAAATTCCCAGAGAAGACTTCTAAATTCTCGGATAATCAGGTTACTTTTAAATTTGACCGAAGTTGGTAAGAAATTTGACTTTTTGTAGAAGACTTCTAAGGAAGTCTTCCTCGAGAAAACTTCTACAAAAGTCTTCTGAAAGTCTTCCCTAAGTCTTCTCTTTCTTTAGAAGTCTTCTCTGGGAATTTCGAAAAAAATTCAATTTCAAAAGTAATTAGAAGACTTTCCTATGCATTGACTAGAAGACTTCTTTAGAAGTCTTCTCGAT
>NC_027748.1:26013025-26018312 GCF_000695525.1 Brassica oleracea var. oleracea | reverse complement strand
TTCAATTTCAAAAGTAAGCCAATATTTACAAAGGAAGACTTCCGAAGATGTCTTCCGTAGAGTAGACCTCTTAAGAAATCTTCCTTCGTAAATTTGCAATTGCAAAAATGACCTAAATAGAAGACTTCTTTTGAAGTCTACACAGAGTAGACTTCTTTTGACGCCTTTTGTGCATGACTTCAAAAGAAGTCTTCTACGTAAATCTTTATTAAACTTCAAATTTATCCAAAATTAAAATGAATATTTAATATCTTCTTGCTAATTCATGTTTATTAGTCAATATTGGGACTACTGAGTCGAATTTATAACTTAATTGGTGATGATTATGAAGTTACTAACATTGATGTTTAATAATGTTTCTAGCTAAACGGAGAAGTCTTCTGTAAGTCTTCCTCATATAAGACTTGTAGAAGACGTCATAAGAAGTTTTCTCCGATGATTTTGTTTCTTAAGTTGATGTTCTGTGTTTGTGTTGTCTTCCTCATAAAATACAATTTTTAACTTCCGTGGAATTTAAAATTTCAACTTTCACTTAAAATTCAATTTTGATCTTTTGTGAATTTGTCTAAGGTTTCTTGAGAAGTCTTCTCTCTTAGTTTTAACAAATTTTACTAAGTTTTGTGTTGTTGTGTTTTGTTATGTCTGGGTAGACTGATTAAAATATTTTTTGTATGTTGCATCAATAACTTTAATGAAGTCAAGTACTTTTGGCAAAACATGAACAATTTACCATTCTTTTGATTAACATCTCTTAAAGTTTACAAAATAATTCACAACTAAAATATTACACATACAAATCATAAAAAGACCATAAAAAAAATTATTACACAGTTAGATATTATTCCTCGACATAGATAAGCTTGCACTCCACTTTACATCATCTCTTTGTACCACTTTGGGCAGAAGACTTTGAAAGACTTTCTGAAGACTTCGTGGGAAGTCTTCTAGCATAAAATGCATTAGAAGATTTCCCAAGAAGTCTTCCAAGAGTCTTCCGAGAGTCTTCTGATAGTCTTTCAAGAGTCTTCTGAGAGTCTTCCAAGAGTCTTCAAAGAATTATCCCAGAAGTCTTCCAAAATTTGTCTCAGATCTGAAAAATCTGCATATTCAAAAGCATTCAAATAACTTCAAAAATAAATTTTTAGATATTAAAAAAAACAGTCACATTAGGTTGGATCTATAATTTTTTAGAATCTAATATATAAAACACACAAAATACATATCCAAAATTTATACCTCTTTAGGCAGAAGACTTCCGAAGACTTCCGAAGACTTCCTGAAGACTTCGTGGGAAGTCTTCTAGCATAAAATGCATTAGAAGATTTCCCAAGAAGTCTTCCAAGAGTCTTCCGAGAGTCTTCTGATAGTCTTTCAAGAGTCTTCTGAGAGTCTTCCAAGAGTCTTCAAAGAATAACAACCTGCAAATTCAAAAACATTCAAATGACTTCAAAACATAGAAAAACTTTAAAAATGAAAATTTTATGCTTACAAAATAAACAAAACAGTCACACTATGTTGAATCTATTGCTTTTTAGAACATAACATATAAACACACACACATAAATTCATATCCAAAATTTAGAGATCTACCTTTGAAAGATTGAAAGATGAGAATCATGTAATAAAAAACCTGCAAAAAGAAGATAAATTAGTGAGAAAACATAAGAAAAAGTGAGAAATGGATATAATGTTTGGTGTTTTGATGTGCAAAGAGATTAGAGAGAGGTTGGAGAGTTTTAGAGTGAGAAAAATTACATTTTTGTTGCAGTCATTTGAGAGGAAGAAAGAGAATGTGTAAATTTTATTTATATATGGAGACAAAAATTCCAATTAGGTTAAATATTTTCGACCCGGAAGACTTCTGGAAGACTTATGGAAGACTCATGGAAAACTTATGGAGACTTTGATTTAGGTGGGAGACCTAAATTATTCTAAAATTTAGGCGGGATGTGTCGGAAAACTTCTTTATAAGTTTCCTGTGAGTCTTCTAGACCTTAAAATCAAAAAACTATGCTAAAAAACTTTTTTAAACTTAAAAGAACTTATAAAGTATTTAAATCAAATTATTAGATAGTTACTAAACATATATATGTCAATTTAAAAAAGAAAAAAAAAATGAAGATAAGATTTCAAATCTAACCCTAAAGATACCAACAATACTATAAGATATGTTACCAAACCCTAAACCAATGACTTATGAACCAATCTACATTCACTTATCTATGTTGAAAATAATTCAATTTCAGATAAACTAAATTTACATCATTGAAAAATGTTTATTATTACATGATTTCAAATTTTAACTCATGAAAATAATTTTTATAAAAAATTTAAATTATTTTTAAGATCTAATCCATGTGAAAACTTTCTCTGGAAGACTTCTGGAAGACATATGGAAGACTCCTGGAAGACTTAGGCGGGAAACCTAAATTATTCCAAAATTTAGGCGGGAACCATAAATTTTACTTAAATTTAGGCGGGATGTGTCGGAAGACTTCTTTTCAAGTTTTCTGTGAGTCTTCTAGACCCTAAAATCAAATAACTATGCAAAAAAAACACTTTCTTAACCTTAAAAAAAAACTTAGAAAGTGTTTAAATCAAGTTATTAGATAGTCACTAAACATATATGAGTCAATTTGGAAAAGAAAAAAAATGAAGGTAAGATTTCAAAATCTAACCCTAATGATACATACAATACTATAACATATGTTACCAAACCCTAAACCAATGACTCATGAGCCAATATACATTCACTCATCTATGTTGAAAATAATTCAATTTCAGATGAACTAAATTTACATCATTGAGAAATGTTTATTATTACATGATTTCAATTTTTTATCCATCAAAATATTTTTTATAAAATTATAAAATTATTTTTAAGATCTACTGAGCGAGAAGACTTACAAAGAAGTCATCGTAGAGAAGACTTACAAAGAAGTCATCGTAGAGAAGACTTACAAAGAAGTCATCGTAGAGAAGACTTACAAAGAAGTCATCGTAGAGAAGACTTACAAAGAAGTCATCGTAGAGAAGACTTACAAAGAAGTCATCGTAGAGAAGACTTACAAAGAAGTCATCGTAGAGAAGACTTACAAAGAAGTCATCGTAGAGAAGACTTACAAAGAAGTCATCGTAGAGAAGACTTACAAAGAAGTCATCGTAGAGAAGACTTACAAAGAAGTCATCGTAGAGAAGACTTACAAAGAAGTCATCGTAGAGAAGACTTACAAAGAAGTCATCGTAGAGAAGACTTACAAAGAAGTCATCGTAGAGAAGACTTACAAAGAAGTCATCGTAGAGAAGACTTACAAAGAAGTCATCGTAGAGAAGACTTACAAAGAAGTCATCGTAGAGAAGACTTACAAAGAAGTCTTCTCTAACGGAGGGTTATAATGATAAAATTGAATACATGTTTTTTGTTTGTTCATAAGGAGACTGTTGTAATTTCACTAGGCTTTTGGGTTACTTTTGCATTTGATTGAATTTGTGGTACACTTTTGTATTCAAAATCAAGTTTTGAGTCATTTTTGGCAAATCCCCCTACAATCAATCAACGAAAAATCCATCTTAGAATCCCTTTTAAATCATAACATCACCTTATTTACGTTCAAATTCAAAATATAATATTACTTTTAAGTACGTTCAATCTTTAAAGCAATTTACGTTCAATCCCTATAGTCTCTTTGACTCAAATTCAAAATATTTTATAATTGCAAATTTCTCAAATGTTCCATTAAATATAATACGTTCAATCTTTAAAGCAAACATTTATATTGATATATAATTATAATATTACTTTTTAAGTAACGATAATTTTTTAAAAACTTCACCAAATATCGACATATAAGAAACACGTCTAATTAAAATAAATAAAATTAAAAATTATCAACCAAAAAAATTAAAATAATTAACATTTCACCAATGATCAAAACATAAGTAAAAGTCTCTTAAGTAGCTTCTCACTTAATATATAATTTCTATTTTTATTTTATAAATGATTTATAAACTCTTATAGATAATTTAAAATTATGATAAAATTATTGTTTAGCCATGATGAATGATTTTATAAAATTTTTAAAGCTTTATAAATGATTTATATAGAATATAGATATATATATATGGACATCAATCATAAGACATTAATAATTATTATAATACTTCATATTTGAGTATATTGTTTTATATAAGAATATGAAATTGTTATATTAATTTCTATAAATTTTTTCTATTCATTATTTTATGTAGCTTATAAATATAAAAATGAAATGATCAAATATTATTACTCTTTTTTTGCCAACCCTTATAACTCTTTCTATAATTTTGACAATTACTTACCATAAATTATTATTTGCAATATCTTTTAGATTATTTGATAAGTGATAGTAATTGTTATAAAAAGAACTGGTATTTTATTGTATCGCAGGAATTTAAATAAGGGCGAAATTTTATACCCGTAGAATTTCTAACACTGATATAGAAAGATAGAATTTCTTATTATAGAGAGAGAAGAGATTGAGGTTGAGAGATGCGTAATACAACGAACGTAAATGTTCGTATATATAGAAAGAAATTCACTGTGCAAATAGTGCAGCGGGCCCCATATCTTTAATAATTTTCAACGTTTTCGGCTGGCTGCTGGCTTTCTTAGCTGTCTTTCATAACACTCCCCCTTGGGGACCGGTGTCACTATCCACTCTCGCTTAACGTCTTTGTTGCCTCGTTAAAAACCTTTCTAGGAAAACCCAATGGGAAAAACCATAGTAAGGTAAAAAGAGTACAACCACGTAAGCTCCCTCTCGAATAAGCAGTCATATATCTTTCTGATGGCGCATTCCAATGTTGTGGATGTGTTTTCTGAATACCGAGGTAGGGAGTGATTTTGTGAAGAGGTCGGCTGCATTGTCGCATGATCGAACATATCTTACTTCAATCTCTTTATTCTTCTCGAGCTCTTGAGTGTATGAGAAGAACTTCGGAGGTATATGTTTGGTTCTATCGCTTTTGATATATCCTTCCTTCGTTTGAGCAACACATGCCGCGTTATCTTCATATAGAATAGTTGGCTCCGTATTTTCGTTAATCCCACTGCTTGAACAGATGTGTCGGCTTATTGATCTTAGCCATACACATTCTCTACTTGCTTCATGGAGTGCAATGATCTCAGCGTGATTTGAAGAAGTAGCAACAAGTGTCTGCTTCTGAGAACGCCAAGATATGGCGGTGCCTCCAATTGTAAAAACATATCCTGTCTGGGATCGAGCTTTGTGTGGATCTGACAAATAAC
>NC_027748.1:25986095-26010208 GCF_000695525.1 Brassica oleracea var. oleracea | reverse complement strand
GGCCGACCAATAAATAATAAACAGAATATAAGGCGGCTCGGCCGACCAATAAATAATAAACAGAATATAAGGCGGCTCGGCCGACCAATAAATAAATTAAATTATTAGTAAATAATATATGCGGTATTCTGGCCATTATAACATGATATAAATAATAGTAGAGACGATATACCGATCATTATAACAGGGTATAAATGATACAAATAAATTTTACCGAATCGCAGAGTGATCGTGCTGATAACGTGTTATAAAAAGAACTGGTATTTTATTGTATCGCAGGAATTTAAATAAGGGCAAAATTTTATACCCGTAGAATTTCTAACACTGATATAGAAAGAGAGAATTTCTTATTATAGAGAGAGAAGAGATTGAGGTTGAGAGATGCGTAATACAACGAACGTAAATGTTCGTATATATAGAAAGAAATTCACTGTGTAAATAGTACAGCAAGCCCCACATCTTTAATAATTTTCAACGTTTTCGGCTGGCTGCTGGTTTTCTTAGCTGTCTTTCATAACAGTAATTAGTTTCACACTTATTTTTTATTTTAGATCTAATTAAAATAATTAAAAATGAAAAGTCATTGTCCAATCAAATTATAATAATTTTTTAAAACTACTTTACCAATGATTGTCATGTAAGCAAAAGTCAATGACTTTTAACCACCCCGCCACCCCGGTAATCCTCTAAATGTTACTAAAACTTAACAGAGGTAAACATTCATGTTTCCATCTATTTTCTTCTTCTTTTTTCCTAATGCGTCACGCTAAGTTGCTGCATTAACTATATGTCTACATCAACAAAGACTAATCCGATCATTTGTGGACGTATATAAAATGTTTTAATATTACAAGAGAAGTCATACTAGGTTCGATCATAGATTAATGTTTTAAAATTTCCAACAGAGACTAGTCCGTCTTTTAAATCACTGATATTATTTTCATATGTTATCTACCATTAAAAAATCATACTAGGTCCAACTCATCAATTACATTTACTTGATTACTTACATTATCTATTAAATATATAAAATTCCTTAAAAATCTTAATAATCATAACGTATATTAATAAAAAATACTTTTAATCTAAATTTAAATTTTACTTTTAGTTATAACAAAATCTGTTGAGAAAAAGTATAAAAAAATCTTACTAAAATTTTGAACTAGCCCAAACTGGGACCGGCAAAATTTATTAATTTATAGAGATTATTAATTTATAGAGGTTCTACTGTAATATGTTTATTTTTTTCTGGGTAAATTTATTCAAAGAACATTAGATTTAATATTAAAATAATTGACTTTTATTTGTGGCAGTAAAATTATTTAATCTTTTGAGTTTACCCAAACAAGTTACAACTACAGTAAAACTTCTATAAATTAATAATGTTGAGACTTTAAAATTTTATTAATTTATAGAGATATTAATTTACAAAAGTTTCCTTATTTAGAATTCTCATTTTAAGATAGATTTATTCTAAGATAAGAAAAAATTTGATTTTAGTGTATAGAAATTAATTGTTATTTTTTTTTAAAATTTGACATTTATATTAATTTTATTATATTATTTGGTGTATATAATATATATTGCATAGAACTTAAATGTGGTTTTAGATATAATATTACTAAATCTCATCAAAAATATATTAAGTGTTAAGAAAATATAAAGATAATTCCATTGTGAATATAAAATTAACAATATAATAATAGATTCTTACTTATATAAAATATGTATATGTATAAATTATTAATTTATAATTTTAATGGTACCATATATTTACATAGAATTTTCTAAAAAAATATTATCTTATTATTTTATCGATTTATGTCAAATTTTGAACAGGGCCAAGTTGAGACCGACAAAATTTATTAATTTATAGAGATTATTAATTTATCGAGTATTAATTTATAGAGGTTCTACTGTAGTTGATTTATGGAATACTTGAACTTTTATCATTTGTTGACAACATTTTTTTATCATTTATATCAAACTGATGATACATTTGTATGTTTGTGTGCATATAATGATGATACACTTATTTACTTATATATAATTGATGAAATAATTTTATTATTACATATATATATATATATTAAAATTTATTTTCAAAATTTATTATTTCTTTTTTTTTTGTATTTTAAAGTCATTTTGTTAACTTTTATGTTGACTTCCCAAATAGTTGATATATATATATTGAGCTAATTCATTTTAATTTTTCATTTTTTAATTATCTAATTTGATATTTTTCATTTTGTTTTAAAATAAATATTTTATTTTCTTAAAATCGTTTAAAAAATTAAGATGGTGATTTTGTATATTTTGTTGACATTTTAAATTTATATGAATGCTTTCAATATTATATGGCCTCCACTTTTAAAATCATATTATTTTTAAAATTCTTATTTTCTTTGTATTTTATTTTTATTTTAAATTTACAAAAATTTAGTATTATATAAGTTAATTTCATTTAAATGATTTGTTTATTAATTTATCTTATTTGATGCTGAATTCTATTTATTTTGAAAGAATCAATTTTGGAAATTTCACATTCTTAAAAATAATGAATTAAAATTAAGATTGTTCATATGTTGATTAGTCGTTTTAAATCCTACGTGAACATTTTTGTTTGCTTATAGCCCCAATTTTTATCTAGTATAGATTTGTTTTTTGAACTTTATGAGAATTAATTCTTACTTCCATCCGAACTATTTTGATATATTAAGTCTATATATAAACAGACTTTCAGAAGATGTATAAAATATAAAAGCATAGATTAAGTTTTTATATATAAACAGACTTTCTTTTGTTTTGTTGTCTTTTCAATCTCATTTAAAAGTTGAAACCAATCTTCAAATTCTTTATCTTTTTTTATTGAGATTGAAGATAAGAAAGTATCTGATCTTCGGTTATCTGTGATAGCTCTCTGGGATTGTCTCTTATTCCTTAGTTATTTTTTTCAGTAAGAATCTTCTATGCCGATGAGGATAATTTCGCGTTTGCTTAAACCGTAATCCTTAGTGGACGGATAAAATCTTTGGCATGCATCTTCACTGGAAACAGCAACACGCTCTTTTTAACTAGCAGATGATGGATATCGATTAGACCTATGAAAGGCTGCCTACGTATCATTTTTCAAGGATCAAGCCGAACGTAGTTCAATTTACAAAGAGTTGAACAAGAGATCGAACTGTTTTCGCGATGTTTGTCTAGTAATAGAGTGCAAGCAATAGAAAACAAAGTATGGTGAAAACCAAGCCTAAGGTTTTTAAGTGCAGAGAGTTTTTTGTAACCAAAGACTTATTCTTTTCTTTCTGCCCCGGATGTGCTTATATATGCTTCCGAATCGGTCGTCTTTTTCTTTCCATCACGATTCAGATTTACCCTTTCACGGGGATTCTTCCTTATCTTCTCGAAACTCACGTTTATCTTGGAAACTTCACATTTATCTGCCTTTTTCAGTTTTCTTCACCCAATCCAAGTAAACCGACATTGCAGTCCAGACTGGTTCATTCGAAGTCATAAGTGGGATTTCATCATGTTTTAGGTAGTTTCAGAACGTTTTACAACTTACTTGTTTTTACGACTTTTCTCTGAGAAATCGTCAATTTTTCTGATTTACGATTTTTATGTCGTTGGTCTTATGAAATGATAAAAATCAATTCATTTAGTCAAAAACACGATGGTGTTTAATTAATCATCCTCGACTCGACATTTGACTCAAACTTTTATGAAAAAATAACGTCTTTGCTTGTTTTCTCCGTAAAATCTCAACGGGAATTCCGATTGCGATAAAACTAAAGACATTTCAAACGAGAACATGGAGAACAATGGATATGGCAATGACAAAGCTTTATGGGCGATGAGGAATAGAGATGAAGCTTGGAGGGCTATGACAAAGCTTCATGGAAGATGCGGAAGAGAGATGAAGCTTGGAGTGCGATGAGGAAGAGAGATGAAGCTTGGAGGGCTATGAAAAAGCTTCATGGGCGATGATGAAGAGAGATGAAGCTTGGAGGGCGATGAAAATGCTTCATGGGAGATGATGAAGGGATATGAAGCTTGGAAGGCGATGATGACAAAGCTTCATGGGCGATGAGGAAGAGAGGTGAAGCTTGGAGGGACGAGATGACAAAGATTCATGGGCGATGAGGAAGAGAGATGAAGCTTGGAGGGCGATTACAAAGCTTCATGGGTGATGAGAAGAGAGATGAAGCTTGGAGGGCGATGAGAGAGAGAGAGAGAGAGAGAGAGAGAGGAGAAAGGGCGTGGGTCCCATGAGTGATGAAGTCTTTCTCATGTTCCTTTCTCTTTTCCGTTGATCGTTTCG
Source organism: Brassica oleracea var. oleracea (assembly GCF_000695525.1). Taxonomy (NCBI): domain Eukaryota; kingdom Viridiplantae; phylum Streptophyta; class Magnoliopsida; order Brassicales; family Brassicaceae; genus Brassica; species Brassica oleracea. The sequence continues at coordinate 26,005,884 of NC_027748.1, read as the reverse complement.
TGTAGTTTCGGAATTGTTTTACTTTACACAAGTTTTTAGCTAGGATTTTCCGGAAGTTGTTTTGCGGAAGATTATCTCGTAGATTTTCTTACGAGAGTTTTTTGCGGAAACTTTCCGAATTTCATTTTATGGAAGATTGTTTTGTAAAACTAGTCATTTTCGCAAAAACTTTCTGAAAGAACGTTTTTCCAATCATCTCATGTTTGCATAGAAATTCTTTTATTCCTAGTCTGTGATGAAATATATGAAGTTTGTTCTTGTATCCTCATGCAAATAGGTTTGGCTTCTGCGATTTAGTTTTTTTGGTATTTCCATCTCATATTTACTTTAGGTACAATTTCTCGAAGATTTTAGCTGTTGGTTTTGTGTGGACCGATTTTAACCATAACAATATCAGTTGTTTGTACCAGAGGTTCTTGGTGAAAATCAATGAAAATGGTTGAAAAAATAAACTAAAAATATAATATTTAAATAAAAAAAAATTATCTCTATACCAGGTCATATTTTTAAATAAGCAGAGGTATGTTCAAATTACCAACGTTATCTGTCAAAAAGGATCATGTGATGCCGTTCAGAGATATTTTGTAATTATTAAAAACAGTTATATCGCCGCCAAGATGGAACTAGATATCGTCAAAGCGCACTTCTCTTCAAGTATTCTCATAAAATCAAAGATAATCTTATTATATAAGATATCCAAAGAGAGTGAAACGAACTTGGATTTTAAAACTCTTCAGAGCTTGGGACCTGAGAAAAAAAAATTCATGGAGATGTCAGAAGCTTCAAAACAGACTACAAGACATGGTACTTTCGCTGTCTTAATTCTTTTTTCTTTTTCTATATTGTTTCTGCTCCCAAAAATAACAACCAAGGATTATAAATTTTATTGAATCAACAGAAGAATCAGAGCACCTTCAGAATCCAGAACCAGACCAGATATTGAGCCAAAGAAGATCGTTGATTGTAACTCAAAGAAAATGGTGGCTCTCTGTTTCGTTGTGTCTTTTTCTGGTCGTGCTCGGAGACTCTCTGGTGATGCTTCTCTTAAACTTCTTCTATGTCCAAGACAATCGAGAAGATAGTGATCAAGATCTACAATACACAGGAACATGGACACAAGCTCTGATTCAAAACGCTGCGTTTCCAATCCTTATCCCTCTCTTCTTCATTTTCCGTTCCCCAAAACAAAACCCTGAAACCAACAATACTCGTTTTCTCTCTTTTCGTATCCTCTTTCTTTACACGTCGCTTGGTGTTCTTGTTGCTGCTCATAGCAAGTTATTCGCTCTTGGGAAGTTATACGCCAACTATGGCGTATTCACGTTGATTGCCGCGATCCAATTGATATTTATGGCTATTTTCACAGCCATCATTAACCGTTTCAAGTTTAACAGATGGATCATCATATCTATTCTCCTCACTATTGTGATATACGTCTTCGGTAGCCCTGAATTTGGAGGAGAGCCTGATGAAAATGAAGAATTTTATAACATCCAAGCTTGGTTAACCTTCGCGGGTTCGGTTGCTTTCGCACTATCTCTCTGCTTCTTCCAACTCGGGTTTGAGAAACTTTTGGTGAAAACAAAGAGATATGGTAACAAGAAAGTGTTTAGAATGGTTTTGGAGATGCAAATATGCGTCTCTTTTGTCGCATCAGTTGTTTGTCTTGTTGGCTTGATTGCGAGTGGTGAATATAAGGAATTGAAAGGCGATAGCCAACGGTTTAAGAAAGGCCACACATATTATGTTTTGAGTTTGGTTGGGTTGGCTTTGTCGTGGCAGGTTTGGGCGGTCGGATTGATAGGGTTGGTGCTTTATGTTTCGGGTGTGTTTGGTGATGTCGTACATATGTGTACTTCACCACTTGTGGCCCTGATTGTTGTGTTAGCATTTGATTTTATGGATGATGATTTTAGTTGGCCTAGAATAGGTGCTTTGATAGGAACAACTTTGGCTTTAGGATCGTACTTCTACTCAATGCACAAGAAAAACAAGAAGGAGATGATGGAACTTGACCGAAGAGAGAACAGTGTTGAAGTTTAATCTCTCATGTCAAATATACGTTTGGGTCTTTTCTAATACTTTCTTGTACTTCTTTATCTTTCAAATCAATGTCAAATATGTTGTATGGATCTGAAAACTGTGTAATTCATTGTTAATTGTTGTACTTTTGCGGTACTTTTTTAAATTTTTTTTTCATCAACTTTACAGACTCATAATGACTATGTGAACCACACTGGGAGATCTTGATCCATGTGAACTACAAAAGACGTTTCTTTCCTAGCACTACGGGCTAAGCTATCCGCCTTCTTGTTCTGCGTTCTTGGTACACAGATAATCTCTGCTCGACAAAACCTCTCTTTCAGGTTGTTTATATCTTCCAAATAACTTGCAAACGCTGGCCATTCTTCTGGTTCTGAAACCATCTTCACCAATTGAGAACAATCCGGTGCAAACGTAACATGAAATTGTCGTAAGTTTTTCATGCATTCCATTGCCCATAATAAAGCTTCCATCTCTGCATGTAGAGGAGAAAGGAAGGCTCGAACATTCCTTGCACCCATTAATCCCGCAAATCCTTCTAGAGTACTGTATCATCCCTGGCCTGAAAAAAACCTCATTCTCTTTCCAGGAACCATCCGTAAAACACCATCCGTAAAACACCATCTTCCTGGAATTGACGGAAGAACCGCAGCCTCTACCCGTGGGATCCTCTTGTGATCATTCAATATTTGTGCCTCAGCCCAGAGTTTTGATTTCGTTTCTGCCATTGCGGTACTTGTTAATAAACGTAAAAAAAAAAAAAAAGAACTGGTTAATGAGGATTTGGTTCCCTTTGTGAATTACTGTATATTTCTCTTATTGAGTAATGGAAAAATTTTTGCTCAACAAAAAAGTAATGGAAAATAATATCTATATATATAAAGTAGAGCTTGTTGACATGTGTCCTTTTTTTTTGTCTTTTTACATTTTAGATTCTTCTTCTTTTAGATTATTGCAATTTGGTTAACTATTTTCTAATTATACACTATCTAATCCTTCTCACACTAATCATCATCATTTGAAGTTTGATAATCTATTTTATTGTTCAAAAAATTGCAAAACGAATAAAAAAATAAGTAAAAAAATATCTATATATATAAAATAGAATTTTCTCTCTTCTTATGACATGTGGAAGGGGGGTTTGTTGACATGTGTCCTTTTTTTTTGTCTTTTTACATTTTAGATCCTTCTTCTTTTAGATTTTTACAATTTGTTTCACTATTTTCTAATTATACACTATCTAATCCTTCTCACACTAATCATCATCATTTGAAGTTTGATAAAAAAAATTTAATCTATTTAATTGTTAAAAAAAATTGAAAAACGAATAAAGAAATAAGTAAAAAAATATAAATGTATTTTAAATATTTAATTTATTCAGAGCTAAAAATAACATAAAATTTCGCTATTTTATTATTTTTTACTATTTTCTATTATTTCATTTACAACTATATATTTATCTTAATATTAACCAAACTAAAACATAACACATAATCTAAACATAAAACCTCCATAATCACAGAGAAAAAAAAGTCAAAGTAACACTAACTCAATAAAGGTTTAGAGCTCAAAGGCGATCAAGAACGAAACTAACTTATCCCACTTTATCATAGAGTGTCTTGGCCAGAACCATCAAAAGTGAGTAAAATGTAGAAAAATAATCTAGAGATAAAGCAATCTCTCAAACACAAAGGAGAGTGATCAATGACCAATGCAAAGAACCAAGAAAGCGTGTTAGAGGAAGAATAATCAACAGAAGGCCAAAATCACCATGAAAAAGGAAGAAACATACATAACGAACGATAAGCACAACCACAAGCTAAGAGGTAAGAACCACCTCACAAACTAAACAAGCACAAACAAGACGCCTATGCCGGTGAAGAACCACAAAGCTCTGGATAGAAGAGACCAAAGTTCCAAGAGACTAATACCGCACACTTATACTAATGGAAGCAAGGGAAGAAAAGAACAACATGATTTAGGGAGAACGAAAGCCAACCCCCGAGAAACCAGAGCCCAGACTTGAGACCAGAAACCATCTTCCAAATCTACAGAGCATACTCGGAGGAGAACACTATCCAAACCTGGAGTGGTAAACATGGCGAAAGGGAGAGTCAGAGAGACGCAAACAGCAATGAGATGAGGGAACATAGATGGAAGGGTAGACAAAACGTAATCATCAAATCGAGGAGCCGTCCTCGAGCTATAGAAGTCAGATCACCGAAAACCATATCTTGAAAACCAAGACGAAAAGGGAGTATCGATGGTAAGCCAACGACGAGGAAAACAACTTCAAAGATGATTAAACTTTGACCCAACCCAAAGAGATGCAGTTCTTAACATCAGCTGAAATTTAAGGAAGAAGATGAGCATCCAATATTGAATGGAGCAGCCTAAAACCACGCTAGAAACAATCGCACAACTGGGAACTCCTAAACCCAATCTACAACAAATACCAGAAATCTCAAGGTGAAGAAGGCGATAAAGAACAAGAGGAGGAAGTAAGTCTTTTTCGGTGCTGATGAGAAACACCGCATACCAGAAAGGTAAACAAAATACATAGATGTTGAAGGCTCAATGTCAAAATATGAAAGGTTTGCTCCGGATGCTTCATATGCTGACAATCAGGTTGCAGATATTTTGACGGACGTAAGTTAAGACTTGAAATATAATGCTTGATGCAAAATTCAATGCCAAGCTAGGAGATTGAGGCGAAAAAAGGCAAAAATATCATGAAAGTTATAATGTTCAAAAATATGAAAAAAAAATAAAAGACAATTTTGAAGCTGAAACCGTTAATATTAGAATCAACAAATGCATAAATGCAAAGTTATTGAAATTCAATATATTTTTACATTAGAGGTTCACTTCACTACTAACAAATACTGTACAGACCAAACACATTATTGAAAAAACAAATACAAAATATATTAACCTATCATTACTACTACTACATAACACAATAAAAACACCAAATAACGTTCTTAACAAATAAAAATGATCACATAATTACATTATCCAAAAAATCATACTTTTAACAACAATAGAATATAAAGAAGAGCCTAGACTAATAAATAAAAGGGAAGGGGGATTTAAGTTCCTAATTTATAGGATGGTGAAATAATGAGTGACTAGGTAATGCGTGCATGGATTGAAATAGTTGATTAGATTATCTATTTTACTTTGTAATAAGGGATTTGTAGTATAACTTTTTTAGCGATAGACATTCATATATCCATTCAAATCCAATTGATTTATTTGGATTTCAGATTTCTAGAGTTAGAAATATAAATCTGATTCGGATATATACAAATTTTGGTTTGCATTTGGTTCAAATCATTGCAGGTTCGGTTCAGATTCGAGTTCGGATACCCATTTTAATTATTTAACTTTTTAACAAAAATCCAAATATACTTAAGTTTTCAAAATCTAAAAACAAAAATAATATAAAACATAAAATTTTTGAATAATGTAAGATTAAATACATAAACTTACATAAAAATTAGTCCAGTTTAAATATTTGGATGGAGAACAAATATATATTTTTAGTATTTTGAACATTTTTGTTATTTTTAGATATTTACTTATGACTAATTTGATAATTTTTAGATATTTTCATATTTTTGAATATCTAATAGATATAAAATTAAAATTATTTAGTATATTTAAGTATATAATTATAATTTAGATATTTTTGCGATCCAAAATATTTCATTTTAGATCGGATTCGGATATGGTTATTCGGATATTAAAATTTTGGATCCATCTCAATGCTTAATCAGTTTTAGTTTGTGTTGAGTATTACTTTCAAATCAAGTTCGGTTCGGTTCTTCGGATCCTGGTATTTTACCAAGGCTTTCTTTCTGCTACTAATATATAGCAAAATAAAATAAATGTATAAAACAACGACAATGATAAAATTAAAAGATATTATTCCCAACATCCCTACACATAATCGCCTCAAAACTACAATCAACTACTTCATACAGCTACCTTCCTGGTAACAATATCAAAAACTTAATTCCTTTAAAATATAAATAATGGTCAACTAATCATGAGAACTAAAACATATAGTTTAACAAATTCATATGAGGCAAGAAATTAACCACAATAATGCAAAATCTTAAACAAAACTCATAACTAAACTGCTTTTTAACTGGTACTTGCCAAACACAATATTTACATTGCAAAACTTGCGTTTCACCTCATATAAAACTATATTATAGATCAATGATGGTGAAGCGTACACTATGGAATAACCAAAATCTCTGTGTTAGGGAACTGCAAAACATAAGTAATTAAGAACATATAGTTGTCATGGTGACAAGTATTTATCCTCATAATAACTAACACTTGAGGGTCTTCTTTTCTGCTCATGTGTTTAATTTTGAGATTTTTTTTGTCAAAACTGTTCATTTAATAACAATAACATCTTAATCATGGGTCCAATTTCTTCTTCAAATGAGTTTTTGTTATTCAAGACATTTTATCTTGTTAATATTTTGACTGAGTAACCATTCTGTTAATTAAATCTTGATTTTTTTGTAGGGCTGGGCAATCGGGTTTCAGTTCGGGTATATTTTGGTTTTGGATTTTAAGGTTCATGAAATTTCGCCCCATTCAGATATTATAAAAGTTCGGGTCGGATTCAGTTTGGATTTAGTCGGGTTTGGTTTGAGTTTAGTTATATGTCTAAGATCCGATTGAACCCAAAATAGTTTTGGTTTCGAGTTATCGGTTCCAAAAATATTGATTTGTACTTGATTAAACTCAATATATATCCAATAATTTCAATACATTTGTTTACGTGGCTTCCTCAAACCATATTGTTTCCTTCAAAATAACTTTAGCAGACTCGTCTATCAACCATACGAGACTCTTCTTTGTACTATACGTAACAACATGAGATATAGCATGACAAAACCAAAGTTTTGTACGAACGAAAGTCATACATAATGAAATTTAAGCATATTAAAATTAACAACTAGCAACTCTGTAAACCTAAGAAACACTATTTAGACTTTTAAAAAACATTGTTTAAACTTGAAAAGAAAACTTATTCATAATTGAATTCCAAATACAATTGTCAAAGTATAAGAACATTAATATTAACCAAATACCAAAAATATATATTAAACTAAGTATTTGAGTCAATTATTCACGTAATAAATAATTATTTTAGATGTTCAATAATATTTTAGTGTATTTTAGATACATATTAGGAATTGAAATCATGTTTGGTACAAATTGTTTTTTGGGATTTTGAATCTTTCGGATTCTATCAGAGATCCATTTATGTCCAGCTTCGGTTCTAATAAAACCATAACCCGAAATACCATAAAACAAGATTCATTTGATATTTATGTTTTGGATTCATTTTTATTGGATCAGGTTTAGTTCTGGTTTTTGGGTCCAGTTTATTTGCACAACCCTAATTTTTGGCATAAAATTTTCTTAAATAAAATATTAATTTATAGATTTCTTTTAATGAAATCTATATCAATTTAAAGAAGAGCAACTGATCCAATGTATAGAAAATATTATTAATGAAACAAAATTTGATTAGTTTATTCAAAAACATATGCATGTTTTGTGGCAACTTTCTATTCCTTAACAACGGGGAAAAAGGCATCAAGTGTCTTAGAACCGTCGGATCAGTCTAACGGTCAAGAAAACTTCATAGAACATTCTGGAAACATGAAGCACAATGCGTATAAAAGAAAACCCTCAAGCGCTCTCTCTCTCTCACACACCATAAACTCAATCCTAATTCTGCTCTTCGCCTTCACAAGTCTTAGCTGAAGTTTTTCTGAGAATGTCTGGAAAAGGAGAAGGGCCTGCGATCGGAATCGATCTGGGAACGACTTACTCGTGCGTCGGAGTATGGCAACACGACCGTGTCGAGATCATCGCTAATGACCAAGGTAACAGGACGACTCCGTCTTACGTGGCCTTCACCGACTCCGAGAGATTGATTGGTGATGCCGCCAAGAACCAAGTCGCCATGAACCCGATTAACACCGTCTTCGGTACGTAATCTCAGCTTCGATGATTAGGTTTATAGAAAGATCTTAATTGAATATTTATGACATTGTGGTTCTGATTTACGTTTGTTGATTTTGATATTCTAAAGTTGTGATTCTTTTGCCATTCTTATTTAGATATGTGTTGTGATTGATCTAGTAGATCTGTGTTGTTTAAATTGGATCCATTGTGTTGATTTTTCTTCTCTGAACTGTTTCGAATCTGTGGCAACTGCCAAGAGATTGATTGGTCGAATAGGATGCTTCATTCTGATTTTGATTTGTTGTTTTTTTCTTTTAGGGGCTATAGTTGCACGATTGGTTTTGTTTTGATTATACCGGTTCTGATTTTGATCTGTGTTGTTTATGTGTGTTGATTTTGCTTCTCTGAATTGTGTGAATCAACACTTGTTTTGGTATTTGTTAATTGTGACAGATGCAAAGAGATTGATTGGTCGAAGATTCAGTGACTCATCTGTCCAAAGCGACATGAAGCTATGGCCTTTCAAGATCATCCCTGGTCCTGCCGACAAACCCATGATTGTCGTCAACTACAAAGGCGAAGAGAAACAGTTCGCCGCTGAGGAGATCTCTTCCATGGTTCTCATTAAGATGCGTGAGATCGCTGAAGCTTACCTTGGTGTCACCATCAAAAACGCTGTGGTCACTGTTCCCGCTTACTTCAACGACTCTCAGCGTCAAGCCACAAAGGACGCTGGTGTCATCGCTGGTTTGAATGTCATGCGTATCATCAACGAGCCCACAGCAGCTGCCATTGCCTATGGTCTTGACAAGAAGGCGACCAGTGTTGGAGAGAAGAATGTCTTGATTTTTGATCTTGGTGGTGGTACTTTTGATGTCTCTCTTCTCACCATTGAAGAAGGTATTTTTGAGGTCAAAGCTACTGCTGGAGACACTCATCTTGGTGGCGAAGATTTTGACAACAGGATGGTTAACCATTTTGTCCAAGAGTTTAAGAGGAAGAGCAAGAAGGACATTAGCGGTAACCCTAGAGCTCTTAGGAGGTTGAGGACTGCCTGCTAGAGAGCAAAGAGGACTCTTTCTTCCACCGCTCAGACCACCATCGAGAGATTGATTTCTATTCGGCACTCACTCGTGCTAGGTTCGAAGAGCTCAACATGGATCTTTTCAGGAAGTGTATGGAGCCTGTAGAGAAGTGTCTACGTGATGCTAAGATGGACAAGAGCACAGTCCACGATGTTGTCCTTGTCGGAGGTTCTACACGTATCCCAAAAGTCCAACAGCTTCTCCAAGATCTCTTCAATGGTAAAGAGCTTTGCAAATCCATTAACCCTGACGAGGCTGTGGCTTATGGTGCAGCGGTTCAGGGTGCTATTCTTAGCGGTGAAGGCAATGAGAAGGTGTAAGACCTTCTTCTCTTGGACGTGACTCCTCTCTCTCTTGGTCTTGAAACCGCAGGTGGAGTTATGACGACCTTGATCCAGAGAAACACAATTATTCCGACTAAAAAGGAGCAGGTTTTCTCCACCTACGCAGACAACCAGCCAGGTGTGTTGATCCAGGTCTACGAAGGTGAGAGAGCTAGAACCAAAGACAACAACCTCCTCGGAAAGTTTGAGCTCTCCGGCATCCCTCCTGCTCCACGTGGTGTCCCTCAGATCACGGTCTGTTTCGACATTGATGCAAACGGCATCCTCAATGTCTCTGCCGAGGACAAGACCACTGGCCAAAAGAACAAGATCACGATCACCAACAACAAGGGTCGCTTGTCAAAGGACGAGATCGAGAAGATGGTGCAAGAAGCTGAGAAGTACAAGTCTGAGGATGAGGAGCACAAGAAGAAGGTCGAAGCCAAGAATGCTCTTGAGAACTATGCTTACAACATGAGAAACACCATCCGTGATGACAAGATCGGTGAGAAGCTTCCTGCTGCAGACAAGAAGAAGATTGAGGATTCCGTTGAGGAGGCAATCCAATGGCTTGATGCTAACCAATTGGCCGAAGCAGACGAGTTTGAAGACAAGATGAAAGAGTTGGAGAGTGTGTGCAACCCCATCATTGCTAAGATGTATCAAGGAGCTGGTGGTGAAGCAGGTGGTCCTGCTGTTGATGAAGCTCCTCCTGCTGCTGGAGGTGCTGGTCCCAAGATTGAGGAAGTCGACTAAACTGCTTCTTTAGTTTTCCAGTCTCAATTTTAGTCTTGTATGGTTTAATGTTTTGCTTTTTTTTTCTTTCTAGTTATGTACTTTATCTTCTGTGGACCTTATTGCGAATTGAGTTGCGGTTTAAACTTAACGATTGCAGAATTTTGTTTTTTATTGGTCTCTCTGTTTCTGTGGTTCCAAATTTTTAATTGCTTTAGAGGGTGTTATTGGTTTCTGCATTTTAATGGATTTGTAAATCCAAACTAAATGTAGTATTATTGGTTCTATTATTTTAAAATTCACATTCAAATCTATAGTTATTGGTTTTATGATTTTAAAATAAAATTTAGAATCATGTGTTATTCAATAATAAAGATTTGTGTATGGATTTAATTTGAAACTGGATTTGATTGGATTTGTAACTATTTTTAAGAGTAAAATACAAAGGATCAAATATTGGGTTTAACCTTGTTATTTTGGTTGGATTTGTTTTATATTGTTTTTTTTTTCATTCTTTATAGTTTTGTGTCCCAACAAACATCGGTTGATGCATTACTTCAAATTTTATACATTGTTTTTTGCTCATGTTAAAAACATGCACTAAGCACATGTCCATACAAACATATTGTATAATGCATACGATAATGAAAAAGAGATGCAACGAGAGATGTATTCCATATGAACGTATCCCTACCAATTGTGTGCGATCAGCTTTTGATGCTTAGCAAAATGAAAAAGAGGCAAGAAAGATGATGAATGGTGGAGAAGATGAAGTCGTCGATAAGTTCCGAGAATACTCCGATGAGATTTCTGAAAATATGACAAGTAAATCTGTTTTGTCAGAAACTTTTACTTTTGATCCGATCAAACTTCCGATAACATGGTGAAAAAATAGCTTGATCCGAATTTTCTGAGGTGATGCTGTGAAAAGTTTGTGACAATCCATGTTTTTGGAAGTTGCAGTCGGAGAACATAACGTTCTCTTGTAGTGCTTTATTTAGGTCTAGTTACAAATCCATTGATTTGTAACAATTCATTTATTTGATTTTAAAATACTCATATCAATAATTCTCAAATCTATTTATTTGATTTGAAAATCACTGGATTTATAGAAGATTTAGAAATATAAAGAGAATTTATAAATCCACTAAACTACGAGAACCAATAACCCCCACTAAGTGAATTGCTCTGAAAATTTGAACTAGTAACTCTTGCTTTGATCTGTTTGTGTCATCTTCTTTCTCTTTCATCTTTACCTCATTGAAGTCTAGCTTCAGCCTGAATTACATTTCTGATGTTTTGACGATAGTGTATGTTATAAGCAGACTCCATACCAAAAATAGTTCTATCAACTTCATCGCTGTGGAGTTAAAGAAAATATCACAACTCACATTTACATAAAAACTAAGTGTTGATTGTTTAAACTAGTTTTTGGTTTTTGATTTTCAAGTTTTTGTTTTTAATTTTTAGCTTTTTGTTTTTAGATTTTAGATTTAGATTTTTGTTTGTTTTTGGTTTTGCTTGTACTTTTTAGTTTTTCTAGCCAATACATTATTTTAAAATAATACAAAAACTAGTTGATGTCCCCCACAATGTGCGGATCAATATATATATATATATATATAATTTTTAGTTCTAAAGTTTATTTTATTAAAAAATTATTTTATTAGATACAAATTTTAAATTAATATTATAAGTCATAAAATTTCAATATTCATATTGGTAATTAATATATTAAATTATTTTATTTTGTTTCATAGTTTATTTACGAATGTAGATTTTTGACCAAATTTTTTCTATAGTAGAAATCAAATTAAGAAACTTGGATTTGAAATTGAATTAGGTGTTATTGGTTTATATATTTTAATTGATTTAGAAATCCGTGTAGTATTTATAAATTCAAGTAAAATATGCAGATTTTTAAATTTTTTCGGATTAGTATTTACAAATCTGAAGGTTTTTCCTCGGATTTGAGTCTTGTATTCTTAACAAAAAAATCCAAAAAAAAATCATTCAAATCCATTATAAAATCAAATTTCTTACTAAATTCGTACGATTGAATAACACTTGATTTGATATAGAATTTATGAATCATTAAACCAATAATACATGATTTTAATACAGATTTGAAAATCATAGAACCAATAACACTAGATTTAGTTCAGATTTTCAAATCCATTAAAATACAATAACCAATAACCCCCACTTAGTGTATTTGGACTGAAAAGAAATCCAGTGACACTGAAAGTATTAAAAATAATCACAACCCATAAAATATCAACAAAATAATAATAACCTAAGGGTGTTCAATAGAGTAAAACCGAACCATTTTAAACCGAACTGAACCAAAATAGAACAAATAGTTTGGATTTCGTAATAACGAATAAACCGAATGAATGTTATTTTTAAAAAAATCCGCAGTATTTGGATATGGTTTAGTATATTATCCAATCCAACTGAATAAACCGAATAAATTGATTAATTAAAATATATTAGTATACTTATATATATATATATATATATTAGTATACTTATATATATTATAATAATTCTAATAAGAATCAGAAAAACTGTCTATAATACTAATCATAAAAATCATAAAAATATAAGCTAAATATTCTCCAAAAAAAAATATAAGGCAAACGTAATTATGATATTATCGTTAGATATTGTTAATATATATTTATCAATTAAATGTTGATAATTATATATTAAAATACATTTTTAAAATAATATTTGTATATCAGTAGAATAGCTTAATGTTTATTAATTATCTTAAATATCATGATAAATATATATATAAAAAAATTATCTAATAATATTCATAAAACTAATGATTTATCATAAAATCATGAAAAAATGATAAGTAATCAAATTCACTAAAATTATGAAGAAAATAACAAGTAAACAAATTCACTTCTCAAATAATAGTATAGATAGATAACAATAAAATATAAAGAAGTTACCATTAAAAATTTTCAAAATATAATGATTGTTATTTAAAAATAAAAATAAATTAACATATTTTTAAATTATTTTAGTTTTAATACTATACTAAAATATAATCATATAATACCTATAAATTTACAAAAATAAAAATATTTCAAATTTTGACACTAGTTACAAATTTTCTTATATAAATTATATTTTATTTTTAAAAACTTGAATGGCTTTCTTTCAATATTATTTTAAATATATTTTATTGATAAAACACATTATGTTTTACAATTTTTAGTTATTTTTTAATGTGTCTAATAATATTACATTATTTACAATTAATTAATATATATATATAAATATCTAAATTTATTTTACAGATATGAAACACAAATAAAATATTGTTTAAATGAGAATCTCATGTACACAAACTTGTATGAGAATTTTATCTTAATGAAAACATTATTTATTAATTTTTAATTAATTAAAATGTAGTACTTTCTACAAAAAGAAACAAAAATCAATTTTTTTCTATAGAATCCCACAAAAGTTGATTTTGAGTTTTCTTCATAAATTGGTTAAACATTTCAAAAACGTTACACAAAACTCTAGGGAGTCTATTTATTGAAAATTTTGGTTGGCAAATCAAATAATTTTTACAAACAAATATAAGCTAAAAAGTAAAAGCTAAAACTTGATTGGATGAAAAATAGGTTTTGCAAAAATCGAAAACTAAACAAAAACCACAGATCACCTAAGTTATCCCATAATTTCTCACAAAACAAAAGTAACATTTAGAAGAAGCATTGCAAGTAAAGAAAAAAAGAGAACCCTAGGCGTCGCCCTCCCCTAACGCATTCGATGTTGTGTTAGTCGCTCCTTTTCTTTTATCTGACTTTTCATTTTTATCTGATGGCGCTTCCTTTAGACCTCTTCGGTTCTTCATATTTCATATCTGGCCGTGAAAAACTCGATTCAAGAGTTTCTCGAACTTCTGGAGGCATGGCGAACTGAGTCAGGAAGGTGGTTGTCGCCAGAGGCGGCTTTTAGGGTGGGATATCTGATGGAACATTTTTTCCATTGCCAACCCATGTGAGGCAAAAATCAAAAGCCAAAAGAGTTACGAAGAAAATACCATTCGACCCGGTCATAGGCTTTAATGATGTCCGCCATTATCACCATATATGTCTAAGAGACTCTTTTCGAGATTTCAACAAATACATAGTCTCATTTGCAATGAGTATCTAATCAGATATCATGCGGCCATGATGAAGGCTGATTGTGATTCAGAAACCATTGAATCCAAGATTGGTTTCAGTCTAAACACCAGAATTGTTGGGATAAGCTTGAAGAAAGCTTGAGAAGCAAGTTTCCTAATCCTATTGAGTTTGTGATTATCTAAAGGATTAGGAAATATTCTAAATAATATATACCTAATGAGTTTAGGAGTTTTAGTTTAATATATAAGGAGATGCAAGGGTGTTGCATAACTTAAGAGTTTATGAGTTTGAGAGCTTGAGGTTTTGAGATAGTTTCCTCAAGAGATTAATAAGAAGAGTTCTTATTTGAGAGTTCAAACAATCTTATATTCGAGACTTGATTTCTAGATTTGGTATCAGAGCAAAACAGAGATCATGAGTGAAATCGTACCAGCGATTGATAAGATAAAGGAAGGCGGTGGTTCTTCTTCTATTAAGTGCCTGATGCTTACCTCAACTAATTATACAGTATGGGCTATGAGGATGAAGATTACCCTGCGAGTACACAAAGCCTGGGAGGCAATAAAGATCGAAACAGCAAGTGTCGATAAAAACGACCTAGCTTTAGCTTTGTTGTTCCAGTCAATACCCGAATCGCTAATTCTCCAAGTAGGGGAGCTTGAAAAAGCTAAACAAGTATGGGATGCCATCAAAGCAAGATATGTGGGAGCTGAACGAGTAAGAGAAGCGAGATTACAGACGTTAATGAATGAATTCGACAGATTAAAGATGAAGGAAACCGAGAGCATTGATGACTTCGGGGGAAAATTATCAGAACTTGCGTCTAAATCGTCTGCCCTAGGAGTTATTATTGAAGAGACAAAACTTGTGAAGAAGTTTCTCTCAAGTTTACCCCGAAAGAAATACATACATATAGTTGCTTCGCTTGAGCAAGTCTTAGATCTAAATACAGTCAACTTTGAAGACATTATTGGTCGTCTAAAAGCATACGAGGAGAGGATCTTTGATGATGAAGATGGTGACGATGATCAAACGAAGTTGATGTATGCGACTAACGACGGGCAAAATAGTCAGGTCAATCGCTCGTCGCAGGATCAATCAAACCGTTGTCCGCAAGAAAACAACTACTATGGTGATTATTTTCAAGGACGAGGCAGAGGTGGACGTTCTTTCTACAGAGGACGAGGACGTGGACGGTACAATGGAGGAAGAGGATACAATGGAGGAGGATATAACGGAGGAAGGGGCTACACTGAAAGAAACGCGTCTAAAATAACATTTTCAGGTGTGATAAGATCGGTCACTTTGTAGCCCAATGTCCAGATCTCCTTCTCAAGCTGCAGGAAGTGCAAGAAACCGACAACACTGACACACACGAGGCCGACGAGCTGATGATGCATGAGGTAGTGTTTTTGAATGAAAAGAACGTTCTACCCGAAAAATATGGAGAAAAGTCTGAAAACATATGGTATCTGGATAATGGGGCAAGCAATCACATGACTGGAGATCGAAGATACTTCTCATATGTTGATAATACTATTACCGGCAAGGTAAGGTTTGGGGACAACTCGAGAATAAATACTAAAGGCAAGGGAACAATATCATTTACGGATATGAATGGAGAAGCAAGAAAGATGACAGACGTTTACTTTATTCCAGAATTGAAGAGTAATATCATAAGCTTGGGTCAAGCTACAGAAGCTGGTTGTGATATAAGACTAAAAAGAGAAGAGCTAACAATGCATGATCATCATGGGAAGTTACTTGTGAAAGCAAAACGATCATCAGACAGATTATATAATGTTCACATGGGAATAAGGAGTAATGCACGCCTGAACCTATCATCAACAACTGAATCAAAACGTTGGCATGCACGGTTAGGACACATAAATTTTGAGTCTCTGAAAGGAATGATACAGAAGAAGCTCGTACTTAGCATCCCAAGTATAAATATTGAAAAGGAGGTATGTGGATCGTGTTTACTTGGCAAGCAAGCAAGACATTCGTTCCCTAAGTCTACTACTTACCGAGCAAGCGACATACTGGAATTGCTTCACGGAGACTTGTGCGGACCCATAACACCGAGAACACCCAATGAAAATAGGTACATCTTTGTAGTCATTGATGACAATACCAGATACATGTGGACTATGCTCTTAAAGACAAAGGATGAAGCGTTCATAAGGTTTCAGAAGTTCAAAGCGGTAGTAGAAAGAGAGACGGGAAAGAAGATAGGAACTTTCAGAACAGACCGAGGAGGAGAGTTCGTGTCCAAAGATTTCAATTCTTTCTGCGAAAGCTATGGCATCAAGAGGCATCTAACAGCCCCATACACACCGCAACAGAACGGGGTTGTGGAGCGGAGAAACAGAACGATGATGGAGATGGCAAGAAGTATTCTAGAACACATGCACATGCTAAACTATCTTTGGGGCGAAGCCATAAGACACTCGACATATCTTCTTAACCGAGTTGCTACAAGAGCATTGAATGAAAAGACGCCATATGAAGGACTACGGGGTAAGAAACCAAGTATTGAACACTTAAGAGTGTTCGGATGCATAGCCTATGCAAAAGTCGACGCAAAACTCCTAAAGAAACTGGATGATCGAGCACGTATGCTTGTAAACCTAGGGACGGAGCCAGGATCTAAAGCATACATATTGCTTGACCCACAAACCCGAAAGATAGTAGTCAGCAGAGATGTCATCTTTGATGAGACCAGAGGTTGGAATTGGAGTATAGATGACACGGAAGATCAAAACACCAACAGCTTTGAAGTGATACTTGGAGAGTATGGGAATCATGGGATCGATGATCATCTTAAAGATGATACACTACGACTGAAACAAGACATCAATGAAGTAACCATCGCACAACCATTCATGGATACTGATCATGATGATCAAGAAGAGGTGATAGAAGAAGAAATGCAGATACTGAGAAGGTCAGAGAGACAACATACGAGACCAAAATACCTTGATGATTATGTACTGCTTGCGGAAGAGCTCGGAGAAGAGGTACTTATGTTTCTTAACAATGAGCCACACAACTTTGGTGAGGCCAAGGACTCAAAAGAATGGAGACGAGCGTGTGAAGAAGAGATAAGCTCCATTGACAAGGATAAAACGTGGGTTTTGGTGGATTTACCATTCGGAGCAAAGGCAATTGGTCTAAAGTGGGTTTTCAAAATCAAAAGAAACTCAGACGGAAGCATTAACAAGTACAAATCAAGGCTGGTAGCTAAGGGATATGTGCAACGACATGGAATTGATTTTGACGAAGTCTTTGCCCTAGTAGCACGTCTTGAGACAATAATACTACTCGTGAATCTAGCAGCAGCAAACAGATGGGAGGTTCATCACCTGGACGTCAAAACAACATTCTTGCATGGAGAATTGAAGGAAACCGTTTACGTTACGCAACCTGAAGGATATGAGAAACAAGGAGAAGAAGGAAAGGTGTATAAACTCAACAAAGCATTATATGGTTTGAGACAAGCACCACATGCTTGGAACAATAAACTGAATCAGATTTTATGCGAGCTAAAGTTCGAAAAGTGTTCTAAGGAACCCTCGGTCTATCATAAGACAGTAAACGGTGAGCTACTAGTTGTCGCAGTCTATGTTGATGACTTATTCGTGACCGGCACAAAGACTGAAATCATTAGAGAATTCAAAGAAAACATGGCTACAAAATTCGACATGAGCGATCTTGGTAAACTCACCTATTACCTTGGTATAGAAGTCTGTCAGCATGAGAAAGGAATCACTTTGGTACAAAGAAGTTATGCGTCTAAAATACTAGAGGAAGATGGAATGGAGAAGTGTAATCCCGTCTGTACACCAATGGAACAAGGATTGAAGCTATCTAAGGCAGAGCACGAAAAATAAATCGATCCAACGAGATTCAGAAAGAACATAGGGTGCTTACGTTACCTCCTCCATACCCGACCAGATCTATCTTACAGTGTAGGAGTTCTGTCACGCTATATGCAAAGCCCAAGAGAATCCCATGGAGCTGCGATGAAACAGGTCTTGAGATATCTGCGAGGAAGCCTCTCATACGGTTTAACTTTCGAGCGTTCAACATCAAGAGTGCCAAGGCTTATAGGGTATAGCGACAGCAGCTATGTGTCTGATCCAGATGATGGGAGAAGCACGACAGGTCACATTTTCTACTTAGGAGACAGTCCGATCACGTGGAGCTCACAGAAACAAGACACGGTTGCATTGTCGTCCTGCGAGGCTGAGTTCATGGCAGGAACAGAGGCTGCAAGACAAGCTATTTGGTTGTAAGATTTACTATGTGAGATCACGGGCCAATCAAGTGAAAGAGTGATCATTCGGATTGATAACCAATCTGCAATAGCATTGACACGAAACCCGGTCTTTCACGGAAGGAGTAAGCATATACACAAGAGATACCATTTTATAAGAGAGTGTGTTGAGAATGGTCAAGTAGGAGTAGAGTATGTAGCTGGAGAGAAGCAAAAGGCCGATATACTAACCAAGGCATTAGGAAGAATCAAATTCAAGGAGATGAAAGAGTTTATTGGGATGAAGGATCTGGAGAATGAGAGCTTCAAGCTTAAGCGGGAGAATGTTGGGATAAGCTTGAAGAAAGCTTGAGAAGCAAGTTTCCTAATCCTATTGAGTTTGTGATTATCTAAAGGATTAGGAAATATTCTAAATAATATATACCTAATGAGTTTAGGAGTTTTAGTTTAATATATAAGGAGATGCAAGGGTATTGCATAACTTAAGAGTTTATGAGTTTGAGAGCTTGAGGTTTTGAGATAGTTTCCTCAAGAGATTAATAAGAAGAGTTCTTATTTGAGAGTTCAAACAATCTTATATTCGAGACTTGATTTCTAGAAGAATTTTACTAATGATCTTATACATCATGTTCACGTTACATAAACCAATAGGACAGAACTCCAATAAAGATTGCGAAATATCAGTCAGAATCAACAAAGGTTTGTTTTGTTTACGTACGAGTGCATAGATGTAGGGTAGACGAAACACCTTGTAACGGCCTTGGCCCGATGAACCTTATCAAATGCTTTACCCCAAACCTTTTCGTTCAAAAACTCTTATTAAAACTCAAATTTGTCTTACATAAAACCAAACTCAACAAAACTGAAATGTCGAATAAAAACTTAAGAAGAAATGGTTGAAAGAAAGGAGTCATAAATGAAAGACTCGAGAAAACACTTGCACCATACGGACATCTACTCCCGCTCCCTCTCGGCCCTACCTGTAAAAATAGGGGTGAGTACATAATACTCAGTGAGGGTAGGTTCTAGGAACCCACGAGCTCAACTCAGGAAGAGCAAACAATCACAAGTCATGAGCTAATAAGATCTATTACACAGAAACCCATACTACCCGACATGAACTAAAGACCCTACAATGCACATCCTTTTCATCTTTTCGTC
>NC_027748.1:25976911-25981040 GCF_000695525.1 Brassica oleracea var. oleracea | reverse complement strand
GAGCTCAACTCAGGAAGAGCAAACAATCACAAGTCATGAGCTAATAAGATCTATTACACAGAAACCCATACTACCCGACATGAACTAAAGACCCTACAATGCACATCCTTTTCATCTTTTCGTCCTTTTCATCAGTGAGTAGCCCCAACAAGGCTTCTACCCCATATTCTTGTGGATTGGCCACATCTCCTATGGATACCTAGCGTGGACTACTACCCCACATACTTTCCTTAGACTCTCTATATGATCCCTTATTCGTACTTATTCTTACATCTTTCACTTATCATTCACAACACGTCTCAACACCTTATCATCATATTCTTGACCACCCTAACATGCCTACGTTCTTATCACTTCAACACGTACTATCGTCTAGACAAGATCAATCACATATCACATCACACATACACACAATATCTAGAACTGATTAACAAAGGACTAAGTCCCATTGGTTACTCAACATGAGGCAAGTTCACAGCCAAGTCCTCACCTTAGCTTTTTGCAGAAGTAGATCTGGATCTAGGTTTGGGGAACAGTCACTTCTCGAGATCTGATTTGAGAATCGGATTCACACAAGAGAGAGATGGGTTTAGAATCTGTCATTTTCCAATGACTTAGAGCTAGAGATCTTAGTTTTACCTTTAGGGTTCAGATCTCAGTTGCTTGCACGAAACTGAATCAAGGAGGCGGCGGCTAGGAGCTCGGTTGCGGCGGCTAGGGCTTCGCGGGCGGCTGGCGGCTGGCTTCGCCGGAGATGGAGCGGCGGCGGCTTGAGGCGGAGGCGGCGGCGGGGTTCTGCTCAGGCAGGGCTTCGCTTGCTGTCTCTCTTGTGGCTGAACCCTAGGGAAACTTCTCCTTTTATAAGCAATGGGAGGGGTTATGTCTAGGGTTTCTTCTCCTTGGGCCTCCTGGACTTGAGTTTCCTTTTGGGCCGGGCCCGGGATGTTACACACCTAACTTCAGAGATGATATCAGTACCAATAAATCCCAACACCAATAGCTCTGGTAGAAACGGGCTGTGAGCCCGTCATTTTCTGTAATCCCCCGTGTCAAAGCATCATTCATGGCAGGTGTAACTATTGACTCAAAACTCTCACAAATCTCATCAGATGAATAAGTACAATATAATATATACATAATACTGTAGAAATTTTCAGCATGACTACCAGCAGTATCACCTTTGTATACCGTACTTTCATGATATTTGATTATAGTAATACTATTTCTAACATATCTAGTCTTTGTAATAGAATGATAGAATTTTCTATTACGATCACAAACGTTGAGCATGTATTTCCTTTTTTAAAAACCAGTAAGTGTCATCTGCTTTATAAGCTTGGGCAAGTTCTTTCTTTAAATATGTAATCCTGTCCGGAGTGGTATTCAGAGAACTTATGGCCTGATCCAACACACTCTTCAGCTCTTCAACGCGTCTGGAGGAATTGAGATTCAAATTTCTTTTACAAAAAGCTAGGGATTTACGACAATCCTTAATTCGTGTAGTGATACCCCCTCACACCTGCAGGTCTCGATTCATTCCATCCTTTAGCCACATTATCCCAGAAATCATCACAATGCAGTAGAAGTTTGTCAAAATGAAACATCTTTCTTCTCTTAGAACGTGTAGAGTATATTGTCTTAATAACAGGTCGGTGATCTGACCCATACAACTTGAGGAACTCTGATTCAGTGTTTGGAAAAGCCGTTTCCCAATCACCATTAACAATGACACGATCTAAACATGATCGGATTGTATGCTTATATCGTTTCCCCACCCATGAGATCCCTTTTGTGTTGTAAGTCAGTGAGTTACATGAAATGTACATGTTTCAAAAATCCTGAAAATATTTTTCATCATGGAGCCGACCTCCTTTCTTTTCATGGTTAGAGAGAATTTCATTGAAATCACCTACTAGATCCAAAGGCCTTGTCTTGTGGTTACCATTCTTTCTATTCTTTTCAACAACACATGGTGATACTTAAGGTTTGGATCACCATAAATACAAAATAAGTAGAAAACCATATCATCAGATTTCACTTCAACCTTAACATTCTTACATCCCAAAACAAATCCCAAAAAAAATTGCTGACATAAACCTCCTTGTTCCCAAATAAAGATAAGCCACCACTCCTACCAACAGAAGGAACTGAGAAAATATTATCAAATTCTAAGACAACAACTAAGTCACACACTCAATACAACTACTATACTTTCAAAAATGAAGAAAATATCAGGGGAAACAGAATGACATATTTCTTTGACTCGCGGTTCAGCCAGCAGTCCACATGCCCCATGAAGATAGCAAATTGGAACTTCCAGGGCCTTGGTGGGAGTCTGGAATTGGTGATCTCGAACTGGAAGACTCCTCTTGGCAGTTCTTCTTGCCATCGGGATTCAGGACCATCCCTTGGAATGGATGTGGTAGACTTTGCAGAGCTTCATCCATCTCATCCCTCTTACGCTTATTCAAAGCCCTTTGCCTTTCATATGCAACAATTATGTCAATGTAATCAATATCAATATCTTTACCTTTCAAGAGCATCCTCTGTTATGTGGTAATTTCCTCTTCTGTTGCAACCGACCCTTCCAAACCCGTATTTGATCAATGATGGCGTCAATGACTTGCTTTGTTGTGTGAGGAAGAGTTTCTTCCCTAATAGGTAAATATGAATCATTTCCATCATCATTATCATCATCTTCATTATCAGAGACTGCGTGTGTGGATCATCATCCTAACTAAATCCCCAAAGAGGACAATCCTTTGCCTAAGCATACTACATCGTTGGCAAAAGGATCTGAGGCGTATTCTCATTCACCCCAAAATGAAAATTTCTCGGAAATCGCAAGGGTTACTGATATTTCAAAGCACTCGATCCCAGAAGAAATCCACCCTAGTTGAATTTTCATTGAAATCCACATCCACCATAGGTGTCAATATATCACCAATGAAATGGATCATTGATCTTGTGAGATATTGCAGTAGAATGCCTCTAGTCTATATCCAAAATCCAAGAATTTTGGAAGTATCGTCCAAAAGGTTAGGAGACCCGTAACATCACGAGTTGTGATATATGGAAAAACTTAAGAGAATTGGTTTGGATACTAATATATTATGTTTTTGGCACATTATATGTATGTCTTACTAATAGTTTTCAAGGTTTTATCGAGTGTTTTTAGTTCTTTTCGAGTCATAATAGGTCTAGAGTTGCATTGGATGGGAAATGGACCAGCTAGAGGAAAAGATGAGAAAAAAGTATGAAATTGGAGTCTTTCGCGCAGAACAGTCAACCGGAGCAGCCTAAGAGCCTGCTCCAGCGACAGAGATAAAAAAGAAAATTTCCAAATATTTCGGGATTGAGGATTTGAGGTATTTGCTGACGAAGAAGGAAGCGAAACCAAGGCTACTCCAATGGATCTTATTACTACAGGAATTTGATCTAGAAATCAAGGACAAAAAGGGCATTGAGAATGGCGTTGCAGATCACCTCTCCAGAATGAAGATAGATGGAGATACAACACTTGATGACATCCTTCTAGTCGAGCATGTCTACTCGTCAGTCTGGGAAGCGTCACAGAACAACCCCTCCATCCAGTTTGCTCCAGCGCTCTGGAACACCTTGTTTGTGCGATCAAAAAGCAACATCCCAATCTTCCATGGTTTGCTGAGATCGCCAACTATCTGGCTGCTGAGAAAGAACCTGTCAAATTCACTGGCAATGATAAACAGAAATTTCTAAGAGGAGCAAGATATTACTATTGGGATGAACCCTATCTGTACCGTAGTTGCAAGGATGGAGTATTCCGACGATGTGTATATGAGTCTGAGATTCCAGGAATCCTCTATCACTGTCATGGTTCCTCTTATGCAGGGCACTTTGCGACATTTAAAACCGTGTCTAAGATCCTTCAAGCCGGTTTTTGGTGGCCAACAATGTTCCAAGATGCCCATTCCTAAATCTCTAGATGTTTTTCTCCAACCGTTGATAGAAGAGCTAAAGCAATTGTGGTCAGAAGGGGTGAGGATGTACGATTGTTCCTTGAAAAACAATTTTACGATGCGAGCAGTTCTGCTGTGGACGATAAGTGATTTCCCTGCTTATGGGATGTTGTCTGGCTGGACAACACATG
>NC_027748.1:25974042-25974667 GCF_000695525.1 Brassica oleracea var. oleracea | reverse complement strand
TGTAAACTCGGGCCTGGTAAATTCGTCGTAAACCGACGTTTCGACGTAATTTCGTCGTAAATCGAAAAATGCGGGCCTGGTAACTTCGTCGTAATATTACGTCGCGTTTACGACGAATCCTTTTCCATATATTGAGACGCAGAGACGAGGCTGCCTCGTTCATTCCTCCCAAACTCCTCTCCTCTCCCTCTAAGGTACATTTTCTTTCCTCCTTTTTTTTTTTGAGTTAGTTTAGGCTATTAATTAGTTAGGTAATTAGTTTAGGTGATTATTTAGATAATTAGTTTAGGTGATTAGTTAGATGACGGAATACTATAGTTTAGGTGATTAGTTAGGTAACGGAATAATTTTTTAATTATGTCGTCATAATTGATTAAATTTATTTAAATTTTTTTTAGATGGCTCCTAGAAGGAAACCAGCAGGACCTAGTTTGGCGATGGTTCCGGTACATCTTCTTCCGGTTCATCGTCTTCTGATGCAGTTCCAGACTCTCAGACAGAGAGTTTTTTTGAGTCCTCCTCTTCCACCGCAGATGCCTCCACCTCCTCCTCAAGCGGCTGCACCTGAACCTGTCCCAGAAGGTGCAGTTCATCCGGATTTGCGTGTGCCTTCATATGCTCCATT
>NC_027748.1:25945778-25973153 GCF_000695525.1 Brassica oleracea var. oleracea | reverse complement strand
TTTTTCTGTTTGTATTATGAATTTAAATATTATTGTATGACTTTTTAAAATATGTTTTCCAATTTCATATTTCGTTTTAAAATTTAAATTATTTTAAATTCTGAATATTAAATATAAATTAAAATCTATTATATACTAATTAATAATAATATAATAAGAAACGATGTAAACTCCTCGTAAACATTACATGGAGTTTAAATCGAATGTTTACGAGTGATTAACATCGAAATATTTACGAGGGTTTTACATCGAAATGTTTAAGAGTGATTTACAACGAAAGTATTTACGTGTGCTTTACATCAAAATAATTACGTGGGCTTTACGACGAATGCTTACGTGTCGTTTACGACGAATCCTTTCCCCGCGCTTTACGAGGAATATATTTCGGCGTAAACGTAACGAGTCGTTTACGACGAAACCTCCGTTACGGCGGACGTTTAACAACGAAACGTCTTTCGACGTTAATTCGTCGTAACACCCCGTTTACGACGAATTTACAAAGAATACTGCCCTAGTAAAAAATATGTTTTCTTGTAGTGCAATATGATTTCGTTATTTCAAATTTGATATCTTTTAGAAAAAGAAACAAAATATTGTCAAATTATATTATGTTTTTAAAATAAAAAAAATAGTAGTTACAAAAAAAAAAATTTAAATTTTTTTTTTAACATCGTTAGCCAAACCCTAAATCATAAACCCTAAACCTTTAGATGAACCCTAAACCCTTGGATAAATCGTAAACTCTAAATCAAAAACACTAAACACTAAAACACTAAACCCTAAACCCTAAACTCTTGAGTGTTTTAGTGTTTAGTATTTTTGATTTAGAGTTTAGGATTTATCCAAGGGTTTAGGGTTTAAGGTTTAGGGATTGGTTTAGTGTTTTGTCGACGACTTTAAAATTTTTTTAAAAAAAATATTTTTTTGTAACTGCTACTATTTTTTATTTATTGGTTTTTAGTATTTTATTCTAAAACATAATATAACTTGACAATATTTTTTTTTTTTTTAAAAGATATTGAATATGAAACAACCTAATCACATTGGTTGGTGAACCTAGCCAAGAATAAGTCTCAGATTTATTATTTAACAAAATTAATTTGTCTATGATTCTTCTTTTCAAATCCAGTTAACTCCTCGGATATATTTGTTTTTCGTAGCAACTCTTTCTTGATATAACTTTTTTTGCCAAGTTTGACTCTGTTAAAAATCTCACAGTTTAATCTACTATCTGTCCAAAAACAGGAGGGGGGATACAAACTGGGAAACAGACAAACGCCGCCAGGGTGGAGCTGGAGCCACAGAAACAAATCTATTATTAAAAAGAAAAAAAAAAAGAATGAGGCAACCCGGACAACACATAAAATACAAAATCCGAACCCGGGTGAGAGAGTTATCGGGTATCACAGCTGGAAACAGCCTGTCACCACCAACGGAGAGTCTCTTCCTCTTATCTTTTTTTCTGCCTTGCCTTTCCTGTTCACGCCCCATTCCTTAATCTCTCCTCTCCCGTCTCCGATTCTTAGGGTTTTCTTCTTCGATCCGGCGCTCAGATCTTCCCCGTTCTTACTCTTTGGATCCAGATTCTCCTCCTTGTAAGCTCTCTAATTTCACCCGAATTTTGTTTGTTTGTTGAATTAAGGATTCGTTCGTTTTAGCGTTGCTGAGTCGTCTCGTTGTTCCTCTGCGTTGGATCTGGTTGTATTTGATATCTTCGTGGTTGCATTATGCGCCCTTCTGTCGAGAGAGGTATTGACTTTGGTTGAGAATGTCTTTCTTTTCGGTAGTCTTTTTTGTTCTTCAAGGTTGCTGTGTTTTCAAAACAAAATTATTCCTGTCTTCTTATGAAAGTTTTAATCAGAGATTCATCCTTGTGGTTTGTTCAGTTTATGTAGGTAACAACAACACACATATCAAGTGCTAGAGTCAAAATCACAAAAAGTTTGTGTATCGGGTGATCTGATCTGGGCTCCTCTTTGAAGCTGGTATCTAATCTGGAGAGAAGGCGCAGCTAGTGGCTAGAGAACTTTTGTGCATCCATGCTGGTAGAGAGCATGCGTGGATACTGTCTTTTGGGTGATGCCCCTGACAAAATTAGTTCCCGATGCATTCGGCGTGCTGACCATCTCTCTAGTCGCTCTGCTTATTCTTCTCGGTCTCCTTTGCATCGCCTACTCCTTCTACTTCCAGTCTCACGTTCGTAAGCTTGCCTTTACTCAGCTTGGTTACTTCACCGGTCCTTGGATTATCCGAATCACTTTCATTCTCTTTGCTTTTTGGTGGGCTCTTGGTGAGATCTTCCGGTTGAGTTTGTTTAGGCGTCACACAAGGCTGCTGAGCGGCTTGGATCTCAGATGGCAACAAAACCTCTGCAAGTGGTACATCGTTTCCAATCTAGGGTTTGCGGAGCCTTGTCTCTTTCTGACTCTCATGTTTCTTCTGCGCGCTCCTTTGAAGATGGAGTCTGGGGCTTTGAGTGGGAAGTGGAACAGGAACACTGCGTGTTACACTTTTCTTTATTCTCTACCCATGCTTGCTCTTCAACTTGCGCTTGTTTTATCCGAGTCACGCCTAAACGGTGGTAGTGGCTCTTATGTAAAGCTCTCACGCCCCTTCACTAGAACCTATTCCCGACTTACTATTGATCACGCTGAGGTTGCGTTATGCACCTATCCTCTACTGAGTACCATCATCCTCGGTGTGTTTGCAGCCGTACTAACAACTTACTTGTTCTGGCTTGGAAGGCAGATACTGAAACTGGTGATCAATAAGCGTCTGCAGAAGAGGGTATACACTTTGATATTCTCTGTCTTTAGTTTCCTTCCGTTGAGGATAGCTATGCTCTGTTTGTCGGTTCTCGCAAGTGCAGACAAGATTGTGTTCGAAGCCCTTTCATTCTTAGCCTTCTTGTCCCTCTTCTGCTTTTGCGTGGTTTCCATTTCCTTGCTTGTCTACTTCCCGGTTTCTGATTCAATGGCCCTGAGAGGTCTAAGGGACATAGATGGAGATGATAGTAGGGCTGTGACTGAAGAACGCAGCGGTGCTCTTTTGCTTGCACCACAGAACGAGGATAGCTTGAGCTTAAGAGGTCGGAGATCTTCTTCACAGGAGAGGTATGTGGAACTCAGCCTATTTCTTGAAGCTGAGAATTAAAATTGTCGGAAGGCTGTTTCTTTGGCTTTTGGCTATGTTTATGTACAGATTCCTGGTGAAACAAGCAGAGAGAGAGAGAGAAAGAGGGGTTAGTTAAAAGACTTAAGTGTGCGCAAAAAAGGCATAATTCAGTTTTGTGGCAAAGACAACTTTGACTGTAAAGGAGGGTTTGGGGGATTTAACTCTTGTGAGGGTTTGTTGTTTGAAATGTTTTCTGCTTGATGGATCATATTTTTGTACCTTTATTATGTGATCAGTTTTGATTTAGAAAAAACAAAACACAAAACTGATTTCGTTCTTCATAGCATCCTCAGCATAAGGATTTAGCCAATTTTTGGCATCACCTAATCCAATATAATGCTCAAAAGAAAGAATGACGAGGGCATCAACCCAAAAATAGACAAAGTGATTATTATGTTAGGTTAAGGAGACTCCCATGACACAATTCAGAACTAGGAGTAGGATGACCCAATTATACAATTCGGAATTAGGAGGAATTTTGTTTTCCTATTGTATAGGATAATCGAAAGGCGCATCAGCCACACTATCTTATATCCATCCCTTTGATATTAGAGACACTTTACAAGTTTTCCTGTTGTATAGAATGATCTACAGGATGATCTAAAGGAGTATCAACCACATTATTCACAGTGTTCCTCTAGCCTGCAGTGCCTATGATGTTGTGAATTTGAAGAAGAGTTATTTTGGTAGATGACATGATTCCTTAAACGAGAAATCCTATCATGCAGATCATTGTACTTGACAAGAGTATCTTCAGAGATGCATCAAGTTAAAGAACCTTCTTCACGACTTCGGCTCAGATTATACCCCAATATGTAGATTCCGTCAATGATTAATTTATGATTTCACAACGGAGAAAAAGAAAACAATCTTTAATTTTTGAGCCAACAGAGTTATGTTAACACACTAACATCATATATTAGTAATTCTTAAGCGTGCATGAAACTTGATCCACGCACTGTATTTTCTGAGGTCCATCATGATTAACCGACCCAAAATAAAATAAATTTCAACAGAAAAGGTTTAATACCAACATCCTCATTTTAACGTCACTGAGATGGATCAAGTATATCACAACGGTAGTGCGGTGAGATGATAGTAACAAAAATATATAGATCAATATATATATATAGAGAGATTTTTGTTATTAAATATTGTATGGTGCGGTGCGGTTTATCATTCAAAGCCATATGCTTCTAATGTTACGAACAGCCCCACCCCGCACCGCAGTTAACAGCAACAAAAATCTCTACATATACAATATATCTATACGTTTTTATAACTGTTAAAACCGCACCGCAGTTAAACCGCTTGTCCCACACCGCTCAATCCGCAGTTACCATTCGGAACCATAATGTATTTAGGTCTACGTATTATGTGCGGACATGTCTTTCATCTAGTTTTCCTATTTTCCATCGATATTAGAATAATTTTAAAACTCAAAATAAATTATTTTAATATAATATATATTTATTAAAAATTATTTATATTATTTATTGATTTATGATTTTAGTGTGATTATATGTTTGCATGGAATTTTTCTAAAAATTGTAATTTTACTATCATATCTAATTGTGTCCTACTTTAAAATGATCAAATTTAAAATTGATAAATCTTTATATATTAATTGAGAAGAATTACAAATTTTATTTTATAGTCACATGTCATCCATATGATGATTCTTAGAATCCCTAGAAAAATAAGTTGGTCTATCTAAACATATATTATACTTTTATTAAGCTAATTATCAAATTGGTTAGTAGTGTACAAAAGAATACTATCCATTCTTTTCTTAAATAAAAAATTTATGGAATTACCTAATATGATCAACATATATATGAAAATTAATGATTATTAATAGGGAGAATTGCCAAGTGTGACTCAAAACTTGGAGTCAAACCCAAAACAATACCCCAACTTGGGTCAAAGGCAAAAGTAACCTAAAAGGCTATTGAAATTACAACTATCCCCTTGTGACCAAACAAAAAAACGGAATTCTTTTTACGTTTCTACCCCTCGCAAGTCGTCTGTTTAGACGACTTGAAAATAAGTCGTCCAGACGACTTAACTGAAAGTCGTCTGGACAGTTAGTCTTAAACATAATTTAAAAATTTTGTAAAAAATATTTTGATAAGTGAAAAATGGGAATTATGTAATTAACATATGTCTTAGGAGGTATAAATTAAGATATAACAAATTTCAATTGTTTTCAGCATAGATGAGTGAAAGTAGTGAGTCATGATATTCTTTAGTTTATGTTTCATCAACATATGTTGTAGTATTGTATGTGTTCTTAGGGTTAGATTTTGGAAAGCATTAAAACCGTTTTTGAAAATTTTTAAAATTACTTATGCGTGTTCATTTCTGTGTATAGTAAACACTATTTAAGTATAATTTGATTTTATAACGTGGTTAGTTAGTTAATCTAGTCATTTTAGTTTAGGGGTTCATTTTAGGGTCTAGGACGACTTAATATTTTGTCGTCTGAAAACAGACGACTAAATATTAAGTCGTCTGTTGTACATTATCAGCCAGAATAAGTCGTCTAAACCGGACCAAACCTTAAAGTTTACCAATGTAATTTTAAAGCTAACCGGATTATTTACCCAATATATAAGGTGATTTTTATTTTTTTGTTTCATTTTTCGCGAAATTCAGAAACCCTAACAGTTCTCCCTCTCAAAGGCGATTTCGAATTCCCACGATTTCCGAACAAACCATCGTTCTCAACATCGGCTATCTATCTCACTTCATTCTCACCGTTGTCGCCGCAGCTTCTTCTAACCCTAGCCGCGCCGATTCCTCTAAACCCTAGCGCCGCCGATTCCTCTAAACCCTAGCGCCGCCGATTCCTCTAAACCCTAGCGCCGCCGATTCCTCTAAACCCTAGCGCCGCCGATTCCTCTAAACCCTAGCGCCGCCGATTCCTCTAAACCCTAGCGCCGCCGATTCCTCTAAACCCTAGCGCCGCCGATTCCTCTAAACCCTAGCGCCGCCGATTCCTCTAAACCCTAGCGCCGCCGATTCCTCTAAACCCTAGCGCCGCCGATTCCTCTAAACCCTAGCGCCGCCGCTTCCACTATATCCGAACAAACCGTCGCCCTCGCCACCGTGGTCACCAACGTTCTAAACACTAGCGCCGCCGCTTCTTCTAAACCCTAGCGCCGCCGCTTCTTCTCTGTAAACCTTAGCGCCGTTTCTCTGTAAACCCTAACGCCGCTAAGTCATCAATCTCGAGGAAAAGATGAACATAAAACGTTGTCTCTATCAATTTACTCATTCTCACCGTTTCACGTTTATTTTTTCAGATCTATAACCGCAATGACGAGTACTCCAACTCCTTCTGCGACTGGAAGACTTGTAAGTAATTTAAGTCGTCTACTAAGTCGTCTGGACTTATATTGTTGTCTTTGATTATTTTGCAGACAAAAAGGATGGATATTCCAGAACTCCCCCGTAGGTTATACACATCAGGGGAAGAACCAGAAGCCCACAATAGCATTTCGTATCATACGGATAACAGCAAGTTGCATACTGCTCTTAGGAAAGCTCTTACTGATGACGAATTTGAAGAGCTCAAGGAGTCGAGTTTGGGAGTTTTCATCAAGTTCAAGGAGCAGGGATTTGGTTGGGCTTCAAGGCTGGTTCACTACATGCTCAGTTTCAAGCTGGACATTAAGAAGAAGTATGAGATGTGGTCTCTCGTTGGTCCAGAACCTTTGAGGTTTTCACTGTTAGAGTTTGAAAACCTCACTGGTCTAAACTGCGAGTACATCGAGGACCTTGAGACACCAAAATGTGACGTTACCCCAGAGATGGTTTCTTTCTGGGGGATGCTGGGAGTTCATCTGGAAGCTGGGCCAACTACTGATCAGATAATAGCAGCACTGAAGAGATGCGGGGATTGGTCCAGGGAAGATCGCAAGCGGCTCGCGTACCTCTCCATCTTCACTGGATTCATTGAAGGGAGAAAGTTTTCAACCGCTACACGATCTACTCTGGCAAGGCTAGTGATGGATTTAGAACGGTTTGAGAATTATCCATGGGGGAGAGTCGCGTTTAAGGTGCTGATGGACTCTTTGTGGAACAAAGAAATTGCTGGCTGTTACACCGTGGATGGGTTTATACAAGTTCTTCAGGTCTAGACGTACACAGCTATGCCGGAATTGGGTGCTAGTATTGGTGGTCCCAGAGCAGACAGTCCGTCTCCACCGATACTGGCTTACGAGGGCAGCAGAGGCCGCAGATCAATGAAAGCTGCTATCTTGAGTCAGGTATTTACTTCAATCCAAAAGACTGCGCAGACGACTTATTATAAGTCGTCTGGAAAGTCTTCCATCTGGACGACTTATTAGACGACTTATAATAAGGCGTCTGGAAAGTCTTCCCAGCTGGACGACTTATCGGACGACTTAATTAAGTCGTCTGGAAAGTCTTCCATCTGGACGACTTATTAGACGACTTATAATAAGGCGTCTGGAAAGTCTTCCCAGCTGGACGACTTATCGGACGACTTAATTAAGTCGTCTGGAAAGTCTTCCATCTGGACGACTTATTAGACGACTTATAATAAGGCGTCTGGAAAGTCTTCCCAGCTGGACGACTTATCGGACGACTTAATTAAGTCGTCTGGAAAGTCTTCCATCTGGACGACTTATTAGACGACTTATAATAAGGCGTCTGGAAAGTCTTCCCAGCTGGACGACTTATCGGACGACTTAATTAAGTCGTCTGGAAAGTCTTCCATCTGGACGACTTATTAGACGACTTATAATAAGGCGTCTGGAAAGTCTTCCCAGCTGGACGACTTATCGGACGACTTAATTAAGTCGTCTGGAAAGTCTTCCATCTGGACGACTTATTAGACGACTTATAATAAGGCGTCTGGAAAGTCTTCCCAGCTGGACGACTTATCGGACGACTTAATTAAGTCGTCTGGAAAGTCTTCCATCTGGACGACTTATTAGACGACTTATAATAAGGCGTCTGGAAAGTCTTCCCAGCTGGACGACTTATCGGACGACTTAATTAAGTCGTCTGGAAAGTCTTCCATCTGGACGACTTATTAGACGACTTATAATAAGGCGTCTGGAAAGTCTTCCCAGCTGGACGACTTATCGGACGACTTAATTAAGTCGTCTGGAAAGTCTTCCATCTGGACGACTTATTAGACGACTTATAATAAGGCGTCTGGAAAGTCTTCCCAGCTGGACGACTTATCGGACGACTTAATTAAGTCGTCTGGAAAGTCTTCCATCTGGACGACTTATTAGACGACTTATAATAAGGCGTCTGGAAAGTCTTCCCAGCTGGACGACTTATCGGACGACTTAATTAAGTCGTCTGGAAAGTCTTCCATCTGGACGACTTATTAGACGACTTATAATAAGGCGTCTGGAAAGTCTTCCCAGCTGGACGACTTATCGGACGACTTAATTAAGTCGTCTGGAAAGTCTTCCATCTGGACGACTTATTAGACGACTTATAATAAGGCGTCTGGAAAGTCTTCCCAGCTGGACGACTTATCGGACGACTTAATTAAGTCGTCTGGAAAGTCTTCCATCTGGACGACTTATTAGACGACTTATAATAAGGCGTCTGGAAAGTCTTCCCAGCTGGACGACTTATCGGACGACTTAATTAAGTCGTCTGGAAAGTCTTCCATCTGGACGACTTATTAGACGACTTATAATAAGGCGTCTGGAAAGTCTTCCCAGCTGGACGACTTATCGGACGACTTAATTAAGTCGTCTGGAAAGTCTTCCATCTGGACGACTTATTAGACGACTTATAATAAGGCGTCTGGAAAGTCTTCCCAGCTGGACGACTTATCGGACGACTTAATTAAGTCGTCTGGAAAGTCTTCCATCTGGACGACTTATTAGACGACTTATAATAAGGCGTCTGGAAAGTCTTCCCAGCTGGACGACTTATCGGACGACTTAATTAAGTCGTCTGGAAAGTCTTCCATCTGGACGACTTATTAGACGACTTATAATAAGGCGTCTGGAAAGTCTTCCCAGCTGGACGACTTATCGGACGACTTAATTAAGTCGTCTGGAAAGTCTTCCATCTGGACGACTTATTAGACGACTTATAATAAGGCGTCTGGAAAGTCTTCCCAGCTGGACGACTTATCGGACGACTTAATTAAGTCGTCTGGAAAGTCTTCCATCTGGACGACTTATTAGACGACTTATAATAAGGCGTCTGGAAAGTCTTCCCAGCTGGACGACTTATCGGACGACTTAATTAAGTCGTCTGGAAAGTCTTCCATCTGGACGACTTATTAGACGACTTATAATAAGGCGTCTGGAAAGTCTTCCCAGCTGGACGACTTATCGGACGACTTAATTAAGTCGTCTGGAAAGTCTTCCATCTGGACGACTTATTAGACGACTTATAATAAGGCGTCTGGAAAGTCTTCCCAGCTGGACGACTTATCGGACGACTTAATTAAGTCGTCTGGAAAGTCTTCCATCTGGACGACTTATTAGACGACTTATAATAAGGCGTCTGGAAAGTCTTCCCAGCTGGACGACTTATCGGACGACTTAATTAAGTCGTCTGGAAAGTCTTCCATCTGGACGACTTATTAGACGACTTATAATAAGGCGTCTGGAAAGTCTTCCCAGCTGGACGACTTATCGGACGACTTAATTAAGTCGTCTGGAAAGTCTTCCATCTGGACGACTTATTAGACGACTTATAATAAGGCGTCTGGAAAGTCTTCCCAGCTGGACGACTTATCGGACGACTTAATTAAGTCGTCTGGAAAGTCTTCCATCTGGACGACTTATTAGACGACTTATAATAAGGCGTCTGGAAAGTCTTCCCAGCTGGACGACTTATCGGACGACTTAATTAAGTCGTCTGGAAAGTCTTCCATCTGGACGACTTATTAGACGACTTATAATAAGGCGTCTGGAAAGTCTTCCCAGCTGGACGACTTATCGGACGACTTAATTAAGTCGTCTGGAAAGTCTTCCATCTGGACGACTTATTAGACGACTTATAATAAGGCGTCTGGAAAGTCTTCCCAGCTGGACGACTTATCGGACGACTTAATTAAGTCGTCTGGAAAGTCTTCCATCTGGACGACTTATTAGACGACTTATAATAAGGCGTCTGGAAAGTCTTCCCAGCTGGACGACTTATCGGACGACTTAATTAAGTCGTCTGGAAAGTCTTCCATCTGGACGACTTATTAGACGACTTATAATAAGGCGTCTGGAAAGTCTTCCCAGCTGGACGACTTATCGGACGACTTAATTAAGTCGTCTGGAAAGTCTTCCATCTGGACGACTTATTAGACGACTTATAATAAGGCGTCTGGAAAGTCTTCCCAGCTGGACGACTTATCGGACGACTTAATTAAGTCGTCTGGAAAGTCTTCCATCTGGACGACTTATTAGACGACTTATAATAAGGCGTCTGGAAAGTCTTCCCAGCTGGACGACTTATCGGACGACTTAATTAAGTCGTCTGGAAAGTCTTCCATCTGGACGACTTATTAGACGACTTATAATAAGGCGTCTGGAAAGTCTTCCCAGCTGGACGACTTATCGGACGACTTAATTAAGTCGTCTGGAAAGTCTTCCATCTGGACGACTTATTAGACGACTTATAATAAGGCGTCTGGAAAGTCTTCCCAGCTGGACGACTTATCGGACGACTTAATTAAGTCGTCTGGAAAGTCTTCCATCTGGACGACTTATTAGACGACTTATAATAAGGCGTCTGGAAAGTCTTCCCAGCTGGACGACTTATCGGACGACTTAATTAAGTCGTCTGGAAAGTCTTCCATCTGGACGACTTATTAGACGACTTATAATAAGGCGTCTGGAAAGTCTTCCCAGCTGGACGACTTATCGGACGACTTAATTAAGTCGTCTGGAAAGTCTTCCATCTGGACGACTTATTAGACGACTTATAATAAGGCGTCTGGAAAGTCTTCCCAGCTGGACGACTTATCGGACGACTTAATTAAGTCGTCTGGAAAGTCTTCCATCTGGACGACTTATTAGACGACTTATAATAAGGCGTCTGGAAAGTCTTCCCAGCTGGACGACTTATCGGACGACTTAATTAAGTCGTCTGGAAAGTCTTCCATCTGGACGACTTATTAGACGACTTATAATAAGGCGTCTGGAAAGTCTTCCCAGCTGGACGACTTATCGGACGACTTAATTAAGTCGTCTGGAAAGTCTTCCATCTGGACGACTTATTAGACGACTTATAATAAGGCGTCTGGAAAGTCTTCCCAGCTGGACGACTTATCGGACGACTTAATTAAGTCGTCTGGAAAGTCTTCCATCTGGACGACTTATTAGACGACTTATAATAAGGCGTCTGGAAAGTCTTCCCAGCTGGACGACTTATCGGACGACTTAATTAAGTCGTCTGGAAAGTCTTCCATCTGGACGACTTATTAGACGACTTATAATAAGGCGTCTGGAAAGTCTTCCCAGCTGGACGACTTATCGGACGACTTAATTAAGTCGTCTGGAAAGTCTTCCATCTGGACGACTTATTAGACGACTTATAATAAGGCGTCTGGAAAGTCTTCCCAGCTGGACGACTTATCGGACGACTTAATTAAGTCGTCTGGAAATAAAGATTTGATAACAATTTTTATATCCTCCTCATTTTTGTCTAATTTTATATTATTAAAAAAATTAAACAATCACATTAGCCGTATAATAATTTTTTTTTATGTCAATACAATTGATATTTAGTTATATACTATATAAAATAAATAAAATTATTATTTTGATATATTTACCTAAACAATTATTGTAAATGAACATGAGCTAATGTTTTGATTTTATGTGCTTAATTTAATTTAATTATATATATAATATGTAAATGAATACAAAATAAATAATAATATGTAAAAATTATTTGGATGTATAATGTTCATTCCACGCTCTTAACCTAGTATATTATATTTGTTAGTTTATTAAGTATCAATTATAGAGTTTTTTGGGTGTACATCATTTTCATACAAAATAAAAAATAGGCATGGTATGGACCTTGTAAAAGGGTTTGGGTGGTATCTTGTTAGTATTAAATTACATAGGAATATCCCACAACCTCTCTGCCTTGGACTTTTGATTTTCCTTTTTGCTTTGTCTCTGTTTCCTTCTTCAACAATTTTCGCAGGTATGAACCAACAACCCAGATCCGAAAATCTCTCATTTGCAAAAAAATTCTACCACGTTTCTTCTTTTTCTCTACCTCTCTCATCGCTTTTTTCTTCTTTACTGACCAAGTCTTCACCCTTTGATTCTCTCTGATTTCCACTTTTTTTTTGACCTAAACTTACTTTCGGACACAACAATGTTCATCTAAACATACCAGTTCCTTGTTTAGATCTACGATAAAAGATCACTTTAAGTTTTTCTTTTCCAATGCCTTTGATCTGAGGATCTACAAAAAAAAAAAAAAGAAGGTTTTTCTTTTATATATTTGATCTCTTTCTTTTGATCAATTTCAAATCAAATCGCATTGTGGAATCGGGTTACAGTGATCTCGAAGGATGGGGTGCGTATCCTCAAAAGGCGTGCGAGCCAACGATGGTTACATGGAGACCAACCATGTAAGTATTCCAAAAGACAGAACCTCCAAGAAACAACCATCTTCAGAGGAAACAAGCGCTAATGGAAACGACGCTACACTGAGGTTAATACCCAATACTAACCATGTCTTCTCTGATGACGACGAAGAGGAGGAGGAGGAGGAGAAGAAGAGCTTTGAGATGAAATCTCTTGAATCAGTTTCTCAAAAAGGCACCACTGTCGAGTTACTTGATAATGTAGGACCGTTGCAGCCAAGAGTGAGTCGAATTGCTAGTGTTACCAATGGAGACAGAACAGCTAAGGTTATTGCCGGTTGGCCCTCTTGGTTGGTTTCCGTTGCTGGTGAAGCTCTCAGTGGATGGCTTCCTCGTTGTGCAGATTCCTTCGAGAAGTTAGAGATGGTTAGAGAAAAGAGAAAATCAAAGTTTGAATCTTTTTCGATCTCATAAAAGTTTTTAATGATGAATTGCAGATTGGGCAAGGGACGTATAGCAATGTGTACAGAGCCCGTGATCTCGAAACGAACCAGATCGTTGCGCTGAAGAAGGTTCGGTTTGCTAATATGGATCCAGAGAGTGTGAGGTTCATGGCCAGAGAGATAATCATCCTCCGTAGGCTTAACCATCCAAACGTTATGAAACTCCAAGGGCTTATCATTTCAAAGGCTTCCGCAAGTATGTATCTTGTATTTGAATACATGGACCATGATCTTACAGGCCTTGCTTCAACCCCTGGGATTAACTTCTCTCAGGCACAGGTAAATAATAAAAAAAAACATCTCTAGTTTGTGTAGTAACTTCAGTTTTGTAACATTCTGAATATGTTTTTTTTTTCTATTAGATCAAATGTTACATGAAGCAGTTGATGCTTGGATTAGAACATTGCCATAGCTGTGGTGTGTTGCACCGTGACATCAAGGGATCGAATCTTCTGCTAGATCGTAACAATAATCTCAAGATTGCTGATTTTGGTCTTTCTACTTTTTACCAACGGAAACAGCCTCTGACTAGCCGTGTTGTGACCTTGTGGTACCGCCCGCCTGAGCTTCTGCTCGGTTCCACAGACTATGGAGTCACGGCTGATCTGTGGAGCACAGGATGTATTCTCGCTGAGCTCTTTACTGGGAAGCCTCTTCTTCCCGGAAGAACCGAGGTGTTGTTTGTTTCCACTATGAATCATTTAAAAATATTTTGTCAGAGCAGAAGAAATGGATATTAAAAAGAGAGAATATGTATGAACAGGTAGAACAAATGCACAAGATCTTTAAGCTCTGTGGATCACCTTCTGAGGAGTATTGGAGAAGATCAAGATTGCGGCATGCAACCATCTTTAAACCTCAACATCAGTACAAGCGATGTTTAGCTGAGACATATAAGGATCTTATCCCTTCTTCAGCTTTGGCTCTCCTTGATGTTCTTCTAGCTGTAGAGCCGGAAGCACGTGGAACCACATCCTCTGCCCTTCAAAGCGAGGTTGTTACTTATGAAACTATTCCCTCATTCAGGCTTCAATAGGTTAGTAGCATTGTGGCTTACACATTTCTTTTTTTTTTCCTCAGTTCTTTACTACAAAACCTTTTCCAAGCGAGCCATCAAGCTTACCGAGATATCAGCCAAGGAAAGAATTTGATATCAAGCTTCGAGAAGAGGAAGCAAGACGGTAAGATTCAGATCTTATGACCCTTCTGGTTTGTTTATTAGTACCAACATCTCAGTGAACACTTTAAAAATTTTCTCATGAGCAGAAGGAAAGGTGCCAGCAGTAAACAGAATGAACAAAAACGGTTTTCAAGAGAATCAAGAGCTGTACCTGCTCCTGGTGCCAATGCAGAGCTACTGGCATCAATACAGGTATCTCTCAACACTAAAGATGCATACATGTGTGTGTTATAAGCCTATGCTTCTATCTTATTGCTCGGATTGTTTTATGTTTTCTTTATTTTACAGAAACGTCTAGGGGAGACTAACCAGACAAGCGTGAGTGAGACGTTTAATCCTGAGGGAGATTCTGGCTCTGGCTTCAGGATTGAGCCACACAATCCCTACACAAATGGTGACAATCATTCTAACGGATCAAGCCATCTGAGAACACAAAGGTCCTATGTCCAACGTGGAGGAGCCCAATTGTCAAGATTCTCAAACTCGGTTGCACCTAACAGAGATGGTTCTTCACAGTTTGGAAGTATGAGAGACGCCTTAGTGAATCAACGCTGGCTTGAAGATGGTTCTGGGAATTGCAATTTGTCCCAAAGATTGCTTGAGAACCCCAATGGTTTGAGGAAAGATGACCCTTCGTCCTCTAGCAAAGGCCCATTAATGGTAACAAGAAACTAAACCCACGTTGAACATTGTTGTTGTTTGTTTGTTAGTTCCTTGTGTTCTCATATTCGTTGCTGATCACAATATGGTGAAAAAACATAGGGTTATGATGGAGAGAAGAGAGAGAGGATTCATTACTCAGGACCGTTGATCTCAGGAGAAGGAAACTTGGATGAAATGTTGAAAGACCATGAAAGGCAGATCTTGTTGGCTGTACGTCGAGCTCAAGCTGATAAGGCTAAGAGGGACGTTAGCAGACAGGCCCGGGGCTCGCTTCTGGCTGATGGAAGTTGATTCTGGGAGATTTCTTAGAGAATTTTAAAAAAAAAAAAAAAAAAAAGCAAACTTTTGGGAACAGTCTGATGAGGGTTCTTCACCATACTTGATCAGCTTTTTTTTTTTGGTTAGGACTTAGGATCTTGTCTTGTACAGTCTATTTGCTAACATTTATCTGATTGATTCTTTTAATTAATCTAATAAAATCCCGATTTAGGAGTTATTACTGTTCCAAGTTTACAATCATCTGCTGCTCTGTTAATCATTACGTTATCTGATTTGGCTTGCTTGAAAGAGTTGGTAGTGAAACCGATGTTATTCGTCAACGGGAGCTCGAACCAAAGTTGTGACACATCCCAATAATTGGCCTATATCAGTGATCACCATTATGTCAAAGCATTTTCTTGAATTCTCATCCTTTTAGCTGATTCATTCCAGAAGTTTTCAATAGCTCTCAAAATTAATCATCTATGAAAAATACCGTTGTGATCTACTCTGGTCAGAAATGAAAAATGTATTCAAATAAAAATTGGTAAGCTGCGGAATGGTGGAATCGTGTTTTGTTTAGCATTTTATTGACTAATGATTAATCTTTTCCTTAGGGAAGTTTTTTTCCTCTTGATCACAATTGTATCAAAGCATTTTCTTGATTTCTCATCTTTTTAGCTCCTGCATGATTCTTCTTGTTGTTTTCCATAATTCTCAATGTTGAATCATATAAAAAAATTATCAACACTCCGGTCAACAAAAAATAGTGTACTTAACTAAAGACTATGATTGGTAACTGGGCCATGAAATGTATACTACAACACTCCACAGTTCAAGCCTTCACAGCTGATTGTCAAGAGCTTATCACAATGATCCAACATCCGGGAGTGTGACACAACTTTTCAACCAAGCTTAAGGAATTCACAAGACTTAGAAGACGTTTTCAATCTTTCAATCTTCTAGCTAGGAGTGCTATTTCTATCCATAAAAAGATTGTTTTTGTTTGTTGTTCTATTCTTGTTTTGCTTTCTAAACTATTTCATCTTTCAGTAATAAAATAACATTTTGACGTAAAAAAGACATGACTGATAAGTTGCGGAATGATAGAATTGCGTTTTTAGTTTACAAATCGAGAAACTTATAGTTGTATTAGTCTCTCGTTTCTCAGATAGTAGATTTTGTGATAATAGCAAGTAGAAAAGATCTCATATACATGGGATGTGATTGCTTTACAAGAAGAGAAAAAAATAGCATGAGACTTATAGTTACAGGTGAGTCAAGTGACAATCCAGACTGAACAAAGAAGCTCGACACATTATCATACGAGTTGGTCACCGGCTTTCTTTTCAGTCTGTCCTTGAGCGGCTGTTTCTGGTCCATGTTTCTTTTCAGTCTGTCCTTGAGCGGCTGTTTATCGTCCATGTTTCTTTTCAATCTTACCATCTGTGATTCTCTCTCTGAGGGCTGCTGCACAAGAGTTTTCCCAGAAAATGAGAAGCAATTGCCAAGAATATGATTAATATGATACCTATTACGATCAAACACCATTTTCATATTGGAACCTCCATTTTTACCTAGTTATGTTTTTTTGGTCACACCAAAGTAAACGCAGAGAAGAAGAGAAATAAAAAAGGCAGAAGATGCTTGAAAAATGTTGGTACTGTTGACCAAAAGGCAGAGAGGTTGTGAAGAGCTGATGCGCAACGACTTGTGGAAGTTAACCAGTTTTTATGAAGAAACTTAATAAGAATAATGTATATGAGAAAAGGACAGTAATATAGTTTAGTAGACCTACCAATAATTCCCACAATTTGACATTGATCGATCTTGAAGCTACTTAATCAAACGACTAGGTAATAATCCGAGCAAGGCGAGTGAAATACTATTTCTAAAACTATACATTATATATTTGTTTTACATTATACATTCTTAACCCACATGTATTGTATGAGTTATATGACATCAAGCATAACAAATATTTCACTGTTTCAAAAAATTTCGTATATTAGTAGTAAAGTTATTGGCCGTTGTGAAAATATATCTATATGTTGGGTCTTATGCTAAGGTCGAACATAATTTTAAATGGAATAAATGATTGTTTAAAAGCCTAATGTTAAAAAATGAGTACATATGTAAAGTATTTTACTTTTGGTGGATAAGAAAATAATCACCGACAGAAGAAATGAAAAGGGAATTAGGTTTTGTACGACAGGTTTAGGCCTGAGCATAAAATCCATAATCCGAAATCCGAACTGAACCCGAACCGAAAAATCCGATCCGTACCCGGTCCGAAATGTAAAAAATACCTGAATGGATTTTGTAAGGCGGTACAAAACATATCTGAACCCGAAATGTTATTAACCGAACCCGGACGGTAACTCGAACGGGTAACCCGAAAAACCGAAAAATATCCGAAAAAACTGTTCCGAATGTCCAAACTAATATACAATATAATTATATGAAACATGAATATATATTTCAAATATTCAATTTCATATTTATTTTGATATGGTATCTAACAATAAGTATTTAAAATTTAAATAACTACTTTAAATACTTAATTATATATACATAAGTATATATTTCTTATGTTTTGCTTTTAAATTTTAGATTTTATTTAGGGTATACCCGAACCGATCCGATATAACCCGAATCCGAATGATATATGGTTACTTTATGGGTTCTATGATGTGATACAAAACCGACCCGATGTGTTATATCCGAACCCGACCTGTACTTGTAAATTTAGTAGAATAAGACCTAGGAGGTGTTATAAAAAAGAACCGAAATCCGAAAAACCCGACCCGAATGCTAACGGGTACCCAAACTAGACAGGTTCATCAGATCTAAAAATATCTAATGTCGAGTTGATTTTTTTTTATTTCTTACTATACGACATCTAATGTCGACTTGAATTTTTTTTATTTCTTGCTTACGAAATATCAACTCAGATTTACTCTTAATTCTTAAAATCAAATCCCCTTTTTTCATTTTATAAACGTATAGTGAAGAGCTAGAGTTCCCTCTAAATAATCTAATTACTATAGAGGAGAATTTTCTTATTCCATAGAGCATTTTGCGACATGTCAGCTTTCCCCAAAAACTTTACTAATGCGAGAGAACTAACCAATATCAATATGGGCTTACCGTAGACATTAACTTTTGTGTTTTCTTCGGCCTTCATTAAATTTGTATATGTTTTCTTCGGCTACCAATTACAGGGCCGATAAAATGGTTGCCCGTTTTAACAGAAGCTATGTCGCTTCGCCTGCATCTCCATATCATTCGTATGAGCTCTGTAACCCTCGCCCTGAAACGCTTCACATTCACCTAATGTTACTATGCTTAGGTATACGATAATCCCGGCTTATCTATATTACCCTCACCCTAACGTTCGGCCTGCGTCACCGTATTCATCGCTTCCATAACGAGGCATACTGATACGTACCAGCAGGTCTATTTCCGTAAACGTCGCAAGGGAGTGAACCAGTTGGAGCAGGTGTTGGCTGAGACAGAGTCGAAGGGAGCTGAAGAAGTGGAGTTAGAAAAGGAAGAGGAGAGTAACCTTCTGGTTGAGTAAGAGGGAAGGACGAGTGGGCAAAGACTTGGTATGAGACAGAGGCTTTGCTACGAGAAATAAAGAATAAAGTCGAGTAGTTGTTTTACTTTTTCTTCATGCTTTTTGTATGTTTTGAAGAGTAACGTCATGAGTCCTCTGAGAACGATCGCCATGAGATCGTAATACCTTTAGCATCATCGTTCTTGTACTGTGATTCCTACTGGGGACTACATACTATTTTATATCGAGAGAGTTATTTAAGCTTTGAGTTTCTTATTTCTCTTTTACACGAACAAGTTACGTAAAGGAGAGGGAACTCTTGCGATAAGGGAGATTACACATTCAAACTTATCAAATTGGTGCGGTGAGCGTTGATCGAACACGCGACCTTCAGATACGTACCAACAGGTCTATTTCCGTAAACGTCGCAAGGGAGTGAACCAGTTGGAGCAGGTGTTGGCTGAGACAGAGTCGAAGGGAGCTGAAGAAGTGGAGT
Source organism: Brassica oleracea var. oleracea (assembly GCF_000695525.1). Lineage (NCBI taxonomy): Eukaryota > Viridiplantae > Streptophyta > Magnoliopsida > Brassicales > Brassicaceae > Brassica > Brassica oleracea. The sequence continues at coordinate 25,953,761 of NC_027748.1, read as the reverse complement.
TAGAAAAGGAAGAGGAGAGTAACCTTCTGGTTGAGTAAGAGGGAAGGACGAGTGGGCAAAGACTTGGTGTGAGACAGAGGCTTTGCTACGAGGAATAAAGAATAAAGTCGAGTAGTTGTTTTACTTTTTCTTCATGCTTTTTGTATGTATTGAAGAGTGACGTCATGAGTCCTCTGAGAACGATCGCCATGAGATCGTAATACCATGAGATCACAATGACGGACAAAGCACTTGGAGAGGACATGCTGCGGTGATGAATCGTAGTTCAGTGGATGTGCAGTGGTTCAGTTGAGAAATAGAGCTCTAGTCATGAGAGAGAAGACCAGTGGATGAAGCGACAATGCAGACATTGTATAGTCGAGTTCACGCCGAACACCGAAGCATTTGGGACCGGAGACGCCATGTGTTGCTGTCGAGGTTGAAGATGGAGAGGAGATGCGATTTGAAGACGACGAACCGCTCGGCCCGAAGAAGATGACAGCATCACACATTTTCTTTTTTAATTTTGTTTTGTTTATGTTTTTTTTTTATTTTAATTTAAATTCATTAAGAGCAAACATGTTTTTTTCTTTATTTTTAATTAAAATTCATTAAGAGGAAAGATGTAATTTTAGTAAGAAGAGATCCATCCCGTAGACATTATTCGCAATGTGATTTTGACATATGTCTTCTTTACAATCACTTTCACCAAATAAATGTGGAGAATTTGCCAAATATACCACTTTTTTTGTACCATATTTCATTTCCACCTTAACCAACTTTACCATTAAAATTTTAATAAGAAAAATACATTATAACCCTAACTAATTAAACCTAAAACTACTCTCTTCTTCCCCATGGTTTCTTCAAGTCTCAGATCCAAACTGAACGATATCCGGTGATCAAATCCGACGAATCAGACGACACTGACAAGTTCTCCGGCGAGATCAGACGACGTCGACGAGTTCTCTGGTGAGATCCGACGACGCTGACGAGTTCTACGGTGAGATTCGATGACGCTGACGAGCTCAAACGAACAAAAAGATCTCTGTGACGAACGCTAACTAAGGTGACCGGATAATCGATATACTCATAAAAGCGATCATATAGTTTTATAAAAAAGAGTAAGATAAATTTATAAGTGATTATAAAGACTATTTTTCAGATATAGTCTAACAGTTTTTGAAAGCTTTCTTCCGGGAGTTTCAAGATTTGAAAACCACTATCTCTTGATTGATTTTCAGTTTCCTACATTGAAAACACACACTTATAAAATATTATGTAGGTATATATTTTCACCTCATGAAATATATAATATCTTATAAGACATGAAATATATAATATCTTATAAGATATAACTTACTTGTTTTTGTTTGACATTTTCCATTCTCTCATCTTTTTCTTTCTGGTTTTATCAACTGGTTCTGAAAACCGAACGCTAGTCCTTCTAGCCAACTTCACAATGCATCTAATGTGAGAGTTCTTTTTTTTTTTGAATGAATGTTAAATTTATTCGAAACAAAAAACGTTGTTACAAAGAATGCGCTTGACTTCTACCAAAAAATGGTTAAAAACTGAATTTACACTTGAGTAATCTGATTAACTTGTGTGGTAAGCAAACCAGGCTGACATTGCTCCTTCATATCCTTTTCTTCCGGTATGTTGAATTGTGGAGATCCTATTACGAATGATAAAATCATTCGTATGCTGCAATCTAATGTGAGAGTTCTCTATCTGAGGAAACTCTTCCTTTCCTAATATATCAGCTACCTTATAGACATAATCCATGTTTGAATGTTGGATAATGACTTTTGGATTGTCTGGTGGTTCTGTTTCAGCTTCATAAATACTTGCAGGCAATCTCAAAATTGTGCAAAATTGATTGCTATCTAACTGCAAAACAAAACAAAACAAATTACTTTATAAATAGATGATGTGAACTTTTAATCATGGTCTAAAGATACCTTATCCAAGCATAATGTTCATGTATTTCGACAACAATCTTACATTGAATATATGATAATACAAGGCAACACTTCTCGAGTTCACACATCTTAAAATTACTTGAAACTCAGATTTATAAACGGTTATAATTTTTCTAAAACTCAATGTTCACTATCCATACTCTTTCTCTTAGATCTAACTAGGGAAATGACAATTCTGAACCAAACTTCTTTGATTTTTTTTATAACAGAAAGAACAAAATCAAAAAAATGACTTGAAACAAACAAAAAAAATACCCAAGTTAGAAACATACTTGTTGAGAATCGTGAAGAGGAGCCAACATTTTTGAGATGAGATTTTGAATCGTATAGTGTGATTGCTCTTGTCGCCTAAGAGAGATGATCTTGAAATCGTCGTCACTGGATGCTCTTTCCAGAGAGACGTCGTGAGAGAGAAGACCTTATCTCGTCGCCGTCGTGAGAGAAGATTGATCTTGTCGTCGTCGTGAGAGAGAAACTTTATCTCGTCGCTTGATCTAGTTACTTAGGGGCATTTAAGTCATTTACCTATCAAGAGTTTAGGTATTTATGAAAATATCTTTTCATTGATGGTAAAATTGAATAGTGGTACTAGAAAAAATGTAAAAGTAAAATTTCCCCATAAATGTGACATGCCGTACTAGAAATGATGACATACCTTATGGCTAATTGTGACATGAAAATTACAATTAATATTTATTTATATTTTTGGAAATAGTATAATAATAAAAATATAATAATATTTCTCAAATTTTGAAGTATTATTTATTTCTATTGTTTTTAATTATACAATTTTATTACTAAAAAATGTTTTCAGTTATTTTTACAATTTTTTTTAAAAAAATCTAAATTTTAATTGTTGTATCATTATTTATTTTATGTATCTAGAAATTTTAGAAGTACTGTTTTGTTTAATTTTTGATAATTATACAATTTTTTATTTTTTTATTAATTTATGCAACTTTATTTAATATATTTTATCTAATAAAAATAGATAAAAAATGGGAAATTCTCTACGATAGTTTTTTTAAGATTTTGTTCCAAAAATAGCCCTAAATGAGGAAAATGACCAAACATAATTTTATTAAAGGGTAAATATGCATTTATACCCTAGGGTTAACTAATCTAAACTTAGGGTTATACCCTAGAAAAATGACCATACCCGTTTTTAACCGTTCGAAGGGCGATTTGACTCGAATTTTCGTCCTGGTTTCAGATTTAGAGTCTATTTGAGCAGTTGGAGTTCATAGATACCACTTCTCTTCATTGCTAAGGTGAGGACTACTCTGTTAAATCCCGAGCTAGTTTAATACTACCATAATGGAAATTTTAGTTTAAAAACATGATTCATCTCTGTGAATCGAGTTTACTTGAGAGTCTTGTTTAGTTTAGGCCGTTTTATTAAATCGACCATATCTCCCTAACCGTTGAGAATCTCGTGCATGCAAGGCCACCATCGTGTTCCTCTCGTCGAGACGAGACACAGACCATGCCGCAATCGAAGCCCAGACGAAGTCACTACAGCCTCCAAAAGTTTCGCCTCCGAACACGCTTACGACCACGCGCCACCGTCTTCGACCACTGTTCTCTGGAGCCACCGTAGCCGGCCGCCGGCCGTCCGCAGCCGAGAAACCTCCGCCACCGGGAAACCACCGCCACTGGTGATTTTCCGGTAAGCCACCGCCTTTGGTCGCCGCCGCTGACTCGACGGTTGACTTGGCGGCTCGGCTGAGTCGACTCAGCTAGTCAACTCTTTGACCGGTAAAGACGGTTTGGTTGTTGATTGAAATCCGGTTAGTTCAATTGATTGCAGTTAGGGATTAAACTGGCTGGTTATTGGAAATTGATTTTGGTTAGGAGTAAACCGGTTTGTAATTAAATTAGGATCTGGTTCAATTGAATTCGAAATCGGTTAGGGTTAACCGGTCGATTAGGTCAAATTGATTTCTGGTCAAGGGTTGACCATGATTGACCTTTGACCAGCGGGTTGAATTTTACGTACACTTTTACCAGACCTGTTTTAACCATTCAAAGGGTGTTCTGACTCGAATTTTCGCCTGGTTTCAAATTTGGAGTCTATTTGAGCAGCTGGAGTTCATAGATACCACTTCTCTTCATTGCTAAGGTGAGGGCTACTCCGTTGATCCCAAGCTAGTTTAGTACTACCATTATGGGAAGTTTAGTTTCGAAACATGATCCATCTCTGTGAATCGAGTTTACTTGAGAGTCCTGTTTGTTTATTATTATTGTTGATTGTTAAACGAGAAATAAGTTAATAGAGGATTCAACGGTTGATTGAAATGATTTATGTTAAGAATTGTTATATACATAGTTATAAGTATGGGCTATGTGAGAGAGCGTGAGTTCAGAGATGTCTGAGTTTCGACGCTACGGTATGGTGGGCGTGAGCTCAGGGACGTTTACGCTTCGACGCTACTGTTTGGCGCGTGGTGCAGAGACGTTTGCAATTGATGCTACAATGGGCACGAGTACATGGACAGATTGTACTAGCGACGCTTAGAGTATATGTGTATACCCTTGTGAGGAAACGTGTGGTACAGAGAGTAGCTATGTGCTATTAGTGCATTGATTGTTCTTTTGTGTGGTGTAATAGACACCTGTTTGTTCCATGCTAGAGCTAGGCCTAAATTTTTGTAGTGCTATTAACTAAGTCAGTGGTTTGTGGTTTAGCATCCCATACCTCACTGAGTGACTCCCTTATTGCTCACCCCTCCTTCGTTCTCCCAGGTGAGACCGACAATCATGAGTGATTTTATCGGATTGGTACTTTTGAGCTTTTATCGTTACTGAGCTTTTAGACCTTTGGACTTTTATCTTTTATGCTATTTCATATTTCAGACTTTCGGTTTTATATTGCTATCTATATTTCAGATGTTATCGGACCTTCTGATATTGACTTTTGTATTATGAAGTGGAGATTATTATTATTATTATTATTATTATTATTATTATTACTAGATTCCTTTTCCGCGCTACGCGCGGATAGTATCTTATAAATTTTAAATTTATTTTTAAAAAAAAAAATATTTAAAGTTTAATTTACATTATTTTATACCAAAAATCACAAATATGGCTAAGAATTGGTTGATTTTATTTGTGATTTTTTGACAATATTAAATTGATTTATTTATTGCTCATAGTTAACAGATTTGTTTGATTGGTTTTCAGTTCATAGTAATGTATAGTATTATATTTGGTGAGTGTATATATGTTGTGTTGTTCCAATATTTGAGTTTTCATGTTAAAACAATACTATTCAAATTCATGACTTTTAACGATTAAATGTATGTTTTGTTGTTTTCTCTTGTATATGTACAAATTTTATTTTTTTAATTGAAAGTTTTGTTTATTGATCATAGGCATATTAATATAATTTTTTTATCTCGGAATTTTACAGCATTTGTTTTGTATGCTGACATTTTTTCATATTTTCAGTACCTAGTTATACAAATAATACGTACGTGTGTTTTTTAGAAGAAGTTTTGATCCCGCAAACTTGAGCAAAACTCTTCATCATGTCAGCTCATCCATGTTTTCCTATAACCTTAGATTCATTAGATGTCTCGTTAGAACCCTTTACGTATCCACAGATGGTTTGGCCTATTAATTATATAAAAGAGATTACAATGGACTGAAAATGGTGACTGGTAATAAACCAGCTAACAAATATGTTTATTTGTGTACATGCAAATCTTACCTAAAAAGTAAGGTGCAATTTTATTGGTTGTATACAAAATATGTCTTGAAATCGTAACAGAACTATCTTATCTATTAAAATCGAAACAAAAGAGCAAAGCTTCAATTCTTCAATACACACAACCTAATTACATATCTGATTGATGCCTTGAGCTAGACTCATACGAAGAAACACCATGTCATAAATTTGCGTAGAAGCTTGATTTGCTTTGACGGGGATTTGTCAATGTACATAAGTCCAAGTGTAATTACTTGCTTAATTTTCCCCAACGTTCTCTCTTCAATCTTCATATTCTCATCAACCACTCTCTCTCTAAGTTATCCGACCATAAACTCTTATTTACTCAACATACCTCCTTTCTGGATCTTCTTGTTCCTCACCAGGTTTTAGATTTGTAATCATTTCCAAGATAAACAATCCAAAGTTAAATATATATGTAGATGATAATACAAACAAAAACACACGTAACTTGAAATTTTTGTATTTTATATTTTCAAAGAAAGAGCCATTACTTGATGAGTAGGTTTCATCTCCAATCTTGAATTGAGAAATCAATGGTTCTTGATCATCATCGATAACAAAACACTACTTGCTTCAGATCAAATATAATCTCAGGCCATTGTTCGAATAGATAAAACATACCTTCTACAACTCCTATAACCACTCCTAATCTTCTTCTCCATGATGAAGCCAATGAAGAATTGAGCGTAAGTCTCTAATATTTTCTCCACCGGTCGATTCTGTAACCAAAGCGATCAAGTTACTGCTAAAAATCTTACAAAATTCTTGTGTCTTAGCTTATAAAAAACACATGCCTTTTCTCTTTCGAAACCATCTTTATATAAACCTAACATGTCCCGTTTCTTAACGTTCCTCTGTAGTCTATAGATATCCGCTCCATTGCTCTTCCTCACAATTTTATGTTCCCAGAAATCATTTGACACTGCATCGAGCATAGGCGGATGTGAATTTGAGGCTTCTCCGGCATGTTCGTGGTAAGCAATCATGTCTTTTTGAGAGATAACCATCCTAAGCAACAGCAAAACGTAGATGTCATAAGAAGATTAGAAACTTACGAACCTTTGATTCCTATCAGTTTTAGAGACTCCATCTATCTTTAAATCAAGCTTAAGTTGGTGTCTTTATCTATTTAAGAAATGAGAATCTGAACGTAGAGTTAATCATGGTTTAAATGGAGGAAAAATATAAGTGAGTACCTACTACTCTTTTCACTGAATTTTTGTTAGAACTCGCCAGCAGGGAACTCTAAGAATGTAGTGGAAAAGGGAATATGAGAGAGCCGATGTGGATGATGATCATTAAAGAAATCGACTGTCACGTACTTGGTTTCAATAAGGATGCCTCCTTTGGAATTATTGCAAGCTTCCCAGAAATGGATTAGCCTAAACATCAACTTGGAATCTCCTGGTCCTGCTGAAACAAAAGTGGAGAATGGCTTGTATTGCACGGTGGCGACTGCCGTTTGATTTGCCATAGTGCTGGGATGCGTTTGCTGAGGAAGAGATTGTTGGGTTGGGATATATATATAGTCTCAATAGGGAAAGGAGAGAGATGGGATGCGTTTCATTTAAGTGATTAATTAAGGGATCTTCAAGAGGCATTGATATCATTGAGTAAGAGGAGGGATGTGGAGAGTTACATGCCGATTTGTCTGGAGGATAGCTTTGATTCATCATTGTTGCCGTCGCAGGCGTTATACAGAGGAGATGGGAAGACGATGAGTTTTGGAGGGTCTGTAGATGCCGTGACAACTTAGGATAGACGGAGAGTAAAGTAAAACAAACTGGTCATTAAAATTAATGGGCCTATTACGTAGCACAAATTCGTGGCTCAACAGCTTAACATCCTTGATGACATAGACAAATGATTGGTTATGAATATTTTGTCTTATGTGGCACACCTAGAATTACTTCAATTTAGTTTCTTTTATATAGTAGAGATTATTATTATTACTATTATTATTATTATTATGTTATAAAAGTAATGAAAAAGTCTATCTTTATTCATAACATAGAGGTTCCTTATATAGGAGATTACACCGTCATAGATAAATGGAAAGATTACAAATCATAATCTCTTGGTTATGAGCCATCCACAATCTGGTTCATAACACTCCCCCTTGGATGCCATAACCATTTAGAGCTTGTAATGTGCTTTAATGTTGCCTCATTAAAACCTTACCAGGAAAACCCAATTGGGACAAAACCATGGTGAAGGAAAAAGAGTACAACACACATTACTCCCCCCTGATTTGGACATTACTGAAGGTCCCTTGGACCTCTC
>NC_027748.1:25942993-25944038 GCF_000695525.1 Brassica oleracea var. oleracea | reverse complement strand
TAAGTCTCATATTCCATAAGATCATCTTGATCATGTTCGAAATTATTTTCACCATCTTTATAGACCAAGTGGGTTTCAGGATTCTTTCCTTTCAGACTCTCTTTGATAGAGGTCACAAAAATGTTTGGGAGTCCTTCATATCTTAGCCCAATCATTCCCCATTCCACATCTATGGCACACTGATTTGGTCGAGCTTTGTGGTTTAAAGGATATACCACGGCCACTGCCTTGACCATGGCTCAAATTGGGTTGATACCCACGGCCTCTGCCATAGTGATTCCCACGGCCAAATGTGTTATAGTGGACATGGCCACGTTCTTTCCACCCTCCACGGCCATGGCTGTGTGGTCTATCATTCTAGACGTGGTTACCTTTTTTTCTTTTGCGGCCTTATTGGTATCAGGTAATGGGGTTAATCTAGGAGGTCTCAATTCACTGTTTCTCATCAGTAATCCATTATTTTTCCCAGTTAGCAATAGACTCATCCACGGACTTATAGTCCTGGATTCTGGGATTCCTCCAATCAAATAGGGCATTTGGTAATAACACCGTTCTTTGGTGATCATATCTCGATTTTTAACTTTGTCCAAAGGTCTAGAGGATTCTCTATAGTCAGATACTGATATTTGAGACTCTTAATAAAATAATGGCTAATAATTAATATTGCCCGGTATCAATCTTTCTCATTTGGCATTATTTCCTTCTATGATACATTCACCAAGTCTTTTTGACTTTAGGATAATCTTTATATCCAATGCCCACCGTAAATAATTATCTCCAGAGAGATCTGGAGATTTAGGGCAGCAAAATCCAGTTGATTTTCGACATCTCAAATCATATATCACTCAATATTTAGGTATAATTTTCATGCGGTCTTACTCTTAAAAACAATCAATTCGGATTTCACTCTTGTGAGGACAATGAAACTATCAATCTTAAAGGCATTTAATCAATCAGTGAATTTCTAGCAAGTCTCAACAATACTATTTCTATGTGCTCAACAATACTATTTCTATGTGCTCATAATATTATGGTTTATCAAGAC
>NC_027748.1:25932879-25942180 GCF_000695525.1 Brassica oleracea var. oleracea | reverse complement strand
CCATGTTCGATTATGGGTTCTTAGGTTTTGAATTACCTTTTAACCTTAGATGATTGTTGAATCGGACCACCAAAGGAGTTGAGCCGTGAGCTGGACATGAACGGGACGCGAGCTGGAATGGATCGAGTCGCTTCTATCGGGTCGCGGACGTCCTTTGTTGCTTGATCGGGAACGCCTTGATCGTCGGACGCGAGCTGTCTGATGCTGTCGCGAACGAGGAAGAGGTCGTGTGCTAGAGCTGCTCTCGGGTCGCGAACGTCTGAGCTAGGTTCAGGAACGCCTTGGGCTGAAGCTGATCGGGGACGCGAGCTGGAACAGATGCGGGAACAAGAGACGCAATCGGGGTTTAGGGTTCGTCGGATCGCCGGCTAGGGTTAGGGTTTTAGGGTTTTTCGATTTGGGTATTAGCTTAGTGATTTAGAGTTTCGTGCTGATAACGTGTTATAAAAGTAATTGAAAAGTTTATCTTTATTCATAACATAGAGGTTTCTTATATAGGAGATTACACCGTCATACATAAATGGAAAGATTACAAATCATAATCTCTTGGTTATGAACCATCCACAATCTGGTAACATATTATTATTATTTCAGTATCTATTATTATTTTAACTTCACATTCATATTATTTCGAGAAAAGCGTGTCTCAAGTGTCCCCAAAACTTTTAGACAGAAGATTGAATGATACCCCACAACCATGGAAGGACACCTCCATGGACGGCGTAATAAACCAGCTCAGGAGGAAACCACCGCCCCTGCAGGTGCACAAAACCCTAGCGACCTCTTCAGCGATGTAGACTCAATCAGCTATCTACCAGACGAGATCCTCCACCATATCCTCTCTGTCTTACCGACCAAACTAGCCATGGCAACTAGCATCTTGTCCAAACAATGGAGGCATGTATGGTGCGGGACACCTTGTCTCTCTTTTTCTCGCCTTAAAGTGCCAATTGAATCGATTAGAAAAACCCTAGCCAGCTACTCGGCTGTCAAAATCATTCTATCTCTACCTGGATATCCCAACCTGTGCACCAGGCACAAGGAATCACCACGTTGATAGCTTGATCAAGTTTGCAATGCCCCGCAACGTGGAGATGCTTTCTGTGCTTTTAGATACTTATTACACTTTCCAGATTTCTTCTTCAACAATCCATCTCTAAAGCAACTCACCTTAGATTCAAAACTCGTTAAGATGATTCCTAGGTGCACAGTTTCTTGGACATCACTACAGAACTTGTCGATGAGCCACTGTATATTCTCTGATGAATCCTTCCCTAAGATTCTGTCTGGTTGTCCAATGCTGGAAAGCTTGACATTGCAGTATAGTGGTTTCCTTTGTTTTCTTGATCTGAGTGAATCGCTGCGCGTTAGAAGATGGATATAGAATTCACTCCTTTTGGCGCCTCACAAATTGCATATCGTGGCTCCTCGCATCAGTTACCTTAGATTGATAGATTTTATGCCAGAATGTAATTTAGCTGACGTCCCCTCTTTAAAAGAGGCTAACATAAACACTCCCTATTTCTTACCTCGATTCTGGTGCATTCAGCTTGATCTCTCCAGGGATCTCGATGGTCCCCTGAAGGATGTTTATCATGTGATGCTGGGAGGGATGCTAGAAAAGTTTCAGAACGTAGAAAACCTTACTGTTGGTTTTAGCTTTCTTCAGGTATGTTGCCATTTTTGCATCCTTAGATTTTTAATGATTACAGAATCCTCCTTTTATCATGATCCATAGGTAAATGTTCCGGAAACATGAAAGTGTATGTTCTTTTGTTGATTTGGTATTCACTTTTCTTTTTTTTTTTTTTTTTTCTAAATTGTAAATGTCATTACCAGTAATGAAAGTTCGGCTACAATCAGCTTCAACGGAGGTGTCCTGCTCCCACCCCAGAACACTACTGGAGGAGGACGTCAACCAAACAAACCCAAGCTTTCTCGACATTAGATAAAAGTACCAACCCAAATCGATGCTGCTGACAATGGAAACTCGGGTTAGTGGTCAAGCGTAGGCGGTACAAATTGGCTCCCCAACCGGCCACGCGACACATGAGATGCGGCACACTAAACCGACTGTCGGAGCTTCGGAACAAGGGAAATGGAGCGCAGGAGGAGTCATGACTCCTCGAAAACAAGGACTCAAATCGGCAAGAGAGATCTCCGCTTTAATGCGGAAGTTGCCTTCACAACGGGATGTCTTCAAAATCCAAGTAAAACGGCGTCAGGAGCAAGAAGGAGAAGCCAATCGATTACCAACGAACGCCACAGTTGTGTCTTTTGAACTAAGAAAAGAGGTTCTCGGTGGAGCGCCTCTCATCCACCTTTCACTCGATAAAGAGAGGAGAAGCTCTACAACAACCTTGGAACTACACAGAAGAGGAGACCGACTGGAGTGAGACGATGAGACAGAAGCGGTGACGGCAGCGACGCGTCGTGCATTCCGGCGAGACTCAGATCTCGGATCTGACCCAGATCCAAGCGCAATCAGTGACTAAAGGTAGATCCAGGCCTCCCGAAGCTTACCTCGACTAATCAGACCTCGTTCATGCTCTAGAGAGACCAAAGACACCTTTGGTTTCAGTTTGTTTCGACGGAGAGACCCATTGAACCCAGACACACGAACAAGAAGGAGAGACGAGAGGAGGAGGCGAAGGGTTGAGGCGGCGCCCTTAAAACGGACACGAGACCCGCGGTGACCGGAGACGAGACTCCAGCGGTCACCGCCAGGAGGTGCTTGCTGCTGCTCGATGCTATCTATTGCCGACTTCTGTGGTGTTTGTTTCCGGACGTTTAAGGTGAAAACGTTGACTCTTAAAACAACAATTTTGCGATCTGCGGTTCCTGGTGTCGCAAAGCTGCTACAGAACTCACTTGGATTAAAGAAAATAATATTTTATAAAACTGATCGAAGACTGGAACACTGCAGTGGTAGCTTCACCATGAACCTCTTTTACTATTCTTTCCTTACTGTATTACAAAGAACATGCATTTTTGGAACATTACAAAGTACAAACAATCCAAAAATGCATGTTCTTTACATTTTTAGCTAATATGGGGTATATACTTCATGTGTCTTATGTAAAAAGGGGTTTTAGTCTGCCTGTTGATACCATCTTCTGTTTTACAGGAGAAACGTGTTAATAGCTACTTGGGCCCACAAGACATGATCTTTCCGGCTTCATCGTTTAAAGTTGCAAAGCCGGATGTCGTTGCTTCGTTCATGGAACTTTTGCTGGGAAACACAAGAACACTAGAGACATTGGTTTGGTTGTCCAACTGGGCAGTTGCGTTACTAGATCAAGTTTTGATGAGCTGTCACAAATCGCACTTACACTTTCTAACAAATATAAGGTCTCAGTTGTGCTGAAATGATCAAGTATTATGTATCATGGTTTTACTCTTTAATGTTGGATTCCTTGAATATTTTTAGTTAATGGCTAACTACTGATTGGAAGGTTGTTGCTAGGCTTGGGCGTTCGGTGGTCCGTTCGGTTTCGGTCCGGGTGATTCGGATTTTTGGATTTTCGGTGTTATGCTCATAAGTACCATTCGGTTTTTACTAATTATAGGATCGGGTTCGGTTCGGTTCCTTCCGGGTTCGGTTCGGATCGGATTTAACCAATGTTTAAAATCGTACAAAAATATATTTTTAAAAACCTCGATAATTGAACAAAAAAATTTCAAAATATATAAATTATTTACAAATCTAATTAAAAATTAGTTAAACTATCTAAATTAACTAAAAAGTATTCAAAATAACAAATAAAACAAACTACAAAAATATTTTGAATACTCTAAAATATCTAAATCACCTTAATATATTTAAAAACATTAACATATTTAACTAATTTCGGATATCTTCGGATCCTAATTCGGATTTCGGTTCGGTTCGGGTTATAACCAAAGTCCAAAGTAGTAAGCTCATAAGTCCCATTCGGATATTTTTGTAAAACAGTTCGGATTCGATTTCGGTTTTTCCGGTTCGGGTTAAGGTCGGTACTTTGGATTGAGTTAAAAACGCCCATGCCTAGTTGTTGTTTTTCAAGTGTGCCTTATTTAGCCCTAGATTGAATTAACATGGTTTCACTCATGATGATGGACTGTACGCTAGTAAAAATTCTATAAATTAATAATGTTAGGACTTTGGTATTTTGTTAATTTAAAGAGTTATTAATTTACAAAAGAAATATTTAGTTTTTTTTTTCTACTATAATATATATTTTCCTAAAATAAGAAAAATATTTGATTTTATTATATATGTACATTAATTAACTTTTTGAAATTCCACATTTATACTAGTTTAATTATATTATTTTTTTTGTATAAAATGTGTTTCATAAAATTTAAATGTTGTTTTAGATATAATTTTTCTAAATCTCATCAAAATATATTAAATCTTAAGAAAATATAAAGATAATTATGTCGTGAATATAAAATAAACAATATAATAGTTGGTTTGTACTTATATAAAATGTCTATACATATAAATGATTAATTTATAATTTTAATGAGACCATATATTTACATGGTTTTTTAAAAATTTATTATGTTATTATTTTATCTATTTGTGTCATATTTTAAACCAGTTCAATTTGGAACTGGAAAAAAATATTGATTTATGGTATTTATTAATTTATAGAGTTTCTAATATATTTTTCAAAGGTATGTACAAAAATTATATAGATAGAAACCCTCTTACGATGGAAACTAGTACAGACAATTCACAAAGAAATGAATTTGTAAGTCGAGTGTGTTGATACTGTTTAACATAGTACAGACAATTCACAAAGAAATGAATTTGTAACATCCTAGTTTGTACTATATGGTTACTTGTTAACATAGTTCTAACTAAAGTGAGGACGACATTCATGACAACCTTTTTAACATAGTTTTAGCGAATTTGATATGGAAATGCTAGGTTATATGAATTAGTATTGTGTTTATTGGAAAATTCGTTCTTCTTTCTTCAAAATAATTCAGAGTTGGAAAAACATTATTCATGTTCTTAGGATGAGACAAGTTAAATTGGATGTAATGATAAATTGATTAAATTGCGAAATTTGTGTGTGAAAAAACGTAAATCTAGAGTTGGCTTTTTGAATAGAAAACGTTAAGAAAACTAATTAAGAATGAGATTAAATAAGGAACATACATGATTAAGAAAATGAATTTAAATAACGAAAGTGCGTTTTGGTTTCTAGCCGTAAACGATATCACGAATGTATTTTGGGTTCGGGTCATATGTTAGCTACGGCTGTGAGAAACCTTTGTTGTCGTGATGAACCTTCCGAGTCGAGATGGACCTTTGTGGTCATGAAGGACCTTGGGATCATAATTCAACTTTCGGGTCGAACATGATAAAATTGACCAAGTAGTAAGAAAAGGCTATGTTGTAAGAAACATCTTGGTAGTAAATGACTAAGTAAGGAATGATATGAAACAGAATTTAGGTTGTTAGTATGGAATTCATCGCTTGATGTTAGATACCTTCTTTTGTGATGAAGATGAAGATTAGTTGTGTGGACCGAGCTGCGAGACTACGAAGACCATGACAATATTTATGAATTTGGATAAATTTCATGGGAGCTTACAAACCTTATTCTTATTGTTTATGGCACTTGATTAATGTTTATTGAAAATTTACTTAGAATTTAGAAGAAAAATTCCAAAAATTTCTGGGCCAGGACGTTTCAAGTGGAAGTTAATTAAAATTCAGAGCACTAATACAACTCTGACTAACCCATTGTCTCTACCAATACATGCCACACTTCTTAATCAGACTCGAGATTAATACACATTATTATTCTTGTGATGGAAACGTTTATTCTCTTTTTGTTGTAAATAAAAGGTGAAGTAATATATGATAATCAAAGTTTGTGTATAAAGAAAAGATGATCAAAACGAGGGAGAGAGAGATAATAGTGACTTGTGAGAGATAATAATTTATTGTATATATATGTTAGAAAGTGATAAGTAGATAGAGAGGAAGAGTTTGGTCGTAAGAGGAGAAGAAGAGTTGATCTTATTCAGATTATTAAAATAACCAAGTACAGCCTCTCTATTTATAGATGTCTATGTGGGTAACATTTAAAGATAAAGACAAGGACAAAGTGACATATGTACTGATGATAAAGCAGAAACAATGAGAGAGGATGCTTAGTGTCCTCATACGTGGATGATCACATTTGTAACACTCCCCCTTGATCATCCATCTTGTATTACGTAGTGCCTCGTTAAAAACCTAGTCATGGAAAAACCCGTTGAGACAAAAACCATGACAAGGGAAAAAGAGTACACTGCCGTAATCTCCCCCTGAAAATAATGGACATAGCTTTTTCTTCACAGGTCACGCAAATGCCACATTCCGATACCATATACGTGTTTTCGGAATGTTGTAGTTGGAAGAGGTTTTGTAAACAAATCAGCTGGATTGTCGCATGACCGTACATACTCAATGTCCACCTCTTCATTTTTCTCGAGCTGCCGTATGTAACAGAAAAATCTCGGAGGGATATGCTTTGTTCTGTCGCTTTTGATGTAGCCTTCTTTGAGTTGAGCGACACAAGCCGAATTGTCTTCAAATATTTTCGTCGGCTCTTTCTTGTTAACTATTCCGCTTGATACTCGTATGTGGTGACTCATTGACCAAAGCCACACACACTTTCGACATGCTTCGTGAAGCGCAATAGTTTCTACATGATTCGAAGATGTTGCAACCAGAGTTTGTTTCTGAGACCGACAAGAGATCGCGGTTCCACCAATTATAAAAACATAGCCGGTTTGCGATCGAGGCTTATGAGGATCTGATAAGTATCATGCATCTGCAAAACCAACCATACCAAACTCGGGTTTTCTAAAATACATTAACCATGATATGATAAGACACATGATGTGTAATGCATCTGAAACGATTGTTATTATTACTTGATCGAAATTAAATAAGATTTTATTATTATGTGATTGACGTCGTCTTCCTTAATATGCAATATACAGGGTTGAATATGTGATTAGATAGACTTATCTAGTCACCCAAAACAATGATATTTCATAAAGACCAAATCAAATGATAAGAATACATCAGTATATTATAGTCTTGACATGAGAACTTGAGAGATACTATCTAAGGAGAACCATGTGGTGGGGGTGAGTCAAGTGACTCATGGAAACTCACGTGGGTCCAGACTTCAGAGACCCATTCCTGTATGTATTAGAATAGAAGTCAAATGATTATTTATTTACCAATAGAATTATGATTATTGATTGTGAAATTTTTTTACGTAATATAGTCTTTCACATTATTTTGATAACAAGCCTGAGAGTGTTACCGGAAACTAAAAGTTTAAAAAGAGGAAGACAAAAAAACCGAAACTTCTGGGAAAACCTAAAGATAATTTTAATCGATGGACAAGCCTAACGACTTGGCAACAAACAAAACCCATGAGCTTAGACCATCTCCATTAGGCCTGGGCATCCAGATCCTCGGGTCGGGTTTAGATCAGGTTTTGTCGGATCTGGGTCCTAGAAATTTAGACCCTTATAGGTACCTATAATTTTTCGGATCGGTTCCGGATCGGGTCTTGTCGGGTCCGGATCGGTTCGGGTCTATAATTTCAATACCCGTAAAATATCCATAATTTTCGGGTATATTTCGGATCTGCGTCGGTTCGGGTATTTAGGATCCGAAATACCCGAATTGAAACCGAAAACTCTAAAAATACTCAAAGAATCGCAAAAATACCCAAAATTTTATCCAAAATCAGATCCGAAAACCCAAAATATACCCGAATTATATTTTCTAAAAATCTAAAATTTTACCTGAAATCTACAATTATACCCGAAAACCCGAACCCAAAACTTTTAGAAAAATCTGAAATACCCAAAATATACCCAATCACCCAAATATATACAATTATTTGCGGGTACTTCGGGTACCCGAACGGGTCTCGGGTAGGACCCGGACCCGAACCGAGACCCGCGGGTCCAAAAAAAAGACCCAATAGGTACTTAGCATGGACCCGGACCCGGACCTGAACCTGTATTTTTGGGTCGGTTCCGGTTCGGGTCTTCGGGTCCGGGTAAAATGCCCAGGCCTAGTACCACCTGCGTCGGATTGCTTTAATCCGTAATGTGATCGCTGTAACTTGACCGAACAAATCTCCCTGGATTTTTTTTTCTTTCAATGCCCCTGGCATTTTCAATCCCTTAGGAGTTTCATACATATATCGTTATCCAATGATCCATACAAATATGTAGTCAAAACGTCTATAAGATGCATTTCAAGATTTTTAGATGCCATTAGGCTCTTCAAAAATCTAAACATAATTGGATCAATTACCGGAGAATACATTTCCTCAAAATCAATTTCCGGTCTCTGAGAAAATCTTTGGGCAACTAATCAGGTTTTATATCGTGTTACTTTTCTCACGAATACGCACTTATACCCAACAAGATTTATATTCTCAGGCGTTATGACTATAGGTCCAAAGATATTTCTTTTATTCAGGGAGAATAATTCAATTTGAATGGCCTTCTGCCACTCCTCTCAATCATGTCTTTTTAACATTCCAAAATGGACCTTGGATCGGGATCATCACTTTTATGATCGATCTCTTTGGACAGAAAAGGAGAACATTCCATCAACATATTTTATCTTATAGCTTTTTCATAAAGGGTGTAGTTGATGGAAATCTCATACTTTTCTGTTCCCTTTTCGTCATCTGGATCATCTTTATTTGGTTCATCTTGACCATTTTCATCTATGTCTTCTTTCAGACATTTTTCAGTATCAGGTTCTTCTGGAACCTTTCCACTTATGCCTTCTTTCAGACATCTTTCAGTATCAGGTTCTCTTTGAACCTTTCCACTTATGTCTTCTTTCAGACATTATTCAGTATCAGGTTCTTCAGGAACCTTGCAACTTTTCTCAACCAATTTCTTTCGGGGATTTTTATCTCTAGAACCCGCTAGTCTCCCCCTCTTTAACTGAACCCTAGGTTCATTTATTTTGTTACCATCACTTTGTTCTTTAGGAACATCAACTCTTGATGGAACATTTTCAGCGGGTATATCATGTCGTATCTGTGAACACATCTGGTAACTGGTTTGCCAAATTATGCAAATGCACAATTCTTTTCTTATTGGAGCATTTTCAGCTGCAATATGAGATTTCATTATTTCATCAAAATGTCTGGCAGACATTTTGTAAATGGATTATCCTACTTTTCATTGTAATCCATTTCACATATCTCATTCCATCAGCTTATCATATGCTTCTAGCAAACTTGCGAGCATATTTCTAATT
>NC_027748.1:25924415-25932802 GCF_000695525.1 Brassica oleracea var. oleracea | reverse complement strand
GATCATCTTACTTGAGTTTACTTTATCAAGTTCTTTTTCGAGTGTGAACATAATTTTTTCAATGTTCCACTTACTAGGATTCTTTAATTCTCTCCCTCGAGATGATGACACTTCATGTCTAAAATCTCGTACTGAATCCCACTCTAGAACCAATAACATATTCAGTTTTCCCATTTGGGATGAATTATGTTTCAAATCCTTTAGAGTGAGATCTTAATTTGGGGTCTGCTTAAAGAAATCACATATTATAAACTTGTTTGATGATTCAACACCCACGATGGTTTCCTTTATTTTCTTGACATGCTATATGTGAAAAACTTCTAGTTTTTCAACATTTCACAATAATGTGGATAACATTATTGGAGATGGCTATATATCAGTAAACTTCAGGTTTACCACTCATTTATAATTTTGCCATCTTTTTCTTATGCATGTCTTTTCATCATAAGCTCTTCTACATAATTTTTATAGTAATAGATAATATACTTACTTATTTTGAGAGAGGAGAAATATTTGTTACCTTTAGTAGTCATGTACGATGACCCAATATCTGCAAGGTATATCTATCTCCATCCTGAATCTCAAAATCTTATTCAGGAAGATAATTATCATATCACATCGATATTTCATTTTCATTTTCTGGATCAACCAGAAAATCTGAATCATCAAGATGAGTATTTAAGCTACGAAAAATGGTCCGGGCTCATAAGAGATGAAATTTAATATACTTCCTTTCTCTTTTTCATTTTGATTCTCGATATAGATCGGCTAAATATTTGTCGTACGACAACTGCGTACCCAATTTTTTTTTCTGGCCGTATCTATAGCAAACCTTTTCTGTTGTCTTTTATCACCCGACCACTTTCATTTTCGTGGAAGTTTCCATTATTCTCATAGGGACGGAATCTTCTTCCTCGTCCTCTTCCACGACCACGATAGCGGTTTCAACCGCATCCACACCCTTGTCCTTTTCAAGAAGGACCGATTTGATGGTTTAGTATCATGAGTTTCTTTTCTTTTCAATTATCACGGAGGATTTACATCAACTCCAACAATTTGGTGAATCCTTTCTTTCAAGGATTTGATTATTCAAAGATCTTCTAGATCTTTCTCATGATACACCTCATCTCATAAACCATCATTAAAGTGGTGTAAATTATCATGGCTTTATCTTTTTCTCATCCGATATAGTTTAACCTTATCGATGATTTCTCAAAGCTCATTTTTTCTCAGGTGCATCTTTGCACCCACTTCCCAGGTCATATAACTATTTCCCGTAATATCAAGGGCATTTATTTTGAGCTTTGTCAAATTTGATATGATAACCGAATTCATAGAATAATAATATATAGACGAAAATTGAAATGCAGAAACTAAAGGCATAAATTTAAATTGCAGAAATTTAAAGAGCATAAATAAAATTGGAGGCTTAGCCTACCACATGATCCGAGGAGTCTTAGACTACTATATTGATCATTTTTCAAAGTCCGAGGAGGCATGGTCTACCATTTTGACTTTTACTTATTTTAAGGTCCGAGGAGACTTAGTCTACCATTTTTGACCTTTTCTTTTTATTCACGGAGGCAAAGCCTACCACATGTTCTCTGATCGTGAATGCATAGCCTACCATAACGACCAGTCGGGAAAGGCGGCGCCTATCATCCCGATAAATAGACGGAGAAGACCTAGCCTCTCACTCCGAAATAATAATAAAATTTAAATAAATTAAGTATATTGAAATACATAAATTTAAACATTAGCTCGACTGGTTTAAGAACTTTCGGATTGATAAGCTTCAGTTGGTCAGAGCTTCCGGACTGATAGACTTCACCGGTTTATGAGAGTTCGTGCTGATAACGTGTTGTGAATAAAAAATGAAGTAATATATGATAATCAAAGTTTGTGTATCAAGAAAAGAGGATCAAAACGAGGGAGAGAGAGAGATGATAGTGACTTGTGAGAGAAATAATAATTTATTGTATATGTATGTTAGAAAGTGATAAGTAAACAGAGAGGAAGAGTTTGGTCGTAAGAGGAGAAGAAGAGTTAATCTTATCCAGATTATTAAAATAACCAAGTACATCCTCTTTATTTATAGATGTCTATGTCGGTAACATTTAAAGATAAAGACAAGGACAAAGTGACATATGTACTGATGATAAAGCAGAAACAATGAGAGAGGATGCTTAGAGAATCATTATCCCAATCTCTTACGGGTGTATCTTAGCTTAATTGGGATTAAAAATAAAATGAAAAATACATTAATAAGAAGATACGTCTCTTAATCAAGGGAAGCAAGAGACGTCTCTTGTGGGGCATGTGTCCAAAAATGAGTGGGGGAGGAGAGGTTTGGTGTTTCAACGCTTTCGGCTTCTCTCTGTCTCTCTCCCGATTCCTCTCCTCTTTCGGCTTCTCTTCGCAATCGCCGTCATCTTGACTCTCCCTTACCCTATGCTTCTGAAGAAATGCATCGTGTCGGTCGTCTCGTTCATACTCCAGCCTGCCGCCTCCATCGTCGCCTTCGCAGGGTTTCAACTCCTCGGTAATCGCCTCTCTCTATCCATCTTTGATCGTTTAATTTCTCACTCTTTCCTGCTGGTGATCGATATGGTCTTTGTAGTTAGGGTTTCGAGCCGGGAGTGCTTGATTATTGGTACTATCAATCAATCAATCATCTTCTTGATTATTGCCTTGTTTGTTTGAGAACTTAGTGATTGATCATGGAATGTTATGAGACTGTGTGACTGAATTCAGATACTTTGTTTTTTTTCAAGGCGAAAGGGAAGCTTGAGAAGTCAATGGTTGCTGATAATGATTCAGGGGAGAGCGTAGCGAGTGAAGTACGCACAAGTTCTGGAATGTTTCTTTCCAAAAGACAGGTGAGCTTCTGTTCTGTAAAGTTTTCTAAATGACCTGTTAGAAGAAGAAGCTGTGGTTATAAATCTGGTTTTGTTTCGTGCAATCAGTTATATTTATCATGTTTTTCTTTCTGAGGTTAAATCTTGATTTTGTATGCATTCTATTTGGCTAGCTTACTTCACCAACTGGGCAGACTAGTTCTCTGTTACTAATACCCCCAAATAACACTCTATAGGATGCTCTTCTTCTGCTGTTAGACAAAGTAGCTTGAATGCAAATGTTGGTATTCTATAGGTTTTCTGTGATTCTCACTGATTATTGTCGGTGCAGGATGATATAGTTGCTACTGTCGAGGCAAAACTTGCTGCTTGGACTTTTCTTCCCGAGGGTATTGTTTGAGGCATATTCATAATTTTTTAATATCGTTTCTTACTTTCTCTCTAGTATCAGAAAGGTAACTCATCTCTTTTTCTTCTTCTTCTTTTTACCTGTTTTGTCTATCAGAAAATGGACAATCCATGCAAATACTGCACTACGAGAATGGCCAAAAATATGAACCGCATTTTGACTTCTTTCACGACCAAGTAAACCAACAGCTTGGTGGTCATCGGATCGCCATTGTATTGATGTACTTGTCCAACGTCAAAAAGGGTGGAGAAAATGTGTTTCCCATGTGGAAGGTAATAATTACATATATCCCGCTCTAGCTGCCTCTCTAGCTGCCTCTGTTCTTGAAATATCGATCTGAGCCTTTTGTTAGTTGATTGCACGTTTGTAATAAATCGAACCTTAGGGATATTCAATCTGTTGTTTGTGGCTTCTCTTGTCTCGGTTCAGTAAACTTGCAAGTTTTACTTGTGTGGCAGATCTACAAGGCTCAGAGGAATGTGGTTCTGTGTGCGGCTGGGATCCTTCTCTACTGGTACATATATCAGCAACTATCACACGCCTCACACTTATATAGTTGAATTGACTTATATTCTCTTATATTCACTGACAGGTGTATTCATCACATCTGCAAGTACAACAAAGACCTTGAACATTTGGAGGAACTAGAGAAGAGATACAAGGCAGAGTAGTAGTCTCTCCTCAGAGTCTGGTTCTAATGTTATAATATAACCTCGGCTTGTTAGTAGACCACGATTTGTCTGGATAAGTCTTTGCACAGACTTTGTTTGTGTTTTATCTTGCAACTTTAACAATTTTTTTAAGAACCTTTAAATAAGAAACTTGCAATGGAAGACATAAAAGTAAAGTTTTTAGCTAAGTCTCTTAACAAAATTTACTACTTAAATAATATTAAAAATTAATTAAGAAACTCTTACGGGATCTCTAGAATAATGATGCTCTTAGTGTCCTCGTACATGGATGATCACATTTGTAACACTTTTTAATTTGTTCCTTGTTGATAAAATGGATTCATCACAATGACCCAGTTAAGCCTAAACAGACTGATGAGAATCCACAGATTGACATTTTTCTCTTAGATTAGCTCCAAAGCGTTCTCAGGAGGCTCGATCCAAATGTTCTCAGAAGATGGTTGCTTTCCCCAATTAACATTGTGCTCACGCCGCGGATGGTATCGCCCTTCATCAAACGAATAAGTTACGCACCGGTTCTCATTGTCACATAACTTAGGAAAGTAGATACTGTCCCTCAGCAACCCCTCATGGACATACGTCCTCGATTCACATGAATTAATACTCCCAAAGATCGTCAAACTACCAATATTTTCCTTCTTCACCCAAACACGTAGTGTAAGATCGAGTTTAAACACCAAAGGCTCTGCATTTCCAAATGTACATATAAGAAATACGTCTCCTTTGTAACCCACCATGAACTTTCCTTCATACCAGCTCTCATCATCAATGTGATCAGGACAAACTGGTGGCGATATGTCAAGGACATTCCACGTCCGTAAAGATGGATCAAAACCCGCAAGGCTGTTTCTTAAGTTGAGACAGTAAAACAAGCCATTTGAGAAGACAACATAGTTACGTTTAGCATCAAGAAACTGAGACGAGACCTGCATTGAAGTCCACGTTGTTTCACCCGGACTCCATGTACGGATTGTAACATGGCCTGGATCATAGTCTTTGATGATTAACACCACACAATCGCTTGACGTAGGAGCACAAGAGAATCCCACTAACTGGTAACCATGCCACAGCTCAAGATCAGGCAAGACCACAAGATCCATAGTAAATGGATTGAACAAGACGAAATCTGTTGAAATGCTTTTGCACATAAGGAGCCATCCGTCTTTAGAGTAACGCACTTTAGAGCCAGCTAATGATTTAGGCAGCTCCTTTGTATGTCTCTTGGAGTTTGATGGATTGTAAAACTCGTAAGAGTTTCTCGACATAGGGAAGTACATGAGCCAAGGAGGCTGGTCTGTGATTCTAACAGACACTGCTGCCTCGTACCAAGGTTTGCATACGGCAGAAGCACGTACGTTGTCTTCGATTTCAAGATTAGTCATTACAGAGATGAGAAGCTCCAAGGGAAGGTCTCTCCAAGTTTGATTCTCAGCCTTTTCTTTTGCAATCTCCATGCTCATATTGGATCTGATAAGAGTTCACCACAAAATCATTCATAAATAACATCAATTCAATCAGATATTGATATTCAAGAATTTAGATTCTGAAAACTTGGGTTTTTCAGATTGTCATCGAGGATCAATGAATTACATAAAGTTCTCTCTTTTATACTTACCCAGATAAGATACAAGAATCAAAACTGAAACCCATAGCGAGAGAGAGAGAGAGAGAGCAGAGCAGAGCAGAGCGAAAGAAAACTTACGATCTCAACTTTATTTTCTTTCTTCTTCCACTTAAGTTTGAAGGGTGAAACGAGAGAGCGATTGGGGTTTGATTTAATCGCATCAGTGACCCGATAAGTCTTCTTATAACACCAAAGTACACACTACATGCCGAAACCCAAACATTTCTCTATGTTTCCTTTCTACAAAAGATATGTTTCTTTTTTTTTTTTGATCAAAGAAGAAAGATATGTTTCTTTATTAGTGTTAAATATTAATTACAAGTATACTCATTCCGTATTTCCGTTCACGGACAATAATAAACAGCGTTATTGTTTAGTGCAATCTCAATCATTAAAATTTATTTTAGTACAACCAACTGTTGGTTAAATGTTTTATGCATTATTTATTTTCTATTCTTTTGACACTCATATATGCCAGTTAAATGTAAAAATACAAATTCCGATTCTTGCTAAAAATCTAAGATCATCCACGTATGCTTTGAAAGATTATTTTTAGGAAAACGATATTGCCACATCTAATGTCTAATGTTGAAGGATACGACTATTTAGATAATGAAAATCATGAAAAAGGGTCCAAATGAAGACAAATGTAATATAATTTTTTCTCTGTCTATCTTTTAGTCTGTTTTTTTTTTCACCATCAAATCCCTCATGACCTCAAACTCAATTCTTCTGCACATCTCTCTATTGCTATCACACACCATCATCAACCTCCCTCATTTTCATCTATTTTTCGATCATCGTTTGGCGTACAATACAAATAATTTATGTTTTGTCTTGTCATAGCTTACGATCCCTACAACTTGTCGACATGTCCGGCTTGTATCTCGAGTTCATCAACCTTGAAGACAATTCCTTTTTATCTCGGATTTGTCTCTTCAATTCATGGACGATTTGTTTCTCATGCTTCCTTCCTAGTTTTGAACATCCAAACTCAGAAAACCGGCAATCTCAGTCATAAGCATGTAGAATACGTAAAGAGAAGAACACAAAACACTATTGATATATAATTAAGAAGCAACAGAAAGACGTCTTATTAATCAAAAAAATTAGTTGGGATTTCAAGCATTGTTTCCATACTTAGTATACAAAGGCTGCTGATAACTTGGGCTGATGTCAAACTTCCTCGTTCTTAGCCCATGGCAATAACACATCATCCTCATTGTCATTGTCTTCTTTTCCCTCGGCTAGCATCACATCAGGCCCACAGACTCTCTCCTCCTAATCTCTCTTCTTCAGTCACCGCTTTCACATCCCCACCGTCTCCGTCGTTATCTTCCACATCCCGAGATCCGTATTCATCGAGGTTTCCCCTTTATCCTTCTAAAAAAACTAAATTTCGCCACAGATTTTCATCTCCGCCGTCTCGTTCTTTCACTTTCTTCCCGTAGCAATCGCCAGCCCCGGTGTAAGACGTAGGGTTCTGGTGAACCAATCGAGGGTTGTTATGGCTCCGTTTGTTGATGCTACGCTCGCTCGTACATAGAAAACTAAAGAGAATGGCTGAGAATCCACCTACTGCAATGGCGACAACCTAGTGGAAATAGAGTGGCATTCAAAAGGATGATGCCTCGAGGGATGAAGCCTTTCCTATTTATAAGTAGAGAGATACACCGCCTTGAAGATAGAAAATAATCATTGAATGAGTCGAATCAATGCAAGTTGTAATGCCTCGGTGAAGAAGAATCACAAACGATGAATCCTAGAACGGCGGCTTTTCGTATACAAAGCGAAGGCTCCTATTGGGCCAATATTCTCTTAGGTTTCAGCCCAAAATAACTTTATTCAAAGCCTAGAAATCTCCAAACGTGTAAAAATCCATCAGAACCAGAACAAAACACAATGAGTTAAAAAAAGGACACGTGTCAGCTCGAGGTTACTCGACTTTGTGACATGGATGCTAATTTGTGTCCTCACCAGGATAGAGAAAACTGTGTTTTATATATATAGATCTATTAGGAAAGTGATAAATTCAGAAAGAGATAATGCTTATCATATTATGTTTTGTCTTCTTGTCTAAGTCGGTCTAATCACACCGACTTGTATCTCCTATATAAAGACCTTTTATACGTGATGAATGAAATGATAAAAAACAAGTCTTTTGACTCTCTCTTTTGTAATACATATATTTCTTATACAAGTCAACATCTCATATCCCTCTCATATCCCTCTCTCTCCATCGATCAACATATATTTATATATAAAGAAAATAAACAGCATCAGATCCTTATTATACAACATGTTATCAGCACGAGGCTCTGATCAACTGAGGCTTATCAATCCGAAAGTTCTTAAACCAGTCGAGGTAATGTTTAAATTTATGTATTTCAATATACTTAATTTATTTAAATTTTATTATTATTTCGGAGTAAGAGGCTGGACCTTCTCCGTTTATTTCTCGGGATGATAGGCGCTGCCTTCCCCGACTGATCGTTATGGTAGGCTATGCCTTCACGATCAGAGAAACACGTGGTAGGCTTTGCCTCCGTGAATAAAAAGAAAAGGTCAAAAATGGTAGACTAAGTCTCCTCGGACCTTGAAACAAGTAAAAGTCAAAATGGTAGACCATGTCTTCTCGGACTTTGAAAAATGATCAATATGGTAGTCTATGACTCCTCGGATCATGTGGTAGGCTGAGCCTCCCGATTTTATTTATGCAATTTAAATTTATGCTTTTATTTTATGCCTTTAATTTTTGCATTTAAATTATGCATTTAAATTTCCGTCTTTACTATATTTATATA
>NC_027748.1:25923280-25924320 GCF_000695525.1 Brassica oleracea var. oleracea | reverse complement strand
GCACCTGAGAGGAGACGGGCTTTTGGAAACCATCGATAGTTCGAAAACGGTGTCGGATGAGAAAAAGGCTAAAGCCATGATATTTTTACGACACCACATCCATGATGGTTTAAAAGATTAATATATTACGAAAGAGGATCCTTGTGACCTCTGGAAATCTTTAAAAGAGAGGTTCGATCACCAAAAATATGTGATCTTACCGAAAGCTAAACACAAGTGGATCCATCTTCGGTTCTAGGATTACAAAAGTGTTAGTGAGTTTAATCCCGCGATGTTCGGAATTACTTCAAGGATGATGTTATGTGGAGAGAAAATAAGTGATTATGATATGATCGAGAAAACTCTCTTCACGTTCCATCCTGAAAATGTAATCCTGCAGCAACAATACCAGGTGAATGGATATACCCGTTACTCGGAGTTGATGCAAGTCCTCCTTGTAGCGGAGCAGAATAATCAACTTGTGACTTTAAACCATCAAGCTCGTCCCACTGAATCTGCTCCATTTCCTGAAGCGAATGTTGCATCATCCAGTTATGATAATAAAAGAGGACGAGGTCGTGGATGTGGTGGAAACCGTTATCATGGTCGTGGAAGAGGACGAGGAAGAAGATTCTGTCCCTATGATGAAAGAAATAATAAAGACTTCCACGAAAATGAAAGGAATGAAAAGGTCCAGGATGATAAAAGGCAAACAGGAAAGGTTTGCTACAGATGCAGCATGAAAGGTCATTGGGTACGAAACTGTCGTACGCCAAAACATTTAGCCGATCTGTATAGAGAATCCCAAAAGGGAAAAGAGAAAGGAAGAGGTGAAACAAACGTCATCTCTGATGAGCCTGGGCCATCCTTTCATGGTTTGAACGATGATACTCATCTCGACGTATCAGACTTTCTGGTTGAGCCAGAGAGTATCGATGAGTGTTGTAGATCGATGTGATATAAATAGACAGTATTATAGTATCTATATCTTTTGTTGTAAGATATATGTTATGTTTGTCATGTTTGATGTTTAATAATATATGTTTTATGAATATTTTATA
>NC_027748.1:25912452-25923246 GCF_000695525.1 Brassica oleracea var. oleracea | reverse complement strand
TTTGAGACTATGGATGGAGATTTGTGTTTGGCAGATAGTGCGTCAACGCACACGATAATTAAAGATAAGAAATATTTCTCCAGTCTCAAAATAAAAGATTACGCTGGAAGCATAAGTACAATATCTGGTAATGCAAAGATTATTATGGGCTCTGGAAGAGCAAAATTTTCAATGCCAGGGGGAACAATATTTGAAATAAGTGATGCATTGTATTCCCCCGAGTCTCATAGAACTTGTTAAGTTTTAAGGATATCCGAAGAAATAGATATCATATTGAGGGGATATCATATGGAGACTATGAGTAAAGATGTCATTGAATTTATTTGCATTAAGTCCGAGAGGAAACATATATTGGAAGAGTTAAGAATGTTATCCTCTGGACTATATTGTACGAAAATAACCATGACAGAGTCCTATGCCGTGGTAAACATGAAGTTTACTGATACATTTAAGATTTGACATCAGAGGCTAGGACATCCTGGTTCAGTCATGATGAGAAAGATAGTGCAAAATTCGAATGGCCATCCTTTGAAAAACGGAAAATTTTTGCAAACGGGCAAATTTACATGCAATGCCTGTTCTCAAGGGAAACTTATAATTCGGCCATCACCAGCAAAAGTAGGCAATGAATCACCAATGTTTTTAGAAAGGATACATGGTGATATATGTGGGTCGATCCACCCACCCTGCGGGCCGTTTAAGTATTGCATGGTATTGATTGACGCATCTAGTAGATGGTCAAGTGTGTCTCTTTTGACGACATGAAAGACGGCTTTCGGAAAGTTCATTGCCCAGATAATAAAGCTGAGAACGCAGTTCTCAGAGTATGCCATTAAGAAAGTAAGGCTTGATAATGCTGGTGAATTTACATCGCAAGCCTTTGATGATTATTGTATGTCAATGGGGATTGATGTGGAGCATCCAGTTCCCCATGTGCATACACAAAATGGCATGACCGAGTCATTGATAAAACAGTTGCATTTGATTGCAAGACCGTTAGTCTTGAGAACGAAGCTCCCAATTTCTGTATGGGGACATGCTATATTGCATGCGGCTGCACTGGTTCGGTTAAGACCGAGTGCATATCATAATTACTCCCCATTACAATTGGCATTTGGGCAAGAGCCAGATGTATCTCATCTCTGTGTCTTTGGGTGTGCGGTATTAAAGAGGGGGGAGGCCAGCGGGTTCTAAAAATAAAAATCCCCGAAAGAAAAAGAAATTGGATGAGCAAAATAGTTAGGTTCGAGAAGAACCTGATACTGAAAAATGTCTGAAAGAAGGCACAGATAAAGATGGTCCAGATGACGAGAAGGGAACAGAAAAGTATGAGATTCCCATCAACTACGCCCGAGATGAAAAGATATGGATCAGGAATAAGATAAAAGATGTTGATAGAATGTTCTCCTTTTCTGTGTCCAAAGAAATCGATCATGAAAATGATGATCCCAATCCAAGGTCCATTTTAGAATATCAAAAAAAACATGATTGGGAGGAGTGGAGGAAGGCCATTCAAATTGAATTACTCTCCCTGAATAAAAGAAATGTCTTTGGACCTATAGTCATAACGCCTGAGAACGTAAATCCTGTTGGGTATAAGTGGGTATTCGTGAGAAAAGTAAATGAGAAAAATGAAGTAACACGATATAAAGCCCGATTAGTTGCCCAAGGTTTTTCTCAGAGACAATCCAAGGTCCATTTTAGAATATCAAAAAAAACATGATTGGGAGGAGTGGAGGAAGGCCATTCAAATTGAATTACTCTCCCTGAATAAAAGAAATGTCTTTGGACCTATAGTCATAACGCCTGAGAACGTAAATCCTGTTGGGTATAAGTGGGTATTCGTGAGAAAAGTAAATGAGAAAAATGAAGTAACGATATAAAGCCCGATTAAGAAAAGTAACACGATATAAAACCTGATTAGTTGCCCAAAGATTTTCTCAGAGACCGGAAATTGATTTTGAGGAAATGTATTCTCCGGTAATGGATGCAATTATGTTTAGATTTTTTATGAGCCTAATGGCATCTAAAAATCTTGAAATGCATCTTATAGACGATGTGACTACATATTTGTATGGATCGTTGGATAACGATATATATATGAAGCTCCCTGAGGGATTGAAAATGCTTGAAGCATTGAAAGAAAAATCCAGGGAGATTTGTTCGGTCAAGTTACAGCGATCACTTTACGGATTAAAGCAATCCGGACGCATGTGGTACAATCGCTTAAGTGAATATCTTTTGAGTAAAGGATATGTGAATAATGCGATATGTCCATGCGTTTTTATAAAGAAATCGTCATCTGGCTTTGTGATCATTGCTGTATATGTAGATGACCTGAACATATGCTCGAACTCATATGAAAGAGGAGTTCGAAATAAAAGATCTCGGCAAAACAAAGTTTTGTCTTGGGCTCCAGATAGAGCATCTCTGAGAAGGGATATTTGTGCATCAATCAAACTATACGAAAAGGTTATTGAAATGCTTTCGTATGGACAAAGCGACCCCTTTGAGTACTCCAATGATTGGTAGAACTCTCGATGTTGAAAGAGATCCTTTTAGGCCCTGCGAAGATAGCGAGAAGATATTAGGTCCAGAAGTACCTTATATGAGTGCTATCGGTGGGCTGTTATATCTTGCAAACTGTACCAGACAAGATATAGCTTTTGCTACTAATCTACTGGCGAGATATAGTTCTGCTCCTACTCGCAGGCACTGGGACGGAATAAAGCATGTATTTCGTTACCTCCAAGGTACAGTTGATTTGGGGTTAATGTATTTTAGAAAACCCGAGTTTGGTATGGTTGGTTTTGCAGATGCAGGATACTTATCAGATCCTCACAAGACTCGATCGCAAACCGGCTATGTTTTTATAATTGGTGGAACCACGATCTCTTGGCGGTCGCAGAAACAAACTCTGGTTGCGACTTCTTCGAATCATACAGAAACTATTGCGCTTCACGAAGCATGTCGAGAATGTGTGTGGCTTCGGTCAATGAGTCACCACATACAAGAATCAAGCGGAATAGTCACGAGAAAGAGCCGAAGAAAATATTTGAAGACAATTCGGCGTGTGTCGCTCAACTTAAAGAAGGCTACATTAAGAGTGACAGGACAAAGCACATCCCTCCGAGATTTTTCTCATACATACGGGAGCTTGAGAAAAATAAAGAAGTGGACATCGAATATGTACGATCATGCAGCAATCCAGCTGACTTGTTCACCAAAGCTCTTCCGACTACAACATTCCGAAAACACGTCTACGGTATCGGAATGCGGCATTTGCGTGACCTGTAACGAGGAAGTTAGGTCCACTACTTTCAGGGGGAGATTACGACAGTGTACTCTTTTTCCCTTGTCATGGTTTTTGTCCCAATAGGTTTTTCCATGACTAGGTTTTTAACGAGGCACTACGTAATACAAAATAAATAATTAAGGGGGAGTGTTAAATATTAATTATCTATTAGGAAAGTGATAAGTTCAGAAATAGATAATGCTTATCATATTATGTTTTGTCTTCTTGTCTAAGTTGGTCTAATCACACCGACTTGTATCTCCTATATAAAGACCTTGTACGTGATGAATGAAATGATGAAAAACAAGTCTTTTGACTCTCTCTTTTGTAATACATATATTTCTTATACAAGTCAACATCTCATATCCCTCTCTCTCCATCGATCAACATATATTTATATATAAAGAAAATAAACAACATCAGATCCTTATTATACAACAATTAGTTATTTATTACTAAATTTTCTAAATCTTCTAAAACAATCTTCTTTTGCTGCGCCTTTCATACAATACCTGTATTCTTTCAAAATTGGCCAGTTGGACCTTATTTTTTTTGTCAACAGCCAGTAGTCCAGGGAAAATGAGTTAAAATCCGTGGGGCTCGTCGGTCCATTAGGCCTGCTGCGGGGCGGATACGGGCAGAAAAATTGGAAATTTCTAAACCTGCAGGTCATGCAGATTAAGACAGCATGTCATTTAAGAGTGCTAGACTAGAGTGTGTAGTTTTTGTGTTTTATTAATTAGAGTGTGTGTTGTTTCTATGAATATAACTAAAAGTGTATGTCATTTAACATTTGACCCATATAAAACCAAAAATTCTTAACCCTACAAACACTCTCCTTCTTACACCATAACCTAATATTCACTCAACTCACTTTCTGCAAAGTGTTCATCTCGTCCTCTGCAAATTGAGAACCACTGAGTTTCTGTTTGCAAATCGAAAATCACCAGCTTATTCCTCTTAGGGTAGACTCTCTCAGAGGCGGACCCACTGAAGGAAAATGTGGGTCAGATGACACAAGTTAAATCGTAAATACATTGTTTTTTTAATTAGAACAATATAAATTCAGCGATGCAAACGGTGTTTGTGCATGGAAATGACACACCTTATCCCGGGTTCGAGTCTCCATTTGACATTTTGTTATAATTTTTTGATATATTATGACACAGGTAAAAATAAATGCTGGGTCCGCCGCTGGACTCTCTGTCCTCTCATCTTCACCAAGAGGTATTCAACTCATTGTCTCTCTCATCTAAATATAAATCTCTGCCCTGTTGCATAAATTGGATTGGAGTGTTCCGAGAAGTGAATCATCAAACTTAAATAAAATTGTATCTCTTAATAGAATAAGTATCGATAAATGTATTCCAGTTCTCGATAAAGATTTTATAGCAATTTGTATTAAACCAAAATGGATATAATTGAATCCTTTTTTTATACATTTCTAAAGCTAGTGAAGATAATAGTTTAATTTCTTCAAATCCATTTTCCAGAGATAAAGTTTGCTCATGTTCTTTTATTGGATAAGCTGTTTTGAAATCAAAAGTTCATATTTGATATATATGTTCTTTTATTGAACGAACTGTTTTGAAATCAAAAGATCTTATTTGATATAAACACAACTGCGGCTTGCCAACGGTCTTACTGTCCTTTCTAAGGTCTTGCTGCTTGAAATCAAAAGTTCTTTTTTGAAGCTGTTTTTGTAGAAGGTAAGTATCTATCTGGAAGGGTTTAAACTATTTTAGGTTCACTGAAGTCTTGTTTTATACAACTTTAAAGAAAACTAAGAAACTAATTGCATCGGTTTAATGAATTTTTTTTTTAATTGGAAAGATCTTTCGGCTCTAATTCCAGTTGTTCTATTGGTTTGTATACTTTAAATTCTTATATTGGTAATTTAAAAAATTGTTCTATTGGTTTATATTCTTTAAAATCTAATTTAAACGATTGTAATTTATATTATAAAATTGAAAACAAAATTGTAAATTGTTAACAAAATATGATTAAACCTCACTTTATTGATTTTGGATTAAATACAAAGCTTGATACAAGATTTCAAAACATTTTCGGATTATTATTTCATTATTAAAATCGTAACTATATATATAAGAATTAGTAAAATATTGTTTTACTGTCATATTCAAATCAAAGGATATTGTAACATTTCACAAATTTAGAAAGTTTTTTAAAAATTAAACTTATCGCTTCATAGATTTATATTATCGAGTAAATAATTAATCATTTAGTTTTTGTTTAATTTTTAAAATAAACCATATAGTTTAAAAAAAAATTTCATTGGTTTAAGGTATTAAAGATTAATCATTGTTAGATAATATGATTTTTGTTATTTAAAAAAAAAAATCTTTATAATTTTTAAAGTTAACATCGACAAATATTTAAATATTTAACATATGGAGGTATAGTATTACAATATTAAATTATATCTATTTAATTTATACTATCTATAAATCTAATGGATCATCTATTGTTTAAATCCAATTATTGATAGCCCGATAAAAATTTATGGTAGACCCAAAATTTAAATGATAAGATTAGAAATTAAATATAACATGACTTTATAAGAATAGGTCCATTAGGTCCATTTTTTAAAAAATTACACATGAATCAAGGTTGTGACTTCTGTTTTAATATATAAGATAAGTTTACGGTATATGTTTTTCATTGAATAGATTGTTTCAAAATTTCACATGTATTTGTATCTTCTTTTATATATATATTTTTGGATTATTATTTCTTTATTAAAATCGTAACTATATATATAAAGATTAGTATAATATTGTTTTATTGTCATATTCAAAGATATTGTAACATTTCACAAATTTAGAAAGTTTTTAAAAAATTAAACTTTTCGCTTCATTGATTTATATCATCGAGTAAATAATTAAACATTTAGTTTTTGTTTAATTTTTAAAATAAACTATATGGTTTAAAATTTATTTTCATTGGTTTAAGCTAATAGAGAGTAATCATTGTTAGATAATATGATTTTTATTATTTAAAAAAAAAATCTTTATAATTTTAAATGTTAACATCGGCAAATATTTAAATATTTAACATATGGAGGATCGAGATCTAGTAAACTTTTAAAACAAAATATGTTCTAATTCAAGGATTTTAAGAATCTAGAGAAAATATGCAATTAGGAGCAATTTTCACCTTATGTCGTTCTCTCCAAAACTCTCATAGGTTTCAAACTGAAGTTTTTAAAGTTTTCTTAGTGGGGGTTATTGGTTGGTGTATTTTGATGGATTTGAAAATCCAAACTAAATCTAGTGTTATTGGTTCTGTGATTTTAAAATATGTATTGAAATCATGTGTTATTCGTTTAATGATTCATAAATTCTAATTCAAATCAAGTGTTATTCAATCATACGGATTTACTAATAGATTTGATTTCATAATGTATTTAAATGGATTTGCATGGATTTTTTTGTTAAAAATACAAAGGCTCAAATCCGAAGAAAAACCTCCGGATTTGTAAATACTAATCCGAGAGAATTTTCAAATTTGTATATTTTACTTGGATTTATAAATACTGTATGGATTTCTAAATCAATCAAAATATATAAACCAATAACGCCTCCTTAGGGGGTGTTAGTGGGATATGGATTTGTAGTGATTGTTGAAATTCTCAAATTCTATTGTTATTGGTTGGTGGATTCTAAGATTTTTACTAAAATCTAGTGTTACTGGTTTGATGATTGTTTAATGACTTACAAAATCTCTTGTTATTCAAGAATTTTGGTTTTTAATGTTTCTAAGTTTCCATCAAATCTAGAGTTATTGGGAATTGAATTTTAGATAATTTTACTCATAAGACAAAACTTCAAAAATACTTTAGCATTAAATGTTCATTTACCAGAAATTAAATTCCAAAATGAAAGGCATGGATGTTTATTACTTTATAGAATTTATTGTAAACAATCAACTTCTGAATTTAACCCAAGATGTGTATTACAAGAAGACAAAAGAGAAACAATGATTTTAGATGTTTAATTAAAGATACTCCAACAGCTACCTACGCTCCTAAAAAATTAAAATGAGATGAAATAACTATTTCAGATCAATGGAAAACTGAAATTACTCAACCACTTAGAAATTTCAAACAAGAAATTTTTTCAAAGATAATTGGACAAAGAAATGTAAAAATAGTATTACATTCCGGGTCATTCAAAGAACCACTTCCACCAAGAATTACTTTGTATCATTCAAGAGCTTCCTTTCTAAATATGGCACCGGTCACTCTAGTGCAGATTCAGAAACAGAAAATGTAAACCAAAATATTAAACAAAATAATTCAATTAAATGTAAAGCACCTATAGCTGAACCTGAACAAGATACGTATCCAACATCTCCAACAACATCAGATTATAAATCTGTGAATGACATAACAAACGAATATGAAATTAACAAAACAATATATCAAAGAAGACTTTTACTCTAAGAAAATGAAGAAAAACGTAATTGGTATTTCAAAACATTCTCTAAACAACAAACTATTGAGTTTAGATAAAATGGTATAATTGTATGATTCTAAAAGAAATAAATATTCCATTTTTATATGGTTTGAAACATATTCAATCGTCTATAATATCAATTACACATTTAAAAAGATTAATATGGGGGTAGTATGGGATCTGTAGTAGGACAAAAAATGGCAGTCTAATTGAACTCCACTCGTTTAGAAGAAGCCTTCCCCCCCCCCCCCCCCGACTTTTACTCTAAGAAAATGAAGAAAAACGTAATTGGTATTTCAAAACATTCTCTAAACAACAAACTATTGAGTTTAGATAAAATGGTATAATTACATGATCTAAAATAAATAAATATTCCATTTTTATATGGTTTGAAACATATTCAATCGCCTATAATATCAATTACCCATTTAAAAAGATTAATATGGGGGGTGGTATGGGATCCGTAGTAGGCGAAAAATGGCAGTCTAATTGAACTCCAGTCGTTTAGAAGAAGCCTCCCCCCACACAAGCACCACCCGTCAAGTATGGGAACAAGTAGATGGTAATAAGATTAAATCAATTCATCCACCATTAGAATATTTAAAAATAAATACTTCAAATCAACAAATAATAACCATACCTTTTAAAACTGGAGCTAATAAGGATGACAAAGACCCGTTAATTTTACAAGATACTAAATTAATATATCAACAAAATAATTACCAAAGTTAGTTATTATATACAATTTCTAAACAAGCAGACAACATAGACAATAAAATAACTACGAATGAAAACAATAAATTGGATAAATTTAACCAAAGTACTCAATATCCATTTTCATCTGTAACCACTCCAATATTTGAACCAATAACAAGACAAATCAAATTTCATGAAAATGAAATCATTAAATCAATTGCAACTAGATTAGATAAATTATATAAAAATAAAGGAATTAATATTATAGACAAAAATGATAATGAATCTATCCAAACATCCTCATAATTAAAAAATGATATTCAAGAAATTAATATAATAAAACATAAAATGATGAGATCTAAAAAACCTTATTATCCACTACATACTTCACCTGATCTATTATTTGAAGAACACCATAAACATTTTAATAGTATATACACTAGAGAAGGTATATATGAGTGGAATATTGATGGACGTTCAAAATATGAAATAATGAATTTATTTCAAGAAATGAGAATGCCTGCTATATCATTTAAATCTAGATGTCATTTGATAAGCAAGCTTGTATTATGCTAGTAACTGGATTTAATGGAGCATTAAGATATTGGTGAGACAATTTACCAGACAGAATTACGCAAAATTCAATAATTAACCATGTTGAAAAAAAAAGAAGAAGACAAAGATGGTTTTAATGAAGAAGTAGAAAATCAAAATACAATATAAGGATTAATACATACTTTAACAATGCATTTTATTGGTAATCCAGCAGCAGAATTAGAAAAAAAAAATTGTATTAACAAATTTAAAATGTCCAACATTAGGAGATTTTAAATGGTATAAAGATATTTACATGGCTCGCGTTTGAAAAATTGCGTACGATTCAGGGTGCCCTTCATCACCCAACAGACTTCATCATCGACAAGGAAGAAATGAAACGCGAAAACACAAACCTCCAAAAGCATCAAACAAAAATGCTGCCTCAGAACCGCATACGAAAAACAAAACCTCTCATAACGACAATCATGTCCATCATAGAATTCAAAACGTCCAAGGGGAGCACAACTATGCCATCGACGCTAGAGCAGAGCACGGGAATACTTCAGGCAACATGTGGACTCGAAATCCACTATATGACAAAAACGCCTTCTACAAATCCATTAAGCCAATGGACATTCGACCACGAACTGCAAAATTCTCAATGCTAGACTGACCACAAAACTACTTGCAGGAGATCTCGGCGACATAACCAGCCTAAGAGACCTCGCTTGCGACAACAACCGTACTGCCATATCCGGCCGGACACCTCCGTCGGATAAAAAAACCTCCCGAAGATCGATCGAGGGAAAGCGGTAAGAACATAAGAGGATCCGAAAATGGGAAAATGACAGCAATTGTCGGAGAATCAATATGATCATCAGAGGATCACATTTTTTATGACATTGTTCGTTAATCAAGGCCTATCAGCGAAAAGCCGAAATTAGTGTGAACAGGTCCCTGCCTCTCGATCTCCCGAACGACATGGTCACCTTCAAGGAAACAAAAACTATCAGAATTAATAAACCGCACAACGATCTACACTTGTGATCGAGCTAGTCATCAAATACCTCGTCATGGACAGAATCATCGTAGACACAGAAAGTATGACTGATATCATTTTCCGAGAAACCCTCCAAACGATAAATGTATGCATCCCCGAAGTTGTCCCAACGCCAAAACCATCTACTGGATTCTCCGGCTCGACAACAATGAATCTCGGATAAGTTAAGCTTGTCATTCTGGCCGGATCATAGATTCCCCAGTAGCCGACAACCCATCAATCTACAAAGCGATCCTGGGAACGCCTTGGATAAATTCCAAGGGAGCCATCCCATTTACTAATCACCTCTGAATCAAATTCCCGACCAACGGGTGTCGAAATGATTTGGGGCGGTCAGAAACAGTCGCGTATTTTCTTCTTAGCCGAGCATAAGCTATGGAAGGTCGAAAATCAACCAATGGTAAACTCGAAACGTACAAAAACCACGATTGTCCAACCCATGGCTCAAGATGCTTCGAAAAAGATGACGTCAATTCAGGCACCAAGTTTAGACAAAGGAAGCGAACAAACTTCCAAACCTGATGCTCCCAACGACCCGGTCGACTCAACACGGGAGAAAGCCGTCAATCCAGTAGCAGCCGATACTATTAAAATGGCACAACCCTGCCAAGAAAATAATCACTCACGGTGAGCACAATGAACTACGGGACGGTCTGATCCTCGAAAGAAGTACGTTGGCAGCCTGTCGTGACAGTTTCAGCTGTCCCCTTCTCAAAAAATTGAGGGGG
>NC_027748.1:25910668-25912084 GCF_000695525.1 Brassica oleracea var. oleracea | reverse complement strand
GGGGGGGGGGGGGGGGGAGAGAGAGGGTACGTATATGTATGCTCGCATACTACGTTTTTAAATATCAGCTTTTGTATTTGATATTTTTTTTAAAAATTCGGCAATACGATAACACATTTTTCACCCATTTAGCCAACTCTCGCAAAAAATAGTTTGCCAAAATACTTGAGCAAAAAACTGTTAACACGATCCATCGATCAAAACTAGTTTCGGTCTAAGCTTCAAACGACTTGCAAAGACCCCACACGGTATACGAAAATCCTCACACACAAATAAAACTAAAGTCAGTATAATGGTTTTTTTTTTCCTGTTCTCGCGGGAGATCAAACTATTTTCAAAAGAACACGCTTCTTCCCTAAAACAAACTCATACAACCTCTGAGTCAAAATCTGTTGATCGCAAATCAAAGTTTAAAAAAAGTCTCCAATTCCTCCCCAATGTTTAGACGAATTTCCTCACACATCTAAGCTGCATAAGTACTTTGCCAAAATCTTCAAGTGGCAAACCATTAACACGTTCCATCGATAGTTTTTGGTCAAAGCTCCAAACGATTTCAAATACCCCACACGTGGTATACGTAAATCCTTACACACAAATAAATCTCGGGAGATCAAATATAAGCAAAAGAACACTCTTCTTCCTGAAAACAAATGCATATGAACTCTTGGTCGAAACTCTGTCGATTGCAAATTGAAGAGTCTAAAAACAGTCTCCAAGAAATTTCCTCGCCAATATCAGCCGAATCTCTCCAATACATCTCAACCACAAGGTTGAAACGCAACATATGCTCCAACGGAGAAACTCCCCCAAACCACACTCTCATAATGTCTACAACTTGGTTTGCTCGAAGAAACGTTCATCCAAGAAAAACGCGAGACATCGTATATTTTTAGGAAATAAACGTTCGACCGTAAATCACCTCCTTGATGAATGTTCCATCTTGGAGAAATCCACAAAACAGTTGTCACGGACTATAATTAGAAACAAAAATAATT
The DNA here is from genome assembly GCF_000695525.1 of Brassica oleracea var. oleracea. Taxonomy (NCBI): domain Eukaryota; kingdom Viridiplantae; phylum Streptophyta; class Magnoliopsida; order Brassicales; family Brassicaceae; genus Brassica; species Brassica oleracea. The sequence goes on along the minus strand of NC_027748.1, from coordinate 25,911,089 downwards.
GAGTTGGAAAGACATGTACTTGCCTTACCCTGTCCGTCGATTGGTTCTAACGGAAAAACTTTATTTTCTAAATAAACTCCTAACTGATTCCTCCATAGAGATGGTTCTCGTACTTTTTCGGCACAAGGATAATTAGCATGCCATAAAATAAAAAGAAAAAGACAAAAACAGCACTAAATCAAGTTTATGTTCCCAAACTAGCACTCAAGGTCAAAAGTCACAAAAATAGCACTTAATGTTTTATCAAAAGTCACAAACTTAGGGTTTAAAGTTAAATGGTGGGGTTTAGGATTTAGGGTTTAGAGTTTAGGGTTTAGAGTTTAGGGTTTATGGTTTAGATTTTAGGGTTTAGGGTTTAGGGTTTATGGTTTAGGGTCTAGGGTTTAGAGTTTAGGGTTTAGGGTTTAGAGTTTAGGGTTTA
>NC_027748.1:25907996-25909591 GCF_000695525.1 Brassica oleracea var. oleracea | reverse complement strand
TAAATCAAGTTTATGTTCCCAAACTAGCACTCAAGGTCAAAAGTCACAAAAATAGCACTTAATGTTTTATCAAAAGTCACAAACTTAGGGTTTAAAGTTAAATGGTGGGGTTTAGGATTTAGGGTTTAGAGTTTAGGGTTTAGAGTTTAGGGTTTATGGTTTAGATTTTAGGGTTTAGGGTTTAGGGTTTAGGGTTTAGGGTTTAGGGTTTAGGGTTTATGGTTTAGGGTCTAGGGTTTAGAGTTTAGGGTTTAGGGTTTAGAGTTGAGAAATGAGGTTTTGGGGATAAGATTTCAAATTTTGAAAAATTAAAAAATTAAAATTTTCAAAGGATAAACTTAAAAAGGTGCTATTTTGGTCATTTTAGTTTTTGAGTGCTATTTTTGTGATATAAACTTAGAAATGTGCTATTTTGGAGATTTGCCCTAAAATAAATCTAAATTTTTATCAATACCTTCTTGGTTTTTCCTAGATGGGTGCTCTGTTCAACCATTGAAGCAAGTTATTTAAGCCAAGAATATTATCGGTAGACTTCAGAGTCGAGGTGGAAACCAGGTCGACATTGCAACGGGTTAAGTAAGACGGGATCGACCCCACATACTCCAAACTCGAAATTAAGCTTAGGTCTTGCCTTATCACTGACGAAACACTCATAGGAATAGTATCTTGATACGAGATACAAGAACATGTCTCTTCGTTGGTATTGGGGTGTTTATCAGGCTATGCGAGTATATACTCTCGTAAACTCTCATCTTAATACAACACCGAGTACCGCGAGCTGCTAGGGTGTAAGAAATGAGAAACACACTCATATTCTCCCTTCCTCTTTGACGCCTTATCAATGAAAAAGAAAGGCTATGAAGCAGATATTTAATCGATAAAAGACCCCAAAGGCATAGTTTGAGATTATTTTCTTTACTTTTCTCATTCTGGTTGAAGTTCCCGCTCCTTTCCCACTAGCCCTTGGATTTTCCCGCTATCTCTTGGGAACGGGAAGTTGTAATGGCACAACGTAAAGGTACAGTAAACAAATGAAGTATGTTCGGAATAATGGAATATTACCCCTAACTATACGATCAAGGCTTTGCTGGATTCTTAACCTTCTGATCTTCGGCCAAGTTTCATGACAAGCCGCAACTTTGGTTATGTTATAAAGAAGTTCTCATGGTAGGCAATGGGATTGGGATCCCGAACTGCGCAATGAAAAATGGGTTAGGACAAGTATACCATAGAACGGTGAACATAACATCATCTTCTCTACCGCATTTACGGGCCCATAGAAATCAAAAGTCAGTCGGGGGTTCCTCAAATGCCGCCCGGTTCATTTTGAGTCTTCGAGGGATGGCCCTTCAAAATGTTCATCTTCAGCTTCATTTTTGCATAAATGTACCCTTTTTGTTTCACTTGAAATTGGAACAAATTCTTAAAGACCCTAACTCCATTGATACAGCAATCTTAGAAGCCAGGATCATCAACGCCACAACAATGGTCTCTTCTTTTGCAGTAAGCTGTGATTGATTGAGGAATAGGGAACCATACTTGGATGTCCTTTAGAAACCATGACTCATAGACACAAGCATATCCTATAGGGGGGG
>NC_027748.1:25903604-25907883 GCF_000695525.1 Brassica oleracea var. oleracea | reverse complement strand
GGGGGGGGGGGGAGTCCACGGCCGTTGGTTGGGTCGAGGAATGATAAATAAATCCTGGGGAGACGCCGAGTTCTTCCAGTAGAGTCGTGACGCTTGAAAAATCAGACCTTGTCGACTCAATGTCAGGCCAGTTTTGTTGTTCGACTAATTGAAGGCCAAATTTGTACCTCAAAAAGAGGAGGCTGGAAGATAACCTTTTCGGTGCCTACGAATTGGGTAAGCTAAATTGTCTGAAGGATATCAAATCCCCCCCTCGTCTTCCAAAGAAGTTATAACCGGTTCTTTCTCGACATGCTCATTTCTTGCTTCTTGACCATCCCCATCAATTCTAAACACTTCCTTGGCATGAAAAACAAGCTGTCGTTGGTCAAAATCTTATCTAGCCGTGTCCCTCAGGGTACCTGATGAATCCTAACTAAATCATCAACAAGTCTCGATCCACCAGAGTTATATGGGCTTGGGCTCAAAGACATAACTATCTTTTTCTTTCCCTCGAGCATCTATGGATCAAAGACATTTTTTGCGAATAACGTATGAAGAAGTCGAGGCAAATCTTCGGAATCAACGGCGGTGGATCGGAAGAAATATATACGAAATTCTGAAAGGAGAGAGAAAGTTTAGGAGAAGATTACCATTCAAAACGCAAGGAAAAATGAAGAAATGAGAATCTCAACTCTATATCTATAAGAAGAGAGGTGCATTCACCAAAGCTTCATCATCACTAGGTCTACAGAAACCTAAAACAGCGGCACGATTCTCGTTTTTCTAGAAGAAACACTTCCACTTCTCGGACAAAACTAGATTTTGGTTTATGTTGCAATCGAATGGAACCAAGGTTTGGACGATATTACAGAAAACCAGGTTAACCAGCATACTGTTAAAACACTTATGCCGAGAAGGAAGCTCACTTCATTTTGAAGATAAATGCCAAGTTATGTTACTCTTTTAACTCATACTTACAAGTTTATTGAGTTCGGCTTCACCTCTTACAATAAACTGACGGGTACTTATTATTGGAGATGGATTATATCCCATCTGACTAGGCCAGTCGAGTAACAGAATTTAGCCCATTGAATTAAGTCGGCTGGGGTTTATGTCGGGTTAGAGATAAAAAAGAGGCAACCTTGATTGGCAGAGCAGATGATAAAGCATAGTAGTATGGTATAGAATCAGTATGCTGCAGGAGCTGTATGCTGCAGGAGCTGTATGCTGCAGGCTAAACTGTTTAACAAGATGATTGGTAGAGCAATATGAGTATTCTATTTAAAATTATTATAAAAATTAGTATATAATATGTAATATATTTATTTTTAATGAATATATTTCTAATATATATATATATATATAAATATATTAACATATACAATTAAAAAGATATATAATTTATTTATTTAATAATTTTTAAAATATGTTTATATCAAAAAATATTATTTAAATAAATTTTATAATTAAAATATAAATTTTAAAAAATAATATTTCACATTTAAAATAAATTAAATTATGTTTTAAATGTGAAATACCTATTGTAAAAAAAAATATTTTTGTCGTAAATTAATTTAGAAATCAAAATTTTATTTTATGGAAATAATATTTTTTTTTTATGATTTAATTAAATAAAATGAATTAATTATATATTTTTCTTAATTTTATAAATTGTAAATGCAAATATTTTTCTAAAAGGTTCATATGAGAGCATTTGCTAGAGAACATTTGTAGAGCATTAGCATATAGTATATGCTCTTTTAAATGCTTTTGTAGCAATTGTTGATTGGATAATGTAGAGCATAATGTTAATGCTAATGCTCTACCAATCAAGGTCAAAGATACGAAGTATGTAAGTAGAAGGCTGAAGACCAAGTAGGGTATTCACAAACACTCATTTTTCATTTTTCATTACAAGATTATTATTTTCTTTGTTTACCTTGTTCTTGTAGGAAAATCATATTTCATTAGTTCTTAGCTAATTTTTTTTTAATTGTCTGTTAATCTATTTCATAACATCTTTGAAATAATTCACCATCCAATTTGTGCCTACGTCATGTACGTTCCAAATTCATATTAAACAATTCTACGTAACTTTGCAGGGATACAATTTTTTTTTTTTGATTAACATGGGATATCCCAGGTCCACGGAAAGACCCAGACTAATCCCAAAAGGACGGTGCAGCCCACTGATAGACCCTCTCTCCGAGCATTCAAATGGGCCATAAAGCATAGACTCATATCCATGATAAATGACCAGGATAATTGTTACTTAGTTTCGCGCAACAGATGGATCGAACCTGAAACGTGTTAGTGTCTCAGCCCTGTTCCTTACTACCCGACCACAATCACCCGGTCGAGGGATACAAATTTATCTCATGGTAAGTTTATTATATTTTAGTTCTTCAAGGTACATGCAGCTGAATTTTTGTTTTCACAGACGTAGCCACATATGAATTTTTTTTTTGATAACTTTGGTGTGATTTCAAAAGCTTTCTAGGTCCGAAGACTAATCACCAAGGGGCCCATAGCATTCCAGGTTTTCTTGCCACTTAAGGCGTCCATGAGTGGCCAAGAAGAATCAAACCCAAGACGGAAGCTCCAGCTAGAATCTTTTTACCACTATGCCAAGACCACTTGGTTACATATAAATATTCACATGACCTTCTTATCACTAAAACTAGAGCATCCAGATATGGTCACGTTTAAAAATAATTGTTTAAGTTCTCAAAAAAATGGTTTTTTTTAATATATATTAAAATAGGAACATTGGTTCAAACAAATGTCTTATTTCATATTTTATTTAAAACTTATTCCACTAAATGTTTTTGAATTTTTACAATTTTAATAAAGCCAACAATTTCATTATTTTTAACTCAATGTTTTCATTATTTCTAACTAATTTATTCATAATTTCTACTAATATCATTTTATTTTAAATATAAATATAAATTTCCTTTTCTGATTATAAGAAAATCTATAAGAAAACTTAATATTTTCGAATTTAAGTACTAAATTAAAATTTTTATTTAAAAATCTCATATATTTACTTTTTGATTAGTAAAATAAAATTTATTTAAATAATTATATTATAGTGCATAAAGGAAATGCCTTTTTGTTGAACAATTGTTTTATTAAATTTTAGCGTCTGAATATTACTATAAGTTATAAGAATTTACAGGTCGAGAATGTTATATTTTTAAAAATCAACAAATTTAGCTTTAAAAATCTAATTGTATTTAATTATAAATAAATAATAAATTATATTGGTCTACATATAAATAGCAACAAAAACAGATTTCATCAAAATACTTTTTTTTTTAAAGAATAGCTCTTTTAACGCAGATAAAAATTTAGTTATATATAAGTAAATTTGGATTTTTACATAATTTGAAAAAATGTAATTAATACTTTGCCAAATGCAGTTGTATATAGTCTTGACTCTTGAGTCGCCTAGCAACACTATTCAGAGAAAAAAATGTCTAAATTAATAAATACTATGGGGTGTCCGCGCTGCGCGCGGAATATTGTTTTATTATTGCTAAGAACATGATTTTTTTGGATAATATAATTATTTTGTCGTTTTTATTTGTTAAAAGCAATATTTGGTGTTTTTAATGTGTTATATAGTAGTAGGTGATAGGTTAATATATTTTGTGTTTGTTTTTTTGAATAATGTGTTATTGTGTGTATAGTACTTGTTAATAGTGAAGTGAACCTCTAACGTAAAAGAATATTGAATTTCAATAACTTTGCATCTACTCATTTGTTGATTAATTCTAAGATTAACGGTTTCAACGTCAAAATTGTATTATATTTTTTCATTTTTTTGAAAATTAAAACTTTTAAGATATTTTTTGACTTGAGCCGTCACCGTCTATGTAGTTCGTTACCTTTCTGGTGTGCAGTGCTTCTCACCATCACCGGAAAAAGACTCACCTCTTTGTGTTGTTTTTCTTTGGATTCTTCACCTGTGAGATTATATGGTATTTGTTATAGATCATATTTCTGAGTTTTCAGTTGTTCGGTTGATTCTCACGGTATTGTAGGCTGTTCCAGTCAATATTGATTGCTCATCTTTTTCTTTAGATTTCAGCTGATGTTAGGAATTGCATCTCCTTGGTTGGGTCAGAGTTTAATCGTCTTTGATGTTTTATTCCTCGTCGTTGGCTGACCGTCAATAGTCTTTGCTCGTCTTGGATTTCAAGATCTAGTTTTTGGTGTTCTGACTTCTATGCTCTTTTTCATAGCTCGAGGGCGGCTCCATAGTTTGCTGATTTCGTTTCGTCTCTCTTTC
>NC_027748.1:25832199-25903404 GCF_000695525.1 Brassica oleracea var. oleracea | reverse complement strand
TCGTGTTTAGTTTATGAGATGTTTCTTATATTTTAGCTACTGGTTGTGATTCCGGTGCTTTAAGCATATATCTTCCTGCTTCTTGGTGGTTTTGGTCTTTCGATTATTATTTTCCATCTGGCTCGTTTTCTTGGTTATTTGTGTTGGTGCTCTAATTTCTTATTCTTAGTTTGATTATTAATAAATATATAATTTGTAAATAAAATAAGAAAAATTAGTAAAAAAATAACAAAATGGTGAAAATTTATGTATTTTTAGTTATTAATAAATTTAAAATTTAAAATATATTTATATTATTTTATGTATTTTGGACCAATAAGTGCGAGAAGGATTAGATAGTACACAATTAGAAATTTATGGAGTAAATTGTAATAATTTAAAAGAAAAAAGATTTAAAATACCAAAAAAACATGAAGACACATGTCAATAAACCCTCATTCTACGTGTCATAAGAAAGGAAAAAGCCAACTTTATATATAGATAGATGATCACGAAATGCACGAGCCTTAATTGACAAGTCATTTTTGCATTGACAAGGGCCGCGTGAGACCGCATACTTCAGTGTGAATCATATGCAGACGTAGACCTTTTTCTTTTTTCTCTTGTTGTTAAATTTTATTCATACTCAAACTTACACTTGTTTTCTAGAATCTAGCAGTCACTGCCATATGACAAAATTCGACTAAAGTATTCCCAACCCTTGTTCTAAAACTCGGCCGCCTAGCCGCCTAGGCGGCCGCCTAGGCGTTACGCGTCACTTTTCCGCCCCGATTTATGTCAAATCGGTTTAAAAAATCGGATATCCGATTTTTTCCGTATAGACCGCCTAAATGACTGCCTAACCGCCTAAATGACCGCCTAGCCGCCTAGGCGGCCGCCTAATCTATACGCGTCACTTTTCCGCCCCGATTTATGTCAAATCGGTTTAAAAAATCGGATATCCGATTTTTTCCGTATAGACCGCCTAAATGACTGCCTAACCGCCTAAATGACCGCCTAGCCGCCTAGGCGGCCGCCTAGGCGTTACGCGTCACTTTTCCGCCCCGATTTATGTCAAATCGGTTTAAAAAATCGGATATCCGATTTTTTCCGTATAGACCGCCTAAATGACTGCCTTTCCCAACCATTTGAACTCGAACTTTATAACCAAAAAAAAACATTTAATTAATTAGTTACTATGATTCTTGTGCCATGTATAAAATATTCATCATTTGTAGTAGTACAATCCACTAGTCTACACCCACTTAGTATACTAACTTACAGTTTTCCTCATGACGATCTCATCTCCCTCCAACTTTGGTAGTGTGTTCCTCAATTATCGAGGAGACCAGTTACGCTATGGGTTCGTCAGTCACCTTATAGACGCCTTTGAGAGATACGGGATCATGTTCTTTATAGATAAAGACGAGCAAAGGGGCAAAGATTTGACAAACCTATTTGTAAGGATGAAAGAGTCTAAGATCGCGCTGGTAATCTTCTCTAGCAGGTATTGTTAAGAATTATGAACATGAATTTAATATTTTTATGTTTCTAGTTTATTCAAATCGCTTCAACACATGTAGGTGTTCCCCATAGATGCATAATGCTTTGATTTGTTCATTCAGCATTAGTCGTAGTCCGAGTTTTGGTAATAAGTCTTCTAAAGTTGATGTATTGATCGTATGTGTTGAATACGAGTTTGGTAGATCGAATGATAGTAAAATGAACTCGGTTTTGTGGGTCTTACAAAGACGTTTTATTCACAATATGAGATAAACGAACGAGATTACAAAGAGATTAGGGAAAGAAGGAAAATGTCGGAGCTTTGTTGAAAGACTCCGACGGAAACACTAAGCAAGGTGATCGGTTGTAAACCCTAGATCTTGCCGCCAATCTCTTAGTGTCTGTTTTCGGATCCCCATCTTCTTCCCATTTGTTTTCCTTTTATAGGCTATACCCGTTTGTCACTCATTCGCCCTAGCAGTTTGGGCTTAAATTGTTGTTTAATGGGCTTTCCAGCCGAGCGATGGCTTGATGGGCCGACACTGATCCGGTTGGTCATTCGATCGTGAGGCTGAGTCGATCGAGCGATGGCTTGGTGGGCCGACACTGATCCAGTCGATCGCGAGGCCAAGTTGATTAGCTCGAACTCTAACATTGATCGTCAGGTAGATCCCGGTTAGTCTCCTGATAGAGTTGGTCCGAATCTTATTAACCGATGAGCCTTGTGGGAAAATGCTAAATTCATCTCCAACAGTAAGCTCCCCCCAGTCCGCTTGCGAAGAAACGTTTGTCTTCGTAGTGGAATGTCGTGAATTGGTTCTGAGGGTAATGGATTCGGTCGTGCTTCTGATTGGGGTTCATTGATCGGTTAGACGACCGCCGCCCTGAATGATCTTGACAATCAACGGACAGCCGTTAGTTTTCCACGATTCTTTTTGGCAGTCTATCGATCACCTGGCTTTTGCCCATCGATTGGTCGCCTCTTATGTCGCATGTCGAAGCTCATTGGTTTGGATTAATCCTGTTGTGTGGAAATCTGGAACGTCGCCTCCGTTGGCGCGGAGTTTTAAATGTGATAATCTGGCCCAAATAGGCCTAATAACAGTATTATCTCCAAAGCCCGTTATTTTAGCTATAAATAAGGTCTTAATCTCCTATTTCTTCACTTCTCTTCAAACCCAAAACGTACTTTCTCTCTCCCTTTCTCTCTTCGTCTCCTCATCGATTTCCTCTCTCTCTCTCTCTTTTTTTTTTCTTTTCCGGGATCGATTGGTCAATCGTTCTTTGAGGAGGAGGGTTCGTTGGCTGAGACCGGGTTAAGCTTTTCGCGCGATCGATTGACGGTCGATCGATCGGTCTTGAGTCCTCTACGCGCGCCGTTGATTTCTCCCAAACAGATGGATCCGGCGATTAGGGTTAATCGCGACGACACGGCTGCTCGATCTGTCGATTCTGGGACTTGCATTGAAGGGACGCTTGGTAGAAGCGAAGGTAGGCGACATCCTGTGGTCGACCACGAGCACTCCGGGGCGAGCGACGATGACGGAGGCGTTGGGCGCTTTGTGTGCGACTCTCGTCCGGCTAAGGTTGGGCATGTCGGGCAGCGCTCGAGCAACTCCGAGGCTGCGGGGAAATCATCGCGGAGGTCCATTCCTGCGACCGAACGACTGACTCCGTTTCGTTTTCTCTGCGATGGAACGATTGAAGAACTTCCAGATCTCGCTCCGTCGTTCGATCGATCGTGTGGGGCAGATGGGCAGGATTGGGGCGACGTTGCCCCTACCCGTTCTACTCTAGAAGGGGTTTCCTTGTTGATGGAAGCGAGCCGAGCGTCCGGCGTGACCTTCATGATCCCGAGATCAGACCAGCGTCCATGGAATCCGCCGGTTGGATACTGCTGCGTTTACGAGTCGTTTTTCGGGGAGGATTCGAGATTGTGGTTTCCAATTCCTCGTTTGATCACTTCTTATTGCTTTCGACGGGGGATTGCCATCAGTCAGCTTATGAATGGGGCGGTCAGGATAGCTGTTGCGTTAATGGTTATGGCGGCAGAGATTGACGTATCGTTGACCATTCGCATCTTCGAGGAACTAACACAAGTTCAGCCAAAACCAAATGGACTTTACTCAGTGCAGATGAGGTCGGGTTTGAACGTCTTTACCAGTCCCCTTATCAAGACTAAGAGATGGCAACGCTCCTACTTTTATGTCAAAGCGGACGAGGCTGGATTCGTGGATCCGCTGGAAGTCGATCGCCGGGTTTTATGGAATAGTTGTATTGGTAGATCGTTTTATGTCGATCTGTTCTTCGTGTGGTGTTGATTCTAACCTTTTCTTTAAATTTTTTGCAGTGGGTCACCCAAACACCTTTGGTCCTTGGGACGCTTTTCGGAGGGACTTACCGAAGATCGTCACGCTCCGTCCTCAAGAGTGGAAGGATTTTGGCCGCAAAAGAATCCGTCGTCAACGAAGACGCGTTGCTAACGGTTTGTCTCCTTTGTCTATTTTTTGCTGTTTTTCCTCTCCTCCCGTCCGATCAATTGACTGTCATTATCTCTTCATGTTTTCCATCTCTTCCTCCCCCTTTTCCCTTTTGGCAGTTGATTGGGGAGAAAATGTTCCGTGCGAGGAACCGAAGGGAAAGAAAAGACTAAAACTTCCGATCATGGGGACGCCTTCTAAAGTGTATCCAGACTACAGCAAAATCTTGGCTGCTCAACTGAGGGATGCAAACTTTGGTCCTTCGGTGAACACGGACGGGACGGGTAGCGCGGCTGCGGATTCATCAATCGATCGGGCGCCGGCGCCGGTGAGCATTACGGTAGATTCCGGCGTTGAAGGGCCTGTTGACGTTCGTCCGCCGAAGAAAAAGAGAAAGAGGACTAAGTCTTCTAAAGAAGTGAGGGCTGATCCTCCTTTGGATGGAGATGAAAGGGAGGCTGCTCAAACGCAACTCAAACCAATGGGTGGCGACGAGATGGAGGAAGGCGATGAAGTCGCTCCCATAGAGGATTCTACGGGCCCGCCCAGAGATGAGTCTTCGGGGGGGGGGAGATCCGGGAGCCTGGTGAGGTAACTCGTCCGATTGACGGTGGGACGCAAACGACGTATCTATTTCTGAACTTGCGTTTCCGGACAAGTTTGCTGAATCACTTCGTGTGGATGCTGAGGTAGGCGTTTGTGTTTGCTTTCTCACTTATATTGTTGCCTTGGGTGATGATCTTCTTATTATCGATTGATCCCCTTTTTTTTTTTTGGTTTTCTCTTGGTCTAGGCTGCTGCCCGGAAGAATGCTCTTATGATGGAGTACGAAGACGCTTTGCAGAAGATGGCATTGGACCTTTAGAAAGCTGAAGAGACGATCAAGATCAAAGAGGCTGGGCTTGAAGCGGCCAAAAAGGAGAAGCACGATAGAGATAAGGAGTTGGCCGCCGAACGAGGCCGCTATTCCCGCGAGCGTCGGCAAGCGATCCAGGCGGACGCGGATCTCGAGGAGGAGTTAGAGACCGTCCGGTGCAAGATTTCTCGGCTAGAGGTGGAGAAGGTCGAGGAGCTTGAGAAGACGAAGAGAGCGATGGATCGTATGAGACAATCTCGCAATCGCGAGCTTTTATATGAGAGAAGTTGCGTGGTTGCTGCGGCTAATAGGCGTTTCGAAAAATTTTGGAAGTATATTGTCGATCGAGATGAGAAGGAGGAGAGGCGTTTATTCCACGGCACGGCTCCTGGAACCTTGGATGCGTTGAGCTTATTGGAGAAAAAGGGGCTGTCCGTCCCACAACAACTGAAGGATCTCTTGACTGCTAACGAGGCGAAGTTCAAGGAAGAGGTAGAGAAAGTTAGTGTTGAAGTTATCACGGAGCGCGATCTTGCTCTTTCACCTCCTCGTAGGGACTTGCTTCTTCGTGGGAACCAATTTGGATCCAACTTCGGCACTGTTGATTCTGATTCCGCGACAGCCCTTCGATCTCCTGTCCTTCGTGGCGATAGTTCGATCGCTGCTTTGGATCCGGCCGTTGCCTGTCAATCGACGGTTGTCACGTCCGAGGGTCGTGCGGTTACTCCAGACAGTCTTGGGGGCCCTGCATCTGCGGGGGTCGCGGAGACAGGAAGTGTCGTCTCATCGGAAGTAGCCATCGAAGAATAGTCTTCAAGGGTTGATCGTGCTACTTGTTGTTGTTTTACTACTTATGTCTTTTTCTTTTTATTTAACACCTTTTGTTGTGGCCTCTGAGCTACGTCTTTTGTTTGGTCGACCGCTTGCTGTTGCATTTGGTCTGAAACCGTTGTTGTATCTTTTGGATCTTCTTCCTTCTCCTAGTTTCGGACGTTCTCTCTTAAATTCTATGTAATGTGTAAGCTCAGCTTCTTATGATGGAGATGTGATGACTTTTTCTCTTAAATTCTTAAGAGCTCTAGCTTGCTCTACTCTGTCGCTGCTTATAGCAATTAGGCGATTTTGGGTTCAAAGATGACGAATTAAGAAGCTACCGTTGATGGGGCTTTATCACAGGTTTGCCGTTTGCGGAGGGCTAGCTCGTCCTGTCCCTTTGTGGCGGCGCAAGCTATAGATAAATCCGTCTAAAGCTCGGCTTCATGATGAGAAGCGTCTAAGCTCGCCCGTCATGGTTCTTAGTCAACCGAAGCAAGAAGACGTCCCTCGAAGATGCGTCAACGAACTTGGGGTAGCCGTGGTATTACCTTCGACTGAATGATGCCGACGGTAAATCTGGACCGCGCGATGTATAGTCATCCAAGCCGATCGGAAGTAACGTACAAGCGTTCTCGCGGTGTCTTTGGTGAGTACTCTAACATACATAAAGGATATAAGAGTCTTTATGTATATGTTTTTATTTGGAGTATGGCTGAACCTGGTGACAGGCTGCCTACGTACCCTGGTAAAGGGATAAGCCAATCGTAGTTCGATTTGACCGAATGGCGGTTTGGTCATTTGCCATGATTTAGGGAAAAAGTGACGAAAACCTGCTCATTTTGTATTTGGGCAGAAGTGACACGGTGTCATCTGTCTGGAGCTGGATGAGAGTGACGTATCGTCATTCGTTCGGCTCTAAGCGAAAGTGATGCTAAGGTCATTTGCTTGTTTTTTTTTTTTTTTTTTTTTTTTTTTGCCGTCCCATAGTAGACGGTTAGGTAAGGTACTTCCAAAGGTTGGCGGCGTTCCACGCTCGTGGTACTGGTTCGCCAGCCAAGGTTTCCAATCGATAGACGCCAGGCTTAATGATCTCGACTATCTTGTATGGTCCTTCCCAGTTTGTCCCCAACTTGCCGGCCTTCCATTCTTTCGTGTTTTCAAACACTTTGCGGAGGACTTGGTCGTTGAGTTCTATCGTTCGAGCGCGAACCTTCTTGTTGTAATAAGATTCGGTGAGGTGTTGGTAGTTCTGGATTCGGAGCAGTGCCTGGTCTCTTCGTTCTTCGATCGCGTCCAAGGCATCAAATAGCATCTCTCTGTTAAGTTCCTCGTTCCGCGGCATCTTTGCTCGGCGAAGACTCGTAACGTTGACTTCCGCCGGAGCCATAGCTTCGACTCCGTATGCCAGGGAAAATGGTGTTTGACCAGTCGCACTCCGTAGGGTTGTTCTGTGCGACCAAAGTACTCCATCCAACTCGTCGGCCCAATGACCCTTCTTGAGTTCCAAGCGTTTTTTGATGCCATCCAAGATTGTCTTGTTGGTGGCTTCGGCTTGTCCGTTGCATTGTGGGTAGCGAGGCGTCGCTGTGTTCAAACAAATTCCCCATCGTTCTAAGAAACCGCGGAAGTTGTTAGAAATGAACTGAGAGCCGTTGTCAGTGACGATTTCGTAGGGAAGGCCATGCCTGCAGATGATGTTCTTCCATACAAAGTTTTGGACTTCCTTGTCTGTGATGTGGATGAATGCTTTCGCTTCGACCCATTTGGTGAAGTAGTCCGTCATGATCAGGGCGTATTTACGTTGCCTGGAGCTTGGCATTGGTCCGATGAGATCCGTCCCCCAACGCATGAATGGGTAGGGAGCTGTCATAGTTCGTAGAGCTTCGGTCGGGCTGTGTATGTTCGGCGCGTGTCGTTGGCATTTATCGCACTTGCGTGCGTACGTCTCGCAATCGGCGACCATAGTTGGCCAGTAAAAACCGAGGCTTTTTACTATAAGAGCCAGCGCTCGTCCGCCTGAATGGTTCCCCGCTGCTCCTTCGTGGGTTTCGGCCATGGCGAGAGATGCTTCTTCCACATCGAGGCATGTTAACAGAACTTTGGCAGAGGTCCAACGATGCAGTCTCCCATCGATGAGGACGTAGTTCGCACTCTTGGTTTTCAATCGACGGGCTTCCCATTTGTTTTGCGGAAGTGATCCGTCTGAGAGAAAACAGATAAAAGGGGTTCGCCAGTCACGCGGTGTATCATTCTGTCGATCGCCTGACTAACTTGTATCCATCTCTTCTGTTGCGTCGATTGCTACTAGATGATCGCTCTCATCGTGCGACAGAGTGATGCTTGTTTGTCAATTTGCTGAATCGGAATGGTCCGCTTTACTTGATCTCTTGGACTACTCCCGAGCGCTGCTAGAGCATCTGTGCAGACGTTTTCTCCGCGGGGAATCCTCGTAAGTTGGAAAGACTCAATTTTTTTGGTTAGGTCTTGCACAACTTTAAGGTAAGCGTCCATTCACTCGTTCCTAGCGTCGTAGTCCCCGCTAAATTGATTAACGACCAATTGAGAGTCGCAGTAGGTGTGGATGCGCTTTGCTTGGACTGCTTGCGCTAGGCGTAATCCAGCAATGAGGGATTCGTACTCTGCTTCGTTGTTGGATGCTTTGAAACCAAGTCGGAAAGATTGCTGGAGCAATTCGCCGGTGGGGGATTGGAGGTGGATACTGATCCCGGAACCTTTAGTGGAGGACGATCCGTCGACGTGCATGATCCAGGTGGCGTTGGGCAGTTGCAAATCTTGTTCGAGTTCTGGCGTTAGCTCGATGAGAAAATCGGCCAGCACTTGAGACTTAGCAGCTGGTTTGCTCTGAAACATGACGTCGTATTCACCAAGCTCGATGGCCCACTTCAAAAGTCTACCCGAGTGATTGGAGTTTTGCATGACGGTTCGTAGTGGTAGGTTTGTCAGGACGACGATCAAATGAGATTGGAAATATGGCCGAAGTTTCCTTGCTGAAGTCATAACTGCCAACGCCATCTTTTCGAGGGTCGAATACCGTGTCTCTGCGTCGGTCATGCGTTGGCTGGTATAGAATATTGGATGCTGCTTGCCTCGTTCGTCTTTGACGAGCACACTACTCACAGCCGCGTCGGAGACTGCAATGTAAAGGTATAATGTGTCGCCTTTGTCCGGCTTGGCCAACACTGGCGGCGTCATAAGATAACGTTTGAGCTGTTCGAATGCTTCCTCGCAGCGTTCGTTCCAAATGAATTTCTTGTTGCCGCGCAGCAGATTATAAAACGGGAGGCACTTATCAGTCGACCGTGATATAAATTGATTGAGGGCAGCGATTTGACCGGTCAACCGTTGCACCTCGCGACTGTTTTTGGGACTAGGAAGGTCAAGGATTGCAGTTATTTGCTTTGGGTTCGCCTCAATCCCCCTTTGAGTGACTATGTATCCAAGAAATTCGCCGGACGTTACGCCAAAGGTGCATTTCGTTGGATTGAGCTTCATGTCGTACTTGTTCAAGATGAAGAAACAGTCTTTGAGGTGGTCTATATGATCGGCTGCTTTTTGGGATTTCACCAACATATCATCAATGTATACTTCCATTGTGGCTCCCAATCGCTCGGCGAACATTTTGTTGACGAGTCGTTTGTATGTCGCGCCGGCGTTCTTAAGGCCGAAGGGCATTACTTTGTAGCAGTATATCCCGCGGTCAGTGATGAAGGCTGTTTTCTCTCAATCGTCTGGATGCATCATTATTGGGTTGTAACCGGAGAAGGCATCCATAAATGTCAGCAGCTCGTTGACCGCTGTTGATTCGACTAGTCGATCGATGTGAGGGAGGGGGAAGCTGTCTTTAGGACATGCTTTGTTGAGGTCTGTGAAGTCGACGCAGACCCTCCATTTGCCATTCTTCTTCTTTACAACGACTGGGTTTGCCAGCCATTCAGGATACTTCACTTCCGTGATTGAGCCTGCGTTAAGCAATCGATCAACCTCTTCATTGACGGCCTTTGATCGTTCGGGGCCGAGCTTGCCCCTTTTTTGACGAATTGGTTTGAACGTTGGGTCGACGTTGAGCTCGTGTGTAGTTACGCCCGGGTCGATCCCTTTCATATCGGAGGTAGACCAAGCAAATGTGGAGGCGTTATCCTTAAGAAACGAAATGATCTTGTCTTTTGTGTCATCGGGAAGGTGGGCGCCTACTCGGACGGTCTTGGCTTGGTCACTGTCGTCGATGGTTACCTCCAGAATCTCTTCCTTGAAAGGATATATCTTCTGGATTGGTTTCACGACTGAGTTAACGTGGGAAGTCGCCTTGCGGTTTTTTTTCTCGGCCACGAGGAGATCTCGAGCAGCTTCTTGGTCTCCCCGAAGTGTAATGATCCGTCCTTCGTTACCAGGAAATTTGATACATTGGTGATAGGTCGAAGGGATAGCCTTCATCGCATGGATCCATGGCGTACCTAGGATTGCGTTATATGGAGCTTGAACGTCAATGACGGAGAACTTGACATTTTTGGCGATGCCTTCGGCGTATACTCGCAAGCGTATCGTTCCAAGCATGGTTTCGGTTGATCCGTTAAAACCTGTTAGCGATCGCGCGGAAGGTTTCATATCGTCAAGGCTTATCCCCATCTTGACGAGTGTTCTTTTAAAGATAAGATCGAGTAAACTGCCAGTGTCCACGAGGACTTTGGTGACCGTGCAGTCACTAATTCCGACGTCAACGAGGAGTGAATCGTTGTGCGGCATGTGGACACCTGCCGCGTCTTCGGCAGAAAAGGTGATTGGAGGGCTAGCCTCTTGAGTGGTGGGCCAGCGCTTAGTTGTGATTGCCTTCCGTCGGAAGGCTTTCACGGATCTGACAGAATCGTTGCCAGGAGGGGATCCTCCTATGATCACGTTCAAGTGCTGAAACTGCTCTTGATGCTCTTCCTCGGTCGTACCGTTCGTTCAGCCCTAAGTGAATTGAGACGTGTACGCAGGTCTTGAGTCTTGCGTTGATATGGAGCGATTGGCACTGGCTCCGCTTTGGGACGGTCGATCTTGCATCGTTTGAGTTTTTCGCGAAGATCCGGGATCTTCGAGTTAAGCTTAATTCGAAGATCAGTCGCCTCGATACAATCGGATTGATTGTTTGACAACAGTTCCCGTTTAAGTTCGTCTTGCCGAGGGAGTGGATCTTTTCTCTTTGCGTCTAGGATGTGTCGAGCGTCTGAAACATTGAGCTTCCTTAGGGAACGACTGATCCGAGGCGGTGCGCCATCGATCTCGATAAGCGTGCTGCTACTTCCTATTGTTCGCGCCGAGGTGTTGGTGAGAGTGAGGCTTTCGACCGTCTTTCCCGATTTTTGGTTGAGTGAATGACGTAGATCGTCCTCCGGTGTTGCCGCTGTGGATGGTGTGGCTCGGATTGTGAAAATTTTTCGCCGTGCTTTTGGTTTCTCTTCGTCGGAGGTTGACTCCTCGTCATGATGCGATTGGTCGCCGTCATCTGCCGGAGGGGAGTCTTCTTCTTTTTTTCGTTGGACTTTTTCTTCTTGTCCTTGCTTTTGCTCCAACTCTTACTGTTCTTGGTCGTTTTTGGTTTTGGTGGTTCGACCTCAGTGCGACCGTCGCTAGTGGAGGCGAGCCATGCCTCGTAGAGATGTCTGCATTTTTTGGTGTCATGACCTCTCATATCATGGTACTTGCAGAACTTGTTCTGGTCGTATGAGCTCTTAGAGTTGGCGGACGCGGGCTTACGGGACTGTTGTGTTTTTCCTTCGGTCTCGCTTTCCCATACATTCCACCCTGGTTCACGTACCGCAGCAACTACACCAGATTGATCGTCTTCGGAGATGGCATAGACAGGTCCTTTCTTTTGGTAAGGGGCGTGCTGTCGTGGCTCTTGGGCGTTCGATGTCTTTGGCTTTAGAGCCTGTTGCTTGGCGTTGTAAGCTCGCCTATCTTCGTCCATCTTGAGAAAGTTCTTTGAATCGTGCAGAGCGTCTTCGATGGTTATAGTTGGGTTAATCCCGAGGTAATCGCAAAACTTGGAGTTTATCCAAAGAGCGTTGGTCAAAGCTTCGACGGTAGTGTGGTCTGGGGTAGGTACCGTTGATAGTACTTGCTTGAATTTTTCCATAAAGTCCTTCAGACTCTCGTTTTGCGATTGGGACAAATTCCATAGGTCGGGCATGGATGTACCTTGACGGGACCACATGATGTAGTTTTTGAGGAAAGAGGCGGACAGGTCGTTGAAGCTATCGATCAAACCTTCTTTCAAATGTGAAACCAACTTAGGGCCGGTCCGGAAAGGCTCTCGACGAAGAGTTGGCAGAGGCCAGCGTCTTTTTCTTCGTCGGAAAAGTGATTTCGACCCATAGCGATGTTGAAAGCGGTCATGTGATCGGTCGGATCTGAATCTCCCTTGTACGGAGGGAGACAGAGTTTCTCCGTCTTCTTGATCTTGACTTTCGTTATCTTCTGAGTGAAAGGGTTTCGCCGGGTGGTGGCGAGAACGCGTTCGATCTCTGGTGTGGATGCCTTGACATGATGTATCTTGGAGTGGATGTCCCGCAGTGAGAGTTGCAAATCGGCGATCTGGCGGCTAGTCAGAGAGTCTGAGCCGTCAGTCGTTTGTGCAACCTCACCATTCGTAGGGTTTGCTTCGTCTGTTGGTTGTTCGACTCCAAGGTTAGGGTTTGCGGTTGCGAACAACCTTCTTCTTGCCGTTTCCGCTCTGTCGTTTTTGCCATCTAGAGTTCCGAGAGCAGCAGCGAGTGCGGCCAGACGGTCGCTCGTAGCTTTGTTGGTTTCTTTTTGTTGAATGAAACGTGCCATGATGGCATGCAGCATCTCGGGAACGGATTGGGTCGGTGCGACCAGAGCGTCGGGAGCTGGCGTAATAGAGGCCGACGGTCGGTTACCGTCAGCGGGTGTGTCGTCAGGACTCATACTGAGTTTGTGAACGTTACTCTGTAAGGCCCCACGGTGGGCGCCAAATGTTGAATATGAGTTTGGTAGATCGAATGATAGTAAAATTAACTCGGTTTTGTGGGTCTTACAAAGACGTTTTATTCACAATATGAGATAAACGAACGAGATTACAAAGAGATTAGGGAAAGAAGGAAAAGGTCGGAGCTTTGTTGAAAGACTCCGACGGAAACACTAAGCAAGGTGATCGGTTGTAAACCCTAGATCTTGCCGTCAATCTCTTAGTGTCTGTTTTCGGATCCCCATCTTCTTCCCATTTGTTTTCCTTTTATAGGCTATACC
This sequence comes from Brassica oleracea var. oleracea, assembly GCF_000695525.1. Taxonomy (NCBI): domain Eukaryota; kingdom Viridiplantae; phylum Streptophyta; class Magnoliopsida; order Brassicales; family Brassicaceae; genus Brassica; species Brassica oleracea. The sequence continues at coordinate 25,890,501 of NC_027748.1, read as the reverse complement.
CGTTTGTCACTCATTCGCCCTAGCAGTTTGGGCTTAAATTGTTGTTTAATGGGCTTTCCAGCCGAGCGATGGCTTGATGGGCCGACAGTGATCCGGTCGGTCATTCGATCGTGAGGCTGAGTCGATCGAGCGATGGCTTGGTGGGCCGACACTGATCCAGTCGATCGCGAGGCCAAGTTGATTAGCTCGAACTCTAACATTGATCGTCAGGTTAGATCTCGGTTAGTCTCCTGATAGAATTGGTCCGAATCTTATTAACCGATAGGCCTTGTGGGAGAATGCTAAATTCATCTCCAACAGTATGTCTCTGCAGGTACGCAGAGTCCAGCTGGTGCATGGATGAGCTTGTGAATATAAAGAAACGTGCAGAGAAAGGAAAGCTCGAAGTCATTCCCATCTTTTACAAGGTTAGGGCAAAAGATGTGAGAGCACAAACGGGCAAGTTTGGTGACAAATTTTGGGCGCTAGAAAAGGTTTCTAGTGGAGATCAGATCAAGAAGTGGAAGGATGCACTAGAATGTATCTCCAATAAGATGGGTTTGTCCTTGAGAGACAAAAGGTACTATTCGTGCTTATTTCTTTTTATTCCTCTTAGAGCATGATTATCGCTAAAATGGGTTTAAGGGTTTCTTAAAAAAAATTTTTTTTGTTTTTTTTGTCTGAAAAAAAATTAAAAATGAATTATCGCGGACCGCCACGTGTCAGTGGGGTCCGCGAACAGTATATTAAACCAACAAAAATCGATCCTTATTTGATCACTTTTGTTACCGGTTTTTTTGCTGATTTGTGGGGTCCACCACTATTTTTTTTGTAAAACCCCCTTTAAAAACTAGGGATAAAGATGGCCTTAAGGTCTTAGCTATCATAAAAGAAAACATAAGACAATAATACCCATAAGGATATTTGAACACAACGGTGTGCTGCTTCAATATCCTCTACTCTTTTATATCATTGATCTTTCCTATATCTTATAGTTCCATAACTTGTAGTTTATCACGTACAATATTTTGATTAAAATACATTCACAAGATATATATATACTTATTATGTTACAATACTTAGCAGTTCCGAAGCTGATTTTATCAAGGGAATTGTTAAGGAAGTTGAAAGAGTTAGAACTGCCACTGTTCGCGGGGGTGCACAAAGTCATCATTGTATCAAGTTTATCCCGAATAAAAGGATAAAGATTTGCAAAAAATTTCCAGAAGATGAGGCGAAAAGTGTTGAAATTGCCCATATGAATTTCTCTAACGCAAGAGGGGAAGAGGAGCAAAATCAAGAAGTTCTGGTACTTAATCATGATTTTGTTAAATAATTTATGTACATAAACAAAGTACGAAGGGATTATTTCCCATTTGAGACGTTATATATTGCATAGTTTTTTCCAGACATTATTTACTTAGTTAACCAGAGGTCATTAGCTCAGCTAAAATGGATTCATCACCATTAATGTGTTAGAAGTTCTAGTTCAAGTGACGGCTGGAACAAAATTAATATTAAATAGTGTGGTTTTGGACTTGGTTGGATTACGGATTTTGGCCCTAAACCTCTTGGTATTCATTCAGTAAAAAAATATATGCTTACTTATTCTGTTTGATTTTGTAACTTTCGTAAGAAATTATATTAGCTTTGCGTTAGCGCGGGTCATTTATTTATTTTGTGTACAAGGCCATTAGTGCGGGTAATTTTGGGTAATTCGGCTATATCTAAATTATTAAAACTGAAGTACAAATAGAACTAATATTTTTTTAACAAGTTATTACATTAATTATTATTCTATTTTTCATTCAGTTAAACAACTTCATTAATTATATTATCTTACCAAAACATCGTATCATTAATTATATTAACATAATAATAATCAACATTAACTTTGTACCAATTATAAAAATCAAAAATGTAAAATAACTTGATTTTTCATATGGTTAAAATTTTGGTTTAGTTTGTTTTACTAAAAAAAATTTATCTTAGTTTTAATCGGTGAAAAACTACGTAGCCAAACACATAATTCAAAGACATAATTTATGTGAGAAAAATAATAACTTATATCAAAATAATAAAAATGTATTACATATATTGTCACTTAATTTTTCAACCATATAACTATTTTACTAAATAATAAAAAAACTCTTTCTATTTTTATTTGTTTATAGAATCCGTTAGGCATAGACATTCGGTAACTATTCAGGTACGAGTTGTTTCTTTCAGATATCAGATTTTTTTGGGTTTTGAAATAAGACACGTTTGGATATTATAAATTTATGGGTGTGTTTCGAGTTGGATCCTCCCGGGTTTACATATTTTGGTTTTGATGTATAAGAATCTAAAAATATTCAAATAGCCAATATATCTTAAACGGGTTTAGAATTTTCGTACCAGAAATAACTACATTACCCGATTCAATCTGAATCTTTTGAATACAATTAGTTATATGGTGACACATCTAAAACATATAGAACTAATTATGAAAAAAAATATCAATTATAAAAACGTAATAACCAATACCCGCGCGGATGCGCGGATCAAGCTCTAGTAATTTATTATAATTAAGTCATATTTACATTGCAGTATGATACATAAAAATTTTGAGTTTTAAGTGATTTTTGTTAAACCACTCTAGAATATTATCTAAAACCATGGAATTTGAGTTTTTTTTAACTAAGATTCTCTTTCCAAAACTCTAAAGTCACTTGAAACCGTTAAATTCCACAACTTAAAATATTTTCAATAACAGTGGATTTCAGAGTATTTTATGAAATGTCAAATTCAATAATAGTAGATTTTAATTGTGTTTTTAAAATTCATGTTTGAATTATAGTGGATTTGTCATTTCAATACAAGTCAATTCAAATTATCACTTGAATACATCTCCTTAGTGTCTAACTATTGATTATCATAGAACACCAGAAATAAATAGGAAAAACCGGATACAAATAAAAATGAAAGAATGATGAGGAATGATTACTTTTTTATCAAATTTAATGAAGAAAAAATTTGTTATATTTTACTCTAAAACAAAATGAATCGAAATGAATGGAAAAGAAAAATTATTCCTCATAAATGGTAAAATTTCAAGAAGGATGAATTGTAACCTGACGCCGAGCCCACCAGAACCCAGAGTAGATCAGTAGCTTTGTGATGATGTCAGGAGTAGTCACGACAGATGGACTCAGTGATTGAACTCACACCAGTCCTGATTTCACGTCATGTGGCGTCGTAATCAGAGAAAGAGATCAATACTCAATGGAGAATTTTATCTGAAGAAGAAACCTTGCAGATGACCTTGAGTCGCCATCCGAGGTGCTCTGCTTGAGAGAGACGCCAACTGGATAGCTTCAGGGATGCAAAGGGAGAGCTTGAACCACAGGGAATGTATGATAGTCTCCCTTGTGATGATGAGGAGGCTGTCGAGAACGCTGTGGTTAAGAATCGTTGTGGTGAAGAATCGCTGTCAGAAGCAGTCAGATCTTAGAATCGCCATCTTGATCACCACAAGGGATTTACTTTGATATCCTTCCACAGACTTTAAAAGAACATTGTGGACACACATGAAATGGGACGAAAGTCTCGCAGGCTCTTAAAGACCAAAAAAGGTAATCTCATATTCTCTTGATGAATCTATCATACTCTTCATTTTTAGACACTCTTATCAAAAGTGGTTAAAGTCAATTCTTACTCCATCTAACCAATCAGGTGTTTTCTCTCTCTTCTTCACTTCTCCCTTCTCTCTCCTCCCACCTTCTATTTGGCATGTTCTTTCTCTCTCTCCCCCGAGAACCATTGTTTTGGACTTTTTTTCCAGTTGATTCAATTCGTACCAACACTACATTAAGGGAATTTTAACGAATTATAAGTTGACATTCATACCCAGAACTATATTAAGCACTACATGTGTATCCAACACTACATTAAGCATACATGTTTTCCCAATTGATTCAGTTCGTACCTTACACTAATGGTATAACTTTGTATAACTTGGTACAACTGGTATAACTTAGAATTAGTTGAACCGTAAAAATGTAAAACTTATATAATTAGATTAGTAAAACTGTAAAAACAAAATGAAATGAAATAGCATTATGATATTACAAAACTTATATATTTCATGAAATTAAGTATTTTATTAGATGGTTAGATGAAAAATGATTATATGAAACTGAATGTAAGTAACACTACATGTGTACCCAACACTACGTTAACCACTACTATTTCCCAATCAATTTGTACCCGGCACTAATGGCATGACTGTGTATAACTTGGTACAACTATAGTAGTACAAACTGGTATAACTTAGCATTAGTTTAACCGTAAAAATTGTATAACTAAATTAGTAAAAATGTACAAGCAAAATGAAATGAAGTTATGATATTACAAAACTTATATATAGTTCATTAAATTAAGTATTATATTGAATGGTTAGATGAGAACTGATTATAGGAAACTGAATATAAGTAACACTACATGTGTATCCAACCCTACAATAAGCACTATGATTTCCCAGTTGATCGAATTCGTGCCCAGCAAAGCACTACGATTTCCCAATTGATCGAATTCGTACCCAGCACTAATGGTATAACTGTGTATAACTTGGTAAAATTACATTGATACAACTGATATAACGTAGTAGTAGATTTACCATAAAACCGTAAAATTTGTATAACTAGATTAGCAAAAATGTAAAACAAAAATGAAAAGAAATGAAATCATGAAATTAAGTGTTTTATTATATGGATAGATAATAACTGATTATATGAAACTGGATATAAGTATTAAATTCAAAATTCTTTTTAATTAAATTTGTTATAGAAAAATAAAACTTTGATTTCGAAAGTAAAACTTTGACTTCAAAATTTGTTTTTATTAAATTTCTGCCCAATTTCTCTTTCCATTTTCTAAACACATTGAAGAATTATGTCAATTAGTTGTCAAATATAAAAACCATTTTTAGGATTTTCCCATTTTTACAATTTTACCAATCCCCCCAAACCCATTTTGTTTCATCTCATATCTCTCTATTTTAATAAAAAAAATTTATACCTTAAGACATTTTATCACTTTTCAATTTCACTAAAGGACACAATGCACTTGTGAGACATTTTCTTGTGTGTGAAAGACCTCCATGCCCTCTGACTAAAGAGAAACCAAGTCACTCTTCAATCCTGACCAAACTGAACAGAAAAAAATATCTCATCTTAAACTTCTTGTTTTACCAAATCACAAACAGTTAATCCAGCATAAAAACCCTAAATTCCCAACTTTCATCTTAGAGGAGAGTGAAGATTAAAAACCCTAATCAATTTGAAATCTGATGACTCTGTCGTTTCTCTTGATTTTACTCAGAGATGAATGATCTATTGTCTATTGACGTGGCTGGTCCAAAAGTTGTCGCTGTCCAGATCTGTTCTCCCGAGTCCTCTCTTCATCACCAAGCTTTTGTTACCTCTTGTTCCATCTCAGCCATGGATGTAGCCATGAAGTCGACCAAATCTGAACTCCTCTGCGGTCATTGAAGCCAAATTCGGTAAGTTCCGTGCTGACTCGATTTACCAATCAATCCAATTCATGTCGAAGATGTCGGGTATCGAAGGCCAGATCCTTGAGGTCACTGGTTAGTGCCTTTTCTCCATTTCAATTCTCTTCTCCTGATTCAATTTTCAGAAAAGTTACTTTTGTGCTATTTTGATTTCAGTGGTTGGGTGTCAAAAATTGAAAGACATAGACTGGTTCTCAAGGCAAAATCCATATGTTGTCCTCGAGTATAGCAACACCACCGTACCGAACCTCCACAGGTTATTATGATCTTGTTCAGATACAAACCAATTTAATATCTTTCTATTTCATATGACTCATCTATGAGTTTGTTTTGATTGGTTTCAGATGGTGGAAAGAACCCAATGTTTCAAGAGAATTTTTTGTTCACTTTGCTTGAAGGCCTTAGGAGACCTTAAAGAATGCTACGTATGTTTTTATTATTTGTGCTTCTTGGTATGCTTTACATATTATCCTTATTTGGGATTGGGATTGAATCTTTTTTGTTATGTTTGTTTGTTGTGGTTAGAATTCAGTTGCAGAAGGTTCTTTCTCAGGGATACAAAGACTGTACCTGGACTCTATATGTTAAAACTGGCAGGTAACAGCCTTGGTTTCCCTAGTTTGGCTTCCTTTTGCTTTGAGTATTTATGTTTGTAACATAGTTCCATCGTCTGTATTTGTATATCCTATGTTGCACCGAGACGGATACGGGGACAGAAACGGGGACGGAATCGGGGACGGGAAACAGCAAAACTAAAAATGTAAAGATACGAGTACGACATATATATGTCTATAAATATATATATAATATCTATAAACAAGTCAAACTATAAATTTCAACATAAAAGTAGAGCAAAGAACATAAATTCACAACCATAAACTAAAAAACAGAGCAAAGAACATATAGACACGATCACAAAGTTAACAAAATCGAGAACATTTGATATAATTGTTGGGTATGGGCCTGACCCTTCCAAAAGGCCCACAAGATAATTGTCCTAACACATGATCACAACAAAGAAACTCGGCTCGTCGACTCGCGAGCCAGCGACCTGCTCGACTTTAGACTGCTTTTAGCCGACAAAGCGAGCGACCGGAAGTCGTCGAACCGACGACTCGAATTAGCGGCCCGACATCTCGGCCCAATCATCAAGGAGGCCCATTAGGTCAAGACGAATTAGGTTAACAAGCAAGCGTCTATAAAAAGAGGAAGGGAGGCAACTATTGAGGGATCCGCAAATCACTACACACTTACTTTCGGCTAGAAACTAGGGTTTCATTTATCTATTTCTCCTCGACTCGTATTCTCCGGCGAACCAGGTTTCGCCGGATCGTTTCCTTGTTTCTTCCCTCTTTGTAACGCGACTAAGCAGCCTCTTGATCTAATAAAACGCTTCTGTTTTGACCCACCTAGGGTTTCATTTATCTATTTCTCCTCGACTCGTATTCTCCGGCGAACCAGGTTTCGCCGGATCGTTTCCTTGTTTCTTCCCTCTTTGTAACGCGACTAAGCAGCCTCTTGATCTAATAAAACGCTTCTGTTTTGACCCACCGACGAGTCCTCGTCTCATTTCATTTACTGGTTTATTGATAAGTCTCGGTTCAAACAGTTGGCGCCCACCGTGGAGCAGACAGAGTAGCGTCAACAAAGATCATGGCTCGCTCAGACTCGCCGTCCGGCGACGAGTCACCACTGACAGAAGCAGCTTTCGAAGACACTATACTAGAAAGGATGGCTCAGCAAGACGCCATTCAGAAGGTGACGAACGAGCAACTAGCCGCTATCGCCGCAATCTTAGCTCCCTTGGCCGGGAACTCAGCAGATCCAGCCACGACGGTTCGGAAACAGCTGTTCGACACCTATCGAACAACCGGCGTAGAGACCACAACAAATACAAACGCCGTCCAGGCCCAAACACCCGGCGATATAGATCTCGTAACTGTCTAGGAACTCGCCGAGCTTAAGCAGTCGTTCCTGGACATGAAAGACATGATGCTCGAAGGACCCACCTCGGCGCCGTTAGTCGAACGCGTCCTCGCCGAATTCCTAAAAACCCCGTTCTCACGGCGAATCACCGACGTACGGTACCGACTAGCAGAGAAAATCCGCCTTCCGACCTTCGCCAGAAAGGCCGACCCAACAGACCATATCGCCGCTTTCAATATAGCGATGGGTCGAACTAACTTTTCCGACGAGGAAAGAGACGCTGGCTATTGTCGGCTCTTCGTCGAGAGCCTTCAAGGACCAGCCCTCGGGTGGTTCACTGGATTGGAACGAGATTCCATCAACGATTTCCACGACCTGTCGGCTGCTTTCCTCAAACAGTACATCATGTTCACGAGACAAGGAGCGACCCTATCCGACCTGTGGAGTCTATCTCAACGCACAAACCAGAGCCTCCGCGACTATATGGAGAAGTTTAAAGCTGTCGCTTCGAAGGTGCATATTCCCGACAGCATCGCCGTTGATGCACTGATGAACACCCTCTACTTCAAATCTCTTTTCCGCGAAGATCTCTATCGAAACTCCACAGGTCGCTTCTGGACGCTATCGCCAGATCGAACAACTTCATCAGGATGGAGGAAGACACATCAGCGATACTCAAGAAAATGAACGCGACAACAAAACAGACAGTTCCTCCCACAAAAGCTCCTGAGGTACGCCAAGAACCTCGACAGCACGCCCCGAGCAACAAGCCCAACCAGAAGACGAATTTCGTCTACGTCGTCAAGGAAAACGATCTCTCGGGATCAATTGTCGTCGTACGCGAGAAAGGTTGGAACGTTTGGGAAAACGACGAGAAGCCGCAGACTCCTTCGGCGCCTTCAACTTCAACTTCAACTCCAGGCTCAGCCGAGTTAAACCAATGGTGCAGTTACCATAAGTCCAAGGCGCACGATACGCGAAACTGCAGGCACTTGGTCGACGCCCTCTTCAAGTCCTACGAAAACGGAATTGCGATCATTGAGTCACCCAAGCCAAGGCCGAACAACACCAAGAGCTGGAGCAAGAACAAAGAAAAGAAAGCTCAAAAGAGTCAAGATAAGGCCGGTGCACGACCAAAACAGGCAGAGGGCGACAGGCCCGAAGAGCAAGACGAGGACGAGACACAAGCCGAGGAAGAGCAGCCTCGCAATCGTCGACACGTCCAGGTCATCCTCGCACGACCAAGTTCTTCTTCAGACGAAGAGGAAGACAACAAAGTCTGTGACTCGCACGAACACTCCAGAAAGCGACCAAGCGAGAACAGCGGACCAGAGGAAGCATGCGACCTGAGGAGCAAGCTCAGGCGAAAAACGCAAACGATCGACAGCATGCAAGATCGTTCAAGAAAGGAGACGGAAGATGAAGTGGAGATAAGCAGAGAAGCTCTTCGGGAATCCCGCCAACAGTTAAGCGATTAGCCTCTTCTTCGTACTCCTTCCCCTGCTCAGCAAACCTGTCAATCGTCTCCTGCGGGATGTCGATCCCACTATCCTTAAGCGCTTCAAGACACTTCTTCGTCCCAAAAGTCTGGCTCTGCAAGGATCTTGTCGTTTCGAAGTCGCTGCGATGCGTCTCGAGGTCTCGTATCTTGGTAAAACGCTGATTGCACTTTACGATCATGGCTGTTTGAACGCGGACTCGCTCATGCGTAACCTCGTAACTTCAAGAGTCCCTCAGCCGGTTGACTTCCTTCAGATTCCTTAAAGCTGTAGCGACCTTCTCCTTCCCCCAAGCAGCTTTCTCTTCCTCCAGATCAGCCTTCTCTCGCTCGAGTCCTTTGATCTTCTCACCGGCAGTCTTGAACTTGCCCTTCAGTTCTCCAAACTTCTCCTTCTGAGCTTTCTTTTCTTCGAGTAACCGACTTTGCTCCGCTGCGGTCATATCGATCGTCGCCTTAAATTCATTCATTTTGCGGTTGAGAGCCGTATCCTTCACTCGCACGAGCTTTTCAGCTTGCTTCAGCTTGGAGATAGTCTCCTTAAGAGCCGTGTCGTACATCTCGACGACGTAATTCATGCTTCCGTCACTCTGCACAAACAGAGGAAAAGGTCAAAACTAGAAGATTAGAGAAGGCGAGACAGGGAAAGTAATCCTTACCTTAGTCCTCGCTGCATCGACGTAGGCATCTTTGAAGACGAGGTCTTTAACCGGCGGCATATCTTTTGCGCCACCTCGAATTTGGCGAACTAGTTCAGCACACTCCTTCGGGGCATAAGCAAGCGGTGTATCGCCATCGTACTTGAATTCCACATGGTCCGGGAATTTGATTCGACCTCCCTTTGAGGCCGAACCACTACTCCTGGTCGTCGAAGGCGTCACTAGAGGAGTTTTCTCTACGGAAGCGGGCGCATCTTGCCCATGGGAAGTTTTTTCCTTCTTTCTAACGGAACGTTCGGGGAGTCATCCAAGTCGATGCTAGTCTGAGCCGCGACATCACGATTAGAGCTATCGTGAGCAACGAGCTCTCGACCCCCCCCCCCCACATCTCCGCTAGGTTCCGATAGCTCCTCGACAGGTTTTTTCCTCTTTTTCTTCTCTTTCTTCTTCTTCTTCTTCTTCTTTGGAGGTTCACCAGATTCAGCCCCCGTATGAGCCTCGATCGAAGCAGACGAACTGGGAGCAGACCTCTTCTTCCTATTACTGTAAGTCACCGACGGTTCAGCAGTCTCTCGATCGGGAGACTCACGCACAAGGTCTTCCCTCAAGGATTCGATATTAACCTGGCCTACAGTCGGTGCTGGCGGAACTACAAGAGACAGAGGCCAGGAGGAGTCGTTTCATCAGGAGTCGCAGAAGGCGTCTTCTTCGCTCCTCTCAACTTTTTCTTGATTATCGCGCTTAAGTCTCGAAGTTCTTTCATCTCCCTAGCTGCGTTGATCACCTTCTGCTCAGCGCGAGTGAATATAGAGAACCACCGTTTGTTGCCGGTAATCAACAGTAGTAAGTCAGATCTCCAGTCCCCTGCGAAAGACCGACGAGTCAAATCCGGATATGTGTCTCGAGCAAACAGATGCAAGAAAACAAAAATATATAACAAAGCACGTTAAAGGACTTACTCTTTGAGATCCTGTCAACGGCTCGTCGAATCCTCTCGAAGGTGATATCCTTCCAACTCACTTGAGCAAGCGACGCGACAGCACGAGCACTAGCTATGAAGTTTTCGGGATATGTGGCTGTATCCGGGTGGTCAACTGCAGTCAAACGCAAAACCATCAGAAGGAAAGAAAAGGGCTATCGATAAACTATCAACAACACTCTACCAAGTTCACGATTCCATAAAAATCGGAAGGAATCGCCGGGCGGCTCTTCGAAGGCGAAACTGTCAGACTTGACGTAAAAGTAGAAGCGCTGCCAGTTATTCGTCCTGTTGGGATGATCGACGATCACATTATAGTTAGGCCTCATCTGGATCGAGTACAATCCATCCCCCATCGACTTAAGGTACGTCAGCTCTTCGAACGTCCGCACACTCATCGACACATTGATCTCTGCTGCCGTCACCATCAAGGCTACTGAGACACGGAGTGAACCGTTTAAGAACTGGCGTATCGCTGCGTCGCGACGTCTCGCATAGGTGGTGACGAGTAGAGGAATCGGAAACCAGAGCTTAGTCTCGTTCTGAAAGTAAGACTCGTATACGCATAGAAATCCCACCGGAGGGGACCACGGTCTCTGGGCTTTCGTCGGAATCAGAAAAATTACTCCGGCTCCCCCACACGCTCTCAGCAAAATCTTCACGCTGCTAGGAGTCGAACGAGTCCTCTCAACGTTCTCCCACGATTGCCCCTCCACGATCAGAGGACGTAACAGCTCTGGCGCCAACGCCGGGAGATCTTCGAAAATCCCTTCACGATGGTAGCATCACGGAACAAAATCAGGAGGAGGAATCTCTCCGTCACTCGCTCCACCTCGACCATCTCTCGCACAATCTTGCGCGACCGACCCAACGACCGCCCGTTTCTCGCGAATCAGACGCGCTGACTCGGCAACCAGGACCCGCTGAGCCGTATCCATATTCGTTGTGTCCATCTTGGCTTCGGGGTGAATTGTCTCGCAATCAGGAGGGGAGTTCGACTCGACGACTCGCACAGGACTCGATTCAGTTGCTCTTGCCACCGCCTTCCCTTTCTGTTATCTAGAAAGCCTACCGCCCGACGACATTCTCAAAATCTAAGACTAAGAAGCTATAGAGAGAAGCAGAGAGAAAGAGAGAGAAAATACCTGAGTCGGATGAAGAATTAAGAAAATGAGAGGCGAGAAGGGTATTTATAAGAGGGGAAGCGCCTCACGCCCCGAGGCTTCATCATTAGACCTAGATGGGCCTAGATGGGCCCATCTAGGCGCGTGGAGTTCACCCCGTCTCGCGACGGTTTGACTTCTCGAGGTAAATCAAGACCGGTTTAGACCGAGATCGGCGGTCGTGACCAAAACCAAAGAAAACCGTCGGTTCAGACCAAACCGATGAGATCACGAATTACGAGCAAGCAAGCTGCTCACGCAGTCGAGGAGCCGAGCGAGATCGCGAGTCCAGAACAATTGTCTTGCAGAGCCTACTTCAAAATTCGCTGAGTCGGCTACGCTACTCACCAGCGAACTGGGGGGACTTACTGTTACGTATGGGCCTGACCCTCCTAAAAGCCCCCCAAGATAATTGTCCTAACACATGATCACAGTAAAAAAACTCGGCTCGTCGACTCGCGACCCAGCGACCGGCTCGACTTTAGACGGCTTTTAACCGACAAAGCGAGCGACCGGAAGTCGTCGGCTCGACGACTCGAATTAGCGGCCCGACATCTCGGCCCAATCATCGAGGAGGCCCATTAGGTCAAGACGAATTAGGTTAACAAGCAAGCGTCTATAAAAGGAGGAAAGGATGCAACGATTAAGGGATCCGCAAATAACTACACACTTACTTTCAGCTAGAAACTAGGGTTTCATTTCTCTATTTCTCGTCGACTCGTATTCTCCGGTGAACCAGCTTTCGCCGGATCTTTTCCTTGTTTCTTCCCTCTTTGTAACGCGATTAAGCAGCCTATGTGAATATGCCTCAGCTTCTCTCCAATCACCTAAACTCTAGAAGCCGCCTTGGGGATTGCTTCTTCATTCTTTGCTACACTTCTTCACCAGGTTGTCTTCTCTTCTTGAATAACCACCAAGTACTCTCGATCCACTCTCGGATCATAGAAGCATCTCAACACTTCCCCTCAAGCGTGACCATGTGGAACAAGTCAAGCTTGGAAGGATTGCTTCTTGAACCGCAACACAAACCATTACACACTCACTTCTGACTTTGCCATCTTCTTAGAATGCTGGTCGATTCATAAGCTCTCTACAACCACCTCAATACCTGAGGCTGCATTGCTAGAGTAACCTTCTTCTTCACACAGCCAAGAGCACTCTGAATACTCTCTTGTCTTAGGCTTCACCACTGCCTAGACCCGGTTGATGATCCTTTGTTGAAGTCCTTGCAATGACTTGATACTAGACCATGAAACTTGCTCATTAACACTCCCCCTCAAGCTTAGCTTTGAGAATAGATGAGGAGCTAAGCTTGTGAAAGGTGTGAGCACTTTCATGGTCTTAATTGCATCACCCTCCTGGTGATGCTCTTCCTTGCATGTCTACAGTCCTCTCTACATTCATATGATGTGTAGGCTATGGTGACTAAACCACCATGGACAGAACCGCAAGTCACCTCTCCATTGTCACAACATCCTCTCTACTCTCTTTGGAGCAGGCTGTGGACTTCTCCATGGATTGTTGGCAATGGGCTTCATCTTCATTCTCTTGTAATGGTAAGGAGGAAACAGGTCTTGAACTTTGGCTCTTCAGGTTGCTCATTTGAATCCCCATCATAAGCTTGAATTGAGTATAGGTTCAAGCTTGAAATGAGCTTCAATGAACTTCAAGACCAGGAGCACACCACCCTAACAGCTGCGATTAAATCACTGATCCACCCTCTCGCCTTCAGCTTCAAGTACCCACGGATGACCGGCCTTCCTCATGACTTAGGTGGTGACCTTCTTCTTCTCGTGTGCCTTGAACTAGGAGCTCAACAACGTCGTGGCCTGCGCTTCTTAAACCGGCTTGTACGCACAAGCACCTTCCCATTGCTCCACACAATGGATCAAGTCTTCCTCTTGTCTCGGATGGATGGTGAGCAAAGAACACTTCTTTTGAACCTGAAAAACCACTCAAACTCCAGCAAAGATAAGACACAAAAGTATTGGGATAAACCCTTGATGAATCATCAAGTTTGATTCCCAATATCACAAGCATTGCAACAGATTAAACAAGTCATTTTCAAGTTGTAATCTTTGCAAGCAAACTCTCTAAGCACAAGCATGATCATAACAGATTCAATACAAGCTACTTAGGCAATTTTAAAGCTTCTTGACTCAGCAATTTAGACATGAATCAAATGCTTCAATGTAAGACAGCCACAAGACTATATGCAACAGCTTTAAATTCGGTTTCAATCCATGTATGCAAGCAGATTTAATTAATCACAACAAGCATCACTATGAACCGGAGATAAGCATATTAAACAATCTCAATCACCAAACAAAGCTCTTTAAGCATCCTGGGACAGATTCTAAAACATTTTCATTTAGCAATCTTTAAACAATCCTCAGGTTTTCAATCACATCACAACCAGTCAATAACACACTCAATATCAAGAAGGGATAGTAATAGCTTACAGTCAAGGAACCTGTTTGGTTCCTTGAACCTCCAATGGCATTAAGGTCATGGCTTGTTGGATCTGAGAGTTACAGGTCGTCACCCAACCTCTCTCCTCCTTCAGTTCATTGCCACCATCTTGTACCACAACTCAAAAGACCCCTCCTTTCTTCAGAACATCTAGGCGCCAAACTCTTGACACCATACTCTTGTAGCTGGACGTGAAACATCTCTTGGACAAGGAGCTTTGGAGTCAGGTTAACTAGGCCTCTCCATACACCTTTGCCTCCAAGGATTGATGAGAGTGTTTATAAGAGAATAAGAGACTTTAGAAACAGAGACTGAGAGACTAAGAGACTAAGAGAATAAGAGATTAGAGATTAGGGTTTCAGATTCAAGAACTTGTTTTTTTCATTTCCATGAAGGAGAAGAGAAGCCCCCTTACTCGCTTAGCTTTTACAAATCGCCAACTATGAGTTTATATGGGAAAAGTGCCAATTTCGACCCCAACAATTTAGGTCGTGCCAAATATGACCTGAACAATTGATCAGTGCCTAATACGACCTCAATTCAATTATAATTCGAAAAAACTACCCAAACTTCTTAAAACGTGCTTAAATCTACATTGACTCTAACAAAAGTTAGTCAATCGTTAACAAGATAAAACGACGTTGTTTTGAAATACGAGGAAAAGTGCCAATTTCGACCCCAACACTCTTAGTCATCCCAAATAGGACCCGAACAAATGGTCAGTGCCAAAACCGACCTCAACTTTATTATAATTTAAGAAAAACTGTCCGAACTTCTTAAAACGTGCATAAATCAATATATATATATATATCTTAGGAAAAAAAATATGTTCATTCCAAGACTCAAACCGTGTTGTGATACCCTTTTAAAGGGGCACACTAACAACTAGATAAAAGTAACTTTTGAAATATTACTACAAATTTGAAATTATATAAACTACTATTTTTCTTCATTTTATCCAATTTAAAATTTTGGTGATAATTTTTTCTGATTTATATAAATACATTAACATGTTTTTTATTTATCATATCTTTAATAAACTTCTATCTTACTAAAATATAAATATTAAAATATTTATTATTATGCGATCTTAAATATACTTAAAACTTTGAATTATTTATAAAGTTTTCTTATATAAATATACTTAAAACTTTGAATTATTTATAAACTTTTCTGTTAGAGTCAATGTAGATTTATGCACGTTTTAAGAAGTTTGGATAGTTTTTCTTAAATTATAATTGAGTTGAGGTCGTTTTTGGCACTGACCATTTGTTCGGGTCCTATTTGGCACGGCTGAAATTGTTGAGGTCGAAATTGACACTTTTCCTCGTACATCAAACGACGTCGTTTTATCTTCTTAACGGTTGACTAACTTCTGTTAAAGTCAACGTAGATTTAAGCACGTTTTAAGAAGTTCGGGTAGTTTTTTTGAATTATAATTGAGTTGAGGTCGTATTTGGCACTGATCAATTGTTCGGGTCGTATTTGCCACGACCGAAATTGTTGGGGTCGAAATTGGCACTTTTCCCGAGTTTATCTATGCCTTTACAAGAGCAAATCATAAACCTAAATCTAATGGCTGATAATACTTGAAGTTTAAATGGATGGTGTAGATGAGCTGGTCTTGTTTCAGCCTGATTCTGATTGGAGTAAGCAAGCTGGCGCCTTTGATTAATTCAAAGTGAAGTTGTGCTGTGTTTGGTTCTCCTTAGGCTCCTCCTATTCTGCCCATGTATCTGTCCAGGTTCATAGTCAAGGCTGCTCTTCCTTTACAGCAACAGCCAGCCTGTCTCTTTACTAAAGTAGCCAATCACACTCCAAAGGGATCTACTTGATACTCCTTTGATGCCTTAGGATCAGAACCTTATCCCTTCGTCCAACACACTCTTATGCTGCCCTATTCTTGCACAGACTTAGCACAAGCTTCCCGGGATGTCTGGCTGCGCCCTATTTTTGCACCAACTTCATATCTTCTTAAATGATCGAGTTATGCACTTTGGGGTCGACCTGGTCCGTACGGATCCGTACAACGTCCATACCAAATCCGTATGACCTCGCCCTATGATTGCACATTCGACCATTCTTCTCAACATGCTTCTAAGTCCCTCCTGGACTTGGCCCTTACTTAGAACACTCATCAGATCACTTCTGGACTCCTTAAGACACTCCTGAAGCCTTGATAGACAATCCCTGAACCTTAAGACACTCCTGAAGCCTTGATAGACAATCCCTGAAGGTCTTGCCCTATCTTTACACAAGCCCCAACTCAACTCAACACCTTTGCTTCTCCATTTCTTTTCTTCAAGTTAACAAAATATAGGAACACCCCCAAAAAAATCAGAAAACTTTGGGCATTAAGTGTCACAGAAGTGACTATGAGCTTGAAATCACGACGTTGAGCCACAACTTTTCTCAGTATCCGAAAGAGGACATCTGTGTTGAGTGATCTTTCATGCGCTTCATCCATCACCACCACATGATATTTATCAAGCTCGGGATCTTTGAGCGTCTCTCTCAGTAGCACTCCATCAGTCATGTACCTGATAACAGTGTTTGGACAAGTTACATCTTCGAAACCAATGGCATACCCAACTTCATCCCCAAGATCTGTCCCCATCTCATCACTAACCCTCTTTGCAACACTCATTGCGGCTACACCCTTGGTTGTGTGCATCCCACCATGCCATTTATAGTGTAATCAGCTGAGCGGTCTTTCCTGAACCAGTTTCTCTAACCACAACTATCACCTGGTCCTCTCTTACGACCTGCATTAACTCATCTCTAACAGAAAATATTAGAAGAAACTGTCTTTGCTCAGCCATGGTTTTCGACTTGGCAAACTCACTCACAGCTTCTCCTTTTTTTTATATGCTCTGCAAATTTACCCTCGCCTCTAAAGTCTACTTCCCCTTTTTTACCAAGTTTCTCAACACCAAGGTTAGAACCTGCAAGCTCCCAAAACCGCTGTCGTGATTTATGCAAGCCTTGTTTTTCCCAGATTTCTCTGACAAGACCAGATCTTTTTCTTGAAACTATAGCCATGTCTGAAGTGGGATCCTTCACAGGCTCTACTTGCTTTGTGAAAACGGCTCTTCCATTATCAAGAAAAGGAGGTAGCTTTGGATCATGTACAAGAAGAACCACTCTCTCTTTCTTCTTCTTCTTCTTCTTCTTCTCTACTGAACCCAGCTTGCAATTGTGTGCCTCTAACAGCTCCGGAACTGAGAAGCTGACAGTCTTCCCATTGAGCAATCTCTGCTTTAAGCCGAGACTGTTTCTTACACTTAGCAAGTAACATTTTGCTAACGTCAGCTTCATTGGAATCAAAGGACGCACTATCTGCGTACCTCTCGTCAATATCATCATCATACCACCATCCATACACGATCCGAGTAATATTCCCTCTCTCAGCTCCTTGCCATATATTCTCAAGTTGATTGGTTCTTCCACAGCTGGAGGAACCAGAGGCCTTATGGGAGAAGGAGAAGCTGCACCAAGATCCCATGGAGAAGCACAAGACATTGATGAACGAGCATCTGGAGACGGCTTATGTCGCTTACTGTGACTAGAGACTCTCTCAGATCCTGAAGATTTCTCTCTGTATCTTCTCTTCTTATTCCTCTACAGATATTGTTCGCCTTCAGTTGCGAAAATTTAACCACATGGAGATTCAACGTACCTTCTTCTTCTCCAGCGAGAGGAAAATTCCGGTGTTAAATAATCACTTTCTCTTTATTGCCGCGTCGATTGCTTCTTCTTTTCCAGTGAGAAAACGACTCTAAAAGAGTAATTATTTTCCTACTCTTAGGGATCCCTTGAGCGTGAATTTGCGATTCTTCGTCGGTTAAATATCGCTCCATAAGGTATATTGTTTAAATATTTCTCAGGGTTGGTCGTCTATAAGAGCAACTCCAATCAGACTGCATAACATCATAGTGGCGTGGAAAATGGTGTTTTCTCTCTCCATTCTGACGTCATAAAAAACTGCATTTTGGCGGGATTCTTTTTTTGACTATAATATTACACCATATATGGCATGCAACTTTAGCAACGCCAAAACCCTTTTCTTTTTTTTTCTTCTTTTTTTTAAATAACAAATAGAACAATATTCATTTGAAGCTTATTTAATTATGTTTAATTATATATCAATTGAACTACTAGTTTTAGTTAGATTAAATATTTCATGTCAATTTAAATATAACATATTTACTTTTATATTCTATTTTTAACTAATATAAAAAATAAATTAATAAAATATACTAAAATATAAAAATAATTTAAAAATACATAACAAAATTCAAATTAAAAATTACAACAACATTACAAAATTAAAATTAAACAAACATAAAAAATGCATACGACAAGATTATTGTTGGCTCCACTAAGATAATTATAATATGGAGTAAAATTTTCTGGATCATTTGGTGATATTTGATCTTCACCTTGAGCTTGAGATGCTCGATACTGAGATCCTTGATATTGATACTGAGAGCCTTCTCCATGTTCTTCAGATTGATTTGTTTGTGCTCTTTTCTTCAAAATTATTTTTCTCTCATTTTCAATGTATGCACGAGATGCTGGATCAGTTATGGAGCTAATATCTGCGAATAATATTTTGTTTTCTTCTTTCATTTTTGCTACCTCGACCTTTTGTCTGAATTTCATTTATTTAAGAAGTACCTTTAGTAATAGCTTTGATAAGTTTATCATTTTGCTCCATCATTTGTTTAAATTGCTCTTCGGATTGTAATTTCCTCTTTGCCTTATTTGAGCCCGTAGGTCTTGAAGATAAATTACAAGTGGCTTATTCAGAATTCATATTTAAATCAAATGAATCCATACCAGGGGATGGAGATAATTCCAGATCAACTGAAAATGACAGAGATGGTGTAACATTACACCTATCTTCTTGGAATGCAACAGATGCATTGGTGTTGTTATTTGCAAATTTCTCTATGCCTTTAAGGATATGCTAAACATGGTCAAATTTGAATCCTCTATTGTATTTGACATCTTGTGCTAATAACATCTTTGCTTGGTTTAACTAAATTAAATATAGACAAGAAAAATTAATATAATGTAGCAAACACAATAAAATTATCAAATATTTAGTAATGAAGTACAAAAACTTGAAGTTTATATACTTACAATGTCTTGTTCTGAAGCACCGCGTGGATTCTTATTTTCTATTTTGTTAACACATCCTCTCAGCTTGGAGACAGCAGACAGAATTGTTGTCATTCGAGTTTGTAAGGATCTTCTTGGTCTTGGTTGACGATTGAAAATTTCAGATTTTTGATACTCGTTTTCAACCCTTGCCCAAAACTGATCTTTTGACTGGTTTATTCCTATGATTGGATTTTGAGAAACGTCAAGATACACATGACACAAGTGCATATCTTCTTCAATGGAATATGAGGAAGAGCGAATTGAAGTCATTTTAGAAATGTAGTAGGTTAAAGCAAATGTGTTGAAGATGTTTAAACATTGAAAAACTAGTATACATTTATATAGAGAAAGTAAGCAAAAAATCAATGGCTTAGATTGGTTTGTATTTTCCTAATAAGATCATGGAAATAAGAGATGATGTGACTAATCAATGCAACAGTTAGATCTTGTTTAGAAAAAATTAACGGTTTAGATTTAATCGTCTTTTTCTTTTTATGTGATATGGAGATAAGAGATGATGTGACTACTCAATGCAACGGTTAGATCATGTCCAGAAAAAATTAACGGTTTAGATTTAATCGTCTTTTTCTTATAATGTGATATGTAGATAAGAGATGATGTGACTACTCAATGCTACGGTTAGATCATGTCCAGAAAAAATTAACGGTTTAGATTGAATCTTCTTTTTCTTATAATGTGATATGGAAATAAGCAATGATGTGACTAATCAGTGTAACGGTTAGATCTTGTCCATAAACATAAACGGTTTAGATTGATTCGTCTTTTTCTTATAATGTAATCATGGAAATAAGAGATGATGTGACTAATCAATGCAATTGTTAGATCTTAGCCAGAGAAATTAGACGGCTTAGATTGATTCATCTCTTTATAATTGCCTATAAAATGTCTATCATGTATGAAAAATAAGACCATAATCTTAAATTTCTTTTCATAAAAGATGAATTTTTTTTTTTTTTTTTTTTTTTTTATTGAATGTTAAATTTAATTCAAAAGAAAAAACCCTTATTACAACAAGTGCAACCTATTTTAGCTTTTCAAACTTGTAAAGAAAAAAGAACTTCTACTTCTATCTCTCCCAAATTGCATCAAACGAAAAGAAAAAACTTCTATCTTGTGCTAAACCACTGTACCATTCCTCCTTCATACTTCTTATCACCCTTCCTTCTTATCACTGTAAACTTGTTTCTCATCTCTTTATCAATCCTCTTGGTAATAAGCACTGCAGGAACAGGTTTCTCTCCATGTCTTCTTCTATTTCTCTCCATCCAAATAGCATGTACTGCAGATTGAAACACATGCCTCACTATAAACAGACTGAGATCGTCCCATGTGGAATTAGTTGACAGTAGCCTAATGAGATTATCCCAATTCGTCGTATACAAACTCCTCATCACCCTTCTTACAAGTGTTTCCCAGATCTCCCTAGAGTAAGAGCACTCAAAAAACAGATGCTTCCTCGTCTCTATTGGCTCACTACAGAACCCACAAGATACATCCACATTTAAATTCCAACTTCTCAGGCGATCACCAGTAGAGAGTCTTCCATGAATCGCAGTCCAGAGAATAAAAGAGTATCGAGGAGTTGCATGTTTAAACCACACAGCTTTGTGCCAGCCACATAAGATATGCTTCTCTCGGATTATATTCCAAGTTTCTCTTGTAGAGAAAACCCTTTCGTATTTGCCCTTTTCCGTTTTCCACAGTGAGACATCTTCTTCTTGAACCCAATTTGCTTTATAATGCTCGATCTCCATCTCTACTCTATTCAAGAGTGGGATGCGATGTTGTCTTCTTCTATGGTTCCTACAAGCCGCAACCTTTCCATTAGCAAGTATTCCCAAATCAATGTGACCTCTTCCACTTAAGACATCTTGCAGACAACCCAAAGAAGACCACCTTTCAAACCAGAAAGAAGCTTTATTACCATCCTTTACCTCCACCTTATAGAGCATTTTCGCAATATCCCGACATTTCAATATCTTCCGCCACATCCAAGTCCCAGACTGATTATTTTCCTTCACCATCCAGATAGACCCCTTCCTGATAAGATAGCTTTGAACCCAATTTACCCAAAGAGAATGAGATGATAATATCCTCCAAATCAGTTTGATACAACACACCAAATTTACTTCCTTTAACGGCCTAATCCCCAGCCCACCTTCTTGCTTTGTCTTACAAATATCCTTCCAAGCAATCTTATTCTTCCTGCCATTAAGTTCCGGACCAGACCAGAGGTATGCAGAGCAGATTCTCTCAATCTCCTTAATACAACTACTAGGAAGTCGAAAAGAAGCCATCCAAAAATTGGTTAGGCTCATTATAACTGATTGTATCAACTGTGATCTTCCCGCATAGGAAAGAAAACGCCCTGTCCATGAGCTTATTCTTTTCCTAATCTTCTCTATCAATGGCAAGTAATCATTGACAGTCATGCGTTTAGTTAACAAAGGGAGCCCCAAATAACGTACCGGAAGCGTCCCTGATGCAAATTGAAACTGGTTCTGAACTTCCTCTCTCTTTTGATCCGTACCACCCGCCATGAATAAGATCGATTTCTCCATACTTATCTGCAACCCACTCATTCTATCAAATCTGTCAAAGACCTTCAGTATCCCTTCTATTGATTTTCCTGTGCCATCAGTAAACACCATTAAATCATCTGCAAAACATAGATGTGTAATGTCTATGTGTTTGCATTTCGGGTGATAACCAATCTCTCCTCTACCCGCAGCTTCATCAATCATTCTTGACAACACACTCATACATATGACGAAGAGGCATGGAGATAGAGAGCAGCCTTGCCTAAGACCTCGTTTGCTCTGAAAATAGCCGGCTAACTCGCCATTGACTTGCACAGAAAAGGACGGCGATGTGATACACAGAGAAATCCACTGAATAAACTTCCCCGGGAATCCCATAGCTTGCAGTGTATTCAATAGAAAAGGCCATTGGACCGAATCAAATGCTTTTGATATATCAATCTGCATAGCACAACGAAGGGATATATCTTCTCTATGGTAATCTTTCACTAACTCTGATGCTAGAAGGACATTCTCCATCAATAATCTTCCTTTAACGAATGCAGACTGATTAAGAGTAATACATTTCGGCATAATACCCTTCAAACGATTTGCAATGATTTTGGAGATTACCTTATAGAGCACATTGCATAACGAAATTGGTCTATAATCCTTCATCATTCTTGCTTCCTCCTTCTTTGGAATCAGCGCTAAGATGGTTGAGTTTAGTCCTTTTGGTAGAAATCCTTTTGTGAAGAAAGATTGAACCGCATTCACTACATCTGCTCCAATCACTGGCCAAGCTTCCTTAAAGAATTCCGAAGTGAACCCATCTGGTCCCGGAGATTTACTTGAGGGCATCCGAAAAACTACCTCCTTTATCTCTTCATACGTGATTTCCCTCTCTAGCTTTGTGCAGTCAACCTCACTACACTGAAACCTCAACAACTCTTTAAGACTGTCAACAGTAGCCCCCTCAAAATCTTGCGGAACTCTTTGCATAAACTCTGCGAAAAAACCCTCTGCCTCCTCTTTGATCTCGTCTTCTGTCTTAGCAAGAGTCCCATCTCCCCTTTGGATTTCATTAATGGCATTGTGATCTTCCCTTATTTTCGCAGAGCTATGAAAAAATTTATTGTTTCCATCCCCCACGTCCAACCAGTGAACCTTCGATTTTTGCTTTAAACATTCTTCCTCTATCTCAGCCAGTCTCTGCCATTTCATGTACACCTCTGATTCTTCTCTGATTGCCTCACTCGTAGGATTTTCCATTGTTTCTTTCTGCTTGACGCATAGGAGTTGATATGCTTCTCTGGTTCTCTTTGATAATTCTCCCAATTTCTCCTTGCTAAGAGCTCTTAACTGTTGTTTCAGAGCCTTTAGACGCTTTGTGAGACGGAACATTGCTGAGGTAGACTGATATAAAGCTTCATAGTTTTTCCATTGATCCTCCAATAATGGCAAGAACTCCGGCATTTTACCAATCACATTTGTAAACTTGAATGGTTTTCTCCTTTTCTTCACCTCCACCTCCATCTCAATTCTACATCTCATGTGATCCGAACATCCACCCGCTTCAAATACGCACTACGCTGGGTCATTATGTAACCAGACATCATTCACCAACACTCTATCTAGCTTTTTGCAGATTAATCCATCTTCTCTTTTGTTACACCAAGTAAGAAGAGGACCCTGATATCCCATGTCAGATAATCTGCAGTATCTTGAAACTTCTTGGAAATCCCTCATACCAGGTAATGGTCTAGGAGAAGCTTCAAATCCAGAATGTTCTTCACTCTCCAATATCTCGTTAAAATCCCCCATCAACATCCATTTCTTATTTTTAAACATCGGAGCATCATTGTGATTCTTTAAATCTTTCCAAAGCTCCTTTCTTTCCTCCACTGTATTGTACGCATAGATAAACGAGCAAAAGAACTCTTCATCCCGTCCCGGTAAAAGTACAGAGCACGTAATAATTTGTGCACTCTTAAAAACTGGAGTCAGACGGACAGTCGATCTCCAAACAACCCACAACCTTCCCAACCGATTAAATTCATAATTTGCCATCAGATTCCACCCTTCAAACACCTCTTCTACAATCTTCTCAGCCTTCTTCTCTTTAACCCTTGTTTCAATCAGACATCCAAAATTCATTGATTGATCCCTACACCATTTCCTCACCACTGCTTGCTTCGTTCCTTTATTGAAACCTCTCACATTCCAAAAGAAACCCACCATGTTAATGATTTTTACGAGAACCCCTTCTCAAAGCCCCTAGACTTTTGTCTTCGGCTTGGACTGAATTCTCTGTCAGTAACACTTTATGATTCGTCTTTGATGCTCGGGGCAACACTTGCCTTGCACCTCCTTTATTCTCTTCAGCCTTCTTTATAGCTTCCTCTATTACTTTATTCAAGGTAAATTCTCTCGGATCTTCAGACACCATACTCCCCAAATTCTCATTTCCATTTCCCCCATCTTCCTCTGAACTCAGAACAGCAAAACGTGAAGGAGTAACAATTATTTTTTGCGGTGGAGTTCTAGTTGCTCTTGCCTGCGACCCTGTTTGCCATTCATTTATTTCTCCTTCTTCCTTCTGGTTTACACTCCCCACATCCACAATTTGTTTCTCTTCATTTCCTCTTACTGGTGAAACTTCATCCACATTCCTCTCAGAACCCAACCTTCTTATCCCTTCATTTTCCCTTACTGGTGAAACTTCCTCAAAGTTCCTTCCAGAATCCAACCTTCTTATCTCTTCACTTCCCTCTTCGTTTCCAGACTTCATCCCATCTCTCTCCAATCTTTCTTCCTTATCTTCTTTTGATTCCCTCATCTCTGCCTTGCAAAACGTTTCAAAGTGACCCCACTTTCCACATGTCTTACACTTCGGTGGAAGCCATGGATAGGTAAAATCAACAACTGTTTCCTTCCCCTGAATCATGTAGTTAATCTTCGTAGGCAACTCCTTAGACAGATCAGCTTTCACAAAAACTTTTGCAACTTCAAAATCTTTGCAAGCCAGAGTCTCCGGATGAAGATGATCTGGCACTCCTGCTGCACTAGTGATGAAGCTCAGACCCTCCCAAGAGTACATACTCATAGGAACGTTTGTCAAGTGAACCCAAAGAGGAATCAGCTTAGCCTTCGATAGATCTTCAACAGGAGACCATTTGGAAACTATCATAGGCACACCCGCAATGTTCCACATACCCCTCCTTATCACCTTATCTCTCACCCGAGGATTTGTGATTCGGACTCTCATCATAGTATCATCCATCTCATATACATCCAACTTCTGATTCTTATCCCCAAATGCCCAGATCTTATTCAGGATCACGTGAACCTTCGCAATGTGTGGAGCAGCCTCTAGGAACGATACAATGACAAAATCTTCCCACAACGGATTTGATTTCTCTACAATCTCCATTGGCACCTCCACCGACTTTTTCCCATCTGAAATCGCAAAATCGAAATCATACTTCTGTAGAATCTGTTTCCTCTGCGTCGCCTCAGCATAGGATCTCAGCAGAACAGGCGGAGGATCCTCTTGAACCTCCGGGGAACTCATCGCACTTTGGTAGCAATCAATCAAGTAGTTTGAATTTTAACTATGGTAGTTCATCAAATATTTCTTCTTCTTCTTCTTCTTCAGAAAATGATTATTATGATGATATTGAAAAGCAAGTAGTTTGTCAAATTACTGCAGACAATAAATTTCTCATCACTCAAAACCTTATTCATGAGGGAACCTATGGTGGATCTGTTCATTGTCATATAGTCATCAACCGTGACCGGGAGAATGCGTCTTGTAATCTCTTCAACGACTACTTTGCAGAGAATCCATTTTTTTCAGAGACGATGTTTCGACGAAGATTTCGAATGGGCCGTCCTTTGTTTCTTGGTATTTATGATGCTATACAAAGACATGACAACTACTTTGTCCAACGGAGAGATGGACTCGACAGACTTGGGATGTCTGGTTTGCAAACAATTACTGATGTATTTTGAATGTTGGCGTATGGTGTACCAGCAGATTCCACCGATGAGTATCTACCCAAAATGGTCTACTCTTGTGCAAACCATTCACGATCCTCCTGGTCCCAAAAAAAATTCTTTGCAATGAGACAAGAATCATGTAGAAAAGACGTGGAGCGTGCATTTGGAGTTTTGCAATCACGATTTGCAATTGTAGCTGGACCATCACGATTATGGAATAAAAAAAATATTGCATGAAATAATGACAACTTATATCATAATGCATAATATGATCATAGAAGATGAACGAGATGAAATGCAACAAATGAAGAACGAACTGAAGTTCTAAGTGCAGAAGTTGAGATGATTGGTGATGATGATGCTCGATTTCAAGAATTCTTAGCTCGTCACAAGAAAATCAAAGATCGAGAAGCTCATTTCGAACTTCGTAATGCACTAATTGAACATTTGTGGTCTGAATATACTAATTCTCATAATTAGTTCAATGTAATTTTCATTTTGTTGTCATTTCTGATTTTTAAATAAAATGTTATTTTTATTTATTTAATTATTATTACATTTAATAAAAATATTTTAGCTATAAAATAATTTATATCTATCATATTATTAAAAGATAGACAATTGATTTAATAATATTATATAAAGAATATACTTTTGTTGCAAGATTTGGTATAGTGGGTTGGAGATACTAAAAAATTTGGTGTCAAAATTGCACCAAAATGGTGCAGATTTTAAACCAAAATGGTGTAATGGGTTGGAGTTGGCCTAAGCGTGGAGAAGAAGGAAAGAGGAAAGTATCAAAAATTGTTGATAGCAAAAATGTTAATTATAAGCAATTGTCTCTATTAATGAGAACGTGAGATACTCTTTTAAGTACTAATAAAATATCTTTTAGAACAATTAAAATTGAAAAAATCATATTCATTAAGTATCTCATTGCAAATTATATTTTGTAACTGAAAATTAGTAATATTCAATTTTTAAAAAAATTATCTGTAAAAAGAGAAATGGTCCTAGGTAAGCTCTAAACCAATTTTTTCTTCCAAATATTAGATCCCAAGACCCAATTTGATAGAAATGTTTCATTTAATGATAGCAAATTATCAGGTTATCCTCAATTTTAATTTATCATAAATTATTAAATAATAAAAGAAAAACATTTTGAAAACTTTTAGTAAGTTTTGCAGTCGTCTCCGACGAAGTTATGCCGTCTTCTCTGTATCGCCGTCTGTCTTCTCTGTCTCGCCTCCGTATCACCGTCCGTCGTTGTCTGCGCCTCCGCAGCGTCTTCGATCCATCGTCGTCTGCGCCTCCGCATCGTCCTCGACTTGACTTGTCATCGTCTGCGCCTCTGCATCGTCCTCTATCTTTCGTCGTCTATGTATCTCATTATCTCGTGTCTCCGATCTGATCAAGGTATCATCATTTCTTGTTCATTATAAATTGATGATAAGTTGTTGCGATTGGATTTTCTAGTTTTTTTGAAACTTAAGATTGGATTGTCTTCATCTTCACCTTCTAGACTCACAAGTTTACTTAAATGTCTCTGCGATTGGATTTTCTAGTTTTTTTGAAACTTAAGATTGGATTGTAGTCATCTTCACGTTCTAGACTCACAAGTTTACTTAAATGTCTCTATGGTTGGTCTTTTTGAGATTTGCTTTTGATTTTTTAGCAGATTTTCGAACTATGGCTGAAGTTTTTTGTGTTTATGGAAAATGGAGCTCAAAAGAATCTCTCCAGTGGGACTTTAATGTTGACATGAAGATCTTCACTATGAAGATTTGATGAAGATGGTCTCAAAAAAATTTATTTTTAAAGAGGAAGAAATAAGTTTGAGTTTTCCCCCAGTCTCCATAGGAAATACTTGTGAGCTCAGAAGTTTCATCGCCAAGATTAGAGCATTTGATGGAATCTGTCGGTTGTGTGTTAAGGTTTTTGTTTTGTTTCAACTAAATTATTCAGGAAAGTTTTCTTGTTTATGTACTAAACCTTCCAAAACAACTTGACTTTTGCAGGTTATTACTGATTCAGCTAGCTGTACCAAGCAAGCTACGGATACATTTGTTTCTTATGTTCCTTTGAATGATATTCCAGTTTTTGGCTCTACTGTAGGCAGAGAGAAAAGCAGTTACATCGTTTCTAATTTCTTTTTTTTCTTTGTGTTTGTATGATTTTCTTCTTTCTTAGAGTATTCATGATATGCTTCCTGATCATGTACTAAACCTTCCAAACAAATTGAATCCTGCAGGTTATTTGTGGTTCAGCTAACTGTAACAAGCAAACTACTGATATATTTGCTTCTCCTGCTATATGATGAAGTTTCCTATTCATCTGTGTTCTATTCTTTTTCATTTCAATGGTTTGTTGATGATTTACATTTTTATTGATTATTTTATGGATGTTGTTTATTTAATGGTTACATGATATGCACCGACCACATATATTTGCTTTTGGAAGCCTATCCTGAATAAGTTGGATGCTTTCCAGCTTATGTAATATACAATTTAGGTTTAAATGCATTTTTTCTCCAAAGTTCCAAATCACAATTTAAAATTTCTCAAATATGCAGATATCAATCCTTATGTTTTGATCTGATTTCATTTTTAGTTTAAACTTCTTTGTGAGAAAGAAACACACGAATATTCAACTATTTTGGAAACCCATCCAGAAATTCCAAAGTTATTTCCAACGTTTATAATATAAAATATACGGTTAAATACATTTATGTTTTAGCTAATACCAGATGATTCTCCTCAGCCTAGCGGCTAAACCCCCTCTCTTACAAAACTGAATCACTTGCTTTATCCCGCGTACGATTCCCTTTGGAATCGGAACGCTTTTTATTATTTAATTGCATAAAATCAATGGATTATATTTATTTACTTACATCAACAAACAAATGAAACATACTTGGCCTAGTGGCAACATTTGATTCCCCCTTTCCCCAGAGATCTCGTGTTCGAATCTTGGTTTATGTATATTTGTTCTTTTTTTTTTCTCCAAAATTCAAAATCACAATTCGAAATTTCCCAAATATGCAGATATCAATCCTTAGTTTTCGATCTCATTTCATTTTTTTAGGTTAAACTTCTTTTGCTAGAAAGAAACACACTTATATTCTACTATTCGGGAAACCCATCCAGAAATTTCAATTGGTAACAACTCGTCCTTTGGGAGTGTTGTTAAAGGGTGAAGTCTTAGGTTAGCAGATCAATAACTTACATGGGGAAGTCAGTGAGGGCTCACACGTGAGGGATTAGGGTCAGTGCCCTGCATGGCTGTCAGCCTAGGTCCGCGGGACAGGTTGTTACAGTTGGATGGATGATTAATCTGATGTTATCAACTTCCCTCTTATGTTTTAAGACTAATATTATTTATGTATTATGAAACCCACAACATGTTTTATGGTCACTTTTTCCTTAATGGAATCAGAACTTTTTTTTAATTTTTGTATCAATCAACAAGAGAATTGCTTATATTGCTTTTAAAAGCTTACTCATTTTGAGATATAACACCTTGGCTTAGTGGTCTTGTATCTTGATAATCTCATTTTGAAATTCGATTTTTGGAAACCCATCATGAATATCACAAATGGTATCCTAGATAAAATATATTTATCTTTGTGAATTAATAAGTTCACATTTGTTTGCAAAAAATGAATATCCACCCTAGCCTAGTGGCTAGCCTTCGATTCCCTTTGGAAACAAAACCTTTTTATTTTTTAAATTAAATATAAATATGTTGTTTATATTGATTTAATTATAACACTTGGCAAGTATAACACTCTTGACATAGCGGCTGCACTAGGATTCCCTTTACAAAAGTTCTCAGGTTCAATCCTTGTACTTTCATAATTAATTCCTTTTTGAAGTAAAGGCTTATGCTTACTCATTTTATTTTCTGGAAACCAATCCTAAAAGTACCATAAGCTATCCTAGGTAGGATATGTGTTTTACAATGATAACAAATTTTAACACTTTCTTGATAGAATTACTGACAATGCTTCAAGACATCCTAAAATTTCTTTAATAACAACCTAAATGAAACAAACGTCGTCATCATTCATTACAAACTTCCTAATTGTCAAAGTCAACATCAAATTTCAAAAACATAGTCTTAGCATGACATGTATTTAATCTCCCATCGCATTGCTGTCCTGCGTAACCAAGCCAAAAAAATTTTCAAATTTTTTAGTATTCGATTTTCTGAAAATCTATCCTGAAAGTGTGAAACACCTTTCCTGAAACTATCCAAATCCTTCCTGAAATTTTAAAAAAACTACACAGTTTGACGAGCCTACCAAACACATCAACATGTGTTAGTCAAACAAGACACCAAACAAAAAGTTTTTCAAATTTGTTAACATCGGATTTTCTGGAAAGCTTTCCTGAAACTACCTATATCCTTCCTAAAATTTAAAAAAACTACACAGTTTCACAAGAACAAGAAAGAGACTAACAATGTCATAAGAAAATTCATGAGCCTACCAAACATATCAACATGCGTTAGTCAAACAAGACTCCAAGCAAAATGTTTTTCAAATTTGTTAACATCGGATTTTCTGGAAAGCTTTCCTGAAACTACCCAAATTCTTCCTGAAATTAAAAAAAACTACACAGTTTCACAAGCACAAGAAAGATACTAACACGTCATAAGACAATTCACGAGCTTACCAAACATATCAACATGCGTAAGCCAAAAAAGACAACAAGCAAAAAAAATTTCAAAAATTTGTTAACATCGAGTTTTCTGGAAAGCTTTCCTGAAATTTAAAAAATTGCACAATTTCACAAGCACAAGCAAGAGACTAACAATGTCATATAAGCAAATTCACGAGCCTGACAAACATATCAACATGCGTAAGCCAAACAAGTAAAATAAAAAACAATCTTACCAAAATGTATATGTGTCATTGGGTGTTCAAAATTTCTTACCAAATTTTGTAGATGGTCATGAGATTTTTGTAGGTGGTTTATACTCTGATACTTGTTTGTAGATCTTTTTTGAAATCAAACAAGTAAAATAAAGAACAATCTTATTAGAGAAATGAATAAACATTTATCTTAAAGAGATTAGTAACTAAGGATCTTGCCTTGTTAGATAGACCTTTCACCACAGGGTTGCAGCTACTATGACTAGGCTGTAATTTTAAATGCCAAAAGTTAGCATCAAATTGTATCAAATGCTTAGACGTGAGACTAAACAGGATTAAGACCTTGTAGATGAGCTGCTATCATTGATATTAAACAACAAGCTTAGCCTAAAACTACTAGACAAGATCAAATACAATACATTAACACAAAAAGGATAATCTTTTGAGAGACTGGGAAGAAAGCGAATACTTTGGAGAGAAATGGAAGCTTAGGCTTGGCGGAGAGACGGAAAAAAACTTTTCGAAGGAGATGATAGTTACTTAGTTACTAATCTCTTTGAGATATGTGTTTATCTGTTCAAAAATTCAAAGTAAACAAGGTAATATTAAACATCCATTTGCGAAACATCTATTTTTTCAATTAAGAACCCTAATTTTGATTTTGAATTGGAAATGTTTAATATTTACAAGGCTTGGTTCGATTTTCGACCGATAAGAGTTTCGACGGCTATAGATTCGCCGTGATTTATCTTTGGCGTTGTCGAAAGAAGAAGGCGATGATGGTGGAAACGTCGAAGACGTCAAATCTCTTCGTCATTCTAGTCGTTCGTGACTCTTTTTCTATTTTTTAAAAATTTATTAGTTAGAGGATAGTTTAGACTTTTGACATATTAATGAAGGCTATTAATCTGATTTTTAGTTTGAAGAGTTATTTTTGACACATAAACTTAAATAGGTTTATTTAGGAAAATTGCACCTGAAAAATTTAGTCATTGCTAAATTATTTTTTTTTAATGAAATTGATATATCAAAAAATAGAACGTTCATTTACATGTGGGGGAAATTAACACATTTCTAAACTAGCTCAAAAACCATAGAAACACACTGCTTCCCACAAAAATGGAACAAAAATACAACTACATTGTCCCTATACTATAAACCCAACTATAAGTTATCCCTATACCATAATTTTTTGTGATAACTCAATTAAACCCCTATTATTAACCCAGTTTCATTTTTATTAATTCAGTTATTAATTCAATTATTAAAAAAATGAAAAGATTAAGTTTAATAAGTTAATTTTTTTTTTTTTGGAAAAATAGCAATACTCATTTAGCCCCAAATCGGGTCTCCCACGAACCCTAAATCAAATTTTCTCCTTCTCTTGACGAGAGAAAAACAGAGCCAAGTCACCTCGATTGATCTCGACGGTGCTTCACTTCGCCATCACCGGAGTTCCTTCTTCCCCCTAGGACTCTGCTAGTCTTCCTTTTCGTAATTGAAGTCTCCTACACCTCTTGCTCACTTCGCGATCTCCTTCTCAAGATCTCGCCGGAAAATCAAGCTTGTGCCTCGCCGAGTCTACAATATACACTCTCAGCTCTTATTTTAATCCTAAGAATCGAGCTTTTAAGGTTTGTAAAATTACTTGTGATTTGTTTTGCATGTCTTTTTCTCTCTTTGATTTGAGTGTTTTTATCATAGTTTGAGTGTGAAAGCTTTGAATCTTAGTTTGTGTGAATGATTTATGCTTATATGCTATCAAAGTTTCATAATTTTTGATTTTTGTCATCGTTTATGTTATCAAAGATACAAAATTTATGATGTTTATCATCAAACTGAAGTCTCACTCTTATACAGTTCAGAAACCCTTCTTTGTGATAGATTTCAGTTACTCTAAAAAAGATGTCGACATATCTCAGGTTACTGTTCTTGTAATAAAATTGTATTGGGTTATTGATGTTGAGTGAACTCATATTTGATTGTCTGAGACAAAAAAAACATTAGTTTACACTTCTAATGTCTTTGTAATGTCTCTGCTTATTGATTTAGAATGAACTTGTATTATGATGCCTTTGTTTTATAAGTACTAACTGTAGTGATTGTATTTGTTTCATTGTTCACAGGTATAAAGATGAATCAATTGTCTAAATGCCTATTCAAAGAGGGAACCAAAACACATGTTAATAAGGCCAACAACAACAGTTGCCGAGCAACAATCCTTGTATTGGTGAAGAAGTCCACTCGAGATTGTCCACATATAAAGCTCCAAAGCGTGCCCAGAGAAAGTTGTAGAACTCGTTTGAATTCATGATTGCTGTCTTTGAATAGATTTGTTTCATATTTGGATTAAGATGTAGAACTCGTTTCACTATTGTTATTGATATTTTCGTTTTTCAAATTTTATTAGATTCTAAAGTATGTGTTCAAATCAAGTTAGGATAAATGGTGTATAAGTCGTTTCACAAGTCTATTTTTGTTTCAGAAATTATAATGAATAATAGTGAATAAGAGTTTAGCATTTCTACTCAACCTTAAATCACATAGGGTCCAAACCCTATACTCTAAATCAAATAGGGTTCAAACCCTATACCCTAAATCAAACAAAGAGTGAATAAGAATCGTGTGTTTAACAAGTTAGAATTTTGTATTTAACAAGTCAATTTTAGCGTTTTGGAAATTATAATTTAACGTATATTAAGTTATAGTTTAATGATTTCAAAATACAAATTAGTGTCTTGGATTTTTGTGTTCTTATACATGTTAGGGTTAGAGTTGATTAAGGGTTTAGAGTATAGTATTTAACTACTCGATTTAGTGTTTTTGGAGTAACCCCATTTGCGGTTTATACCTGCTTGGAGCCACCCAAAAATTTTAAATATCTGACCCGAGACCAAGATCCACACATCCCCAAAACACGTGAATTGTTGTCATTTGCCAAAACAAAAGAAACCAAACAATAGAGAAAATTGGATTAGGGTTCTTCCTTGGCAAATCTAGAAAAGAGGATAACTTAGAAAACACTAAAATTTAGGAAATTATAGATTTAGAATATATTCTCTTAACAGATTTTGGAGAGATTTAGGAAAAATATACATTTCGAATCTTGCAGAACATACATTCTCTTGTCCGTAGAATATAAAAAACATGGTAAATTGTGTAACCCGGCTGCGGTAGGATTGAATATTTTGATAGATAAAGTAATCATACTTTTGTAGAGTATTGGTACATGGGCAGATTTCGGGATTTCGTCTTCGTAGATATATTGAGAAATAATAGTTAATGAAATCTACCGTAGTTCAGATATAAAGGAAATGGCAGCTGAATTATTCTACTAAGTAGAATTATAAGCATTGGTCGATTTTACGTTCTACAAGCTGCAGATATCCATGTCGTTAACCAAATCTACAATCTACGAGCTCGTAGACAGTAATTAGATCATGTTTTCTGCCATCCATAAATCAAAATATGAAATTGTATTTTACAAATATTTAGTCAACCAAAATATTTTTTATACGATTGTCTCTTGTTTATATTGACATGAATTTTTAAAATTAGCCAGGGGTATCTAAGTCCAAACCAGACCAAAAAAAGATTTATGGAAAGAACAATGTAGTTGTTTTTCTGTTCCGTTTTGGCATTTTTTTCATATAAATATAACCCGAGACAAAGTACAAGTTAAATAGGTGAACAAAATTGTACACTAACAGGTTCGAAACAGAGTGTAACAAGAAAAGAAAGCAAATGAAAGTGGCCTCTCTAGTACCCACGGATCACAACTCTCATTTAAATAAGCTTCTTCCTTTCAAAGTATTGCTTCAAGTACAAAATCTGTAAACCAGTGACTACAATGCAGATGCCTAGAGACATTATACTGTACCATGCGACTCGCGAGTTTGTTTTTTCACTCACAATCCTCATGTCTGCTTCTCTGCAATGTGTGAAAAGAGAGAAAAACTTTGTTCTGATTCCTCTATAATTTCAAAGAATATAGCTTTTAATTAAATATATTACCTGTTTCTGAGGTAAAGTAGGTTTTCATGTATGGCTTCAACTGCAGCTTCGAGTTTCCTAAGCTCCAGCTCCACACCCTACGATTTAATGCATAATAGTGCTTCGTATACAGACTTAACTTTATTCCACAAACTACTCTTATAAGTGTGTTGAATATTTTTAAGTGCAAATTGTAAAATTTTATTGGGAAATGGAGAGCTGACCTCGATCTTCTCTTTTCTGGCAATGGAGTCCCAATCCTTGGCCGCGATTCCAGTTTTCCAGTCAAGGTTGATGCTGATATCGTTGTTGCCGTGACTATTCCCTACAGCCTCAAAACAGGCCAAGTAGGTTCCTGATTCTTGGGTTGTAAACGCAAACTGACCATGCGTAGCGTTTTCACTGTGGTGCAAAACGCTGCCATATGGTGATGTAACCTACAATACAAGATAAGAATTTCTGGTCAGTTTCCTAAATTCATATAAAACATGTATGCATCTGCTTTGTGCCCGTATTCATATCAAATATGACTAAACTTTCTACGATAACCCATCAAGCTATGTGGTTGCAAAGAGAGTCAATTGCTACTAACTAACTAATAAAACATATGAGAGTGATATTTTGATGAGACATAAGACATAATAAATATCATTCACATTTGCAACTTCCAACTTCCATTTGATATTCACTCTTTGATAACACAAATCGTTAACAGACCAATCTACTAACCAAGTCAAAAAATGTTGAGGCAAAATGCTCACAAACATATGGGCATGACTAGAAAAGCTCGTCCGCTTACCATTTAATCACACCTAGATACGTAAGATCTAGACAAGGCCGTCCCTGAAATTCGTTGGAGCTTGAAACAATTATTGATTGAAAACAAACTGATCAATACATTTAGACTTTTAATCAAATGGGGGGGCTGAATGTACATATTAGCCAATTAAAATTTGGGGTGCCGAGCTATGCCCAAGACCGTCGATATATCAAGAACTGATGAATATACATTATATTCACAAAACGGTCTATTTGCACAACCCTTGTGTCAATATGATTCTCTTATCAAAATCACATAGAAATCTCTTTTCATACATTAGTGAATCAGCTAGATGGTTTTGTTCCATTACCTTAACAGTTAAATGCACAACTTGAACAATCAATGAACATTAACGCCAAATCATTAGCATAAACGTTTTCAAGATATGGAAACTTGAATCCGAGCAATCAATTTATATTAGTAGCTAAAGAATTCAATGAAATTACTTCAAAAAATAACAGATCAAAGCACGGAGTTCGTCGGACAAAATGACCCGAAAATAGAAACGAATTACCTTGACGGAAACAGTAGGGAAGATGGAATGTTCGTCGGAGATGACGACGTAATCGGCCAAAACGACGACCTTGCTCTGGATTTCCTCCGACACGCACTTTGTTCCGGTCTTGGGTATGTTGAGCCACACGGCTTCGCCGACCGAAATTAGCTCCGGCACCAGAAAGGAAACGAGAGTCGAGAGTAAGAGCGTTGTCGCAAACTCACGCCGCATCTTCTTCTTCGATGCAGCTAGTCAGATCTCGCTTCTGGTTCTTCTACCAACGAGATTTAATACTAAACTCTTTCAAATATAATAATGAAAAATTATATAAGAAAATGAGAAATTCCCTAAACTTTTTAAGTTCTGTCGCAAAAATACCTCTCTGAAGAAATTCACCGAAATAAGTTTTATTTTACCCTATGACTAAATATCCACGACATCAACAAGATCAGAAGAACCATAACCTATCCCCAATGGACTAATTAAATATATACTTCTAACCAAAATATACCAGTCTAAACTACCTAGAGCAAGAACCAGAAAGTCTCAAAACAAAAGAGATAGACCTTTGTTTCTGTACACATCATGACATCAATACACTCAGATACGTTAAGCGGTGGGAAAGCGTTCTTTTTTTACAAAAACTTCAGCCAACCACAAAGCTATTGTTGTTTTACAGTATTATAGCATTTTATATGACTTGCTATTAATTGGTGACATTTTTTTTTTTTTTTGACATAAAAAAAAAGATGTTCTATTACTCAAGTTAGAGGTGGTCTGGGTATCCAAACCGTAATAGAACAACCAACAAAAACTAGATTTCTATGAAAAGCTCGAGCGGTCTTTGCTAATCTTTGTTAATGCGTTTGTTGTCTTGTTCTGCGCCCTTGGTACATGGAAGATCTTGAAGTTTGAAAAGCGTCCTTGAATAGCTGCTACCTCTGATAACTCCGTGGAGAAACTTGGTCATGCTCTTGGGTCCTTCATCATCGAGATTATGTCCTTACAGTCTGTTCCGAAGTTCTGGCATGATGTATGTTGACTCATATTCTCCATTGCCCATATTAGTGCCTCAAGTTCGGGGTGTACTGAAGATAATCTTCTCTGTTTGTTCCTCAACCCTAAGAGTTGGTCCTGCCCAGTTCCATCTAGCCATACCCATCCCAATCTGCTATACTGTGAATCTGCAGTCCAAGAACCATCAACCAGGCAGATATTCTCCAAGCTATTCTCCAAGCTAACGCCTTGTATATCCCCAATATGTTGTGGTGGGTATGGATCATCACTTTCATTTCGATTTGCATCGAACTAGGCATTGCACTCACACTGGGCATGTCTAATTAGTTCCTCTGGCTGACGTGATATTCCTCTAAATAACTTGTCATTCCTTGCTTTCCAAAGATATCATATAATCCATGGGTATGGATCTCTGTCTAAGTTCGGATCTTCAATTTCACTCTTCCTCCAGAATAGATAATCCAGGTTCGTATAGACACTTGATATTGGGAAAATGCCAGGACACGATGGTGTGGATGCTAATGCCCATGCTTGCAAAGCAGGAGGGCATTCAAATATAGCATGGTTAACTGATTCATCATCCTCTCCACATCTTGGACAATAATTATCGCAACGCATATGACGCCGTGTCAGATTTCTCGTTACTGCCATATATCCTGAAACCATTTGCCAAATCAAATGTTGGATCATTTTGGGGGCCTTGATCTTCCAAGCATAAGCTTGAAGCTTAGTTATACTGGGCTCAGATACCACTTCCTCGGGAGGTTGATACATTATATTTCTTGCCACCCAATATCCAGATTTCACTGTATAAATCCCACTCTTTCTATAACCCCAGCAATATTTATCATCTCTATGCATTTGACTTATGGCCAAACTTCTAATAAGGGGAATATCTTCCGGGGCCACAAATTGTTCCACCATCCTTACATTCCAAACTTTTGGTGTATCCTGGATAAAGTCAGATGCTGTCATTCGTGGATGCACCACCGGGACAGCTGGTCTAGCTGGCCTAGCCGGGGTTGTAGGGATCCATGGATCATCCCACACCTAAATTTGATATCTTGAATGTACCACTCGTCTGATCCCCAATGATAGTAAGGCCTTTGCTTCCATCAGGCTAGTCCATACGTAAGAGGGCGATACGGATGATGTTGTACGCAAGATTGAACAAGTACGATGGTATCTTCCACGAAGAACCCTTGCTAGCAGTGAGTCTAGGAATTGTATCAGTCTCCACAATTGTTTAGCTAACAATGCTAGATTAAATTCATGAATCAGTCTGAATCCAATTCCTCCTTCTTCTTTTGGACAACATAACTTCTCCCATTTTGCCCAGTGCATCCCTCTATTTGGTGGATTCGAGCTCCACCAAAACCGTGCGATAGCACTTGTTAATTTATCACAGATTTCCAGGGGAAGTAGAAAGCTTGACATAACATATGTTGGTAGTGCCAAGGCTATGGCTTTAATAAGAATTTCCTTTCCGCCCTTTGTCAGCCATCTACCCGACCAACCATTGATCTTATGATCAAGCTTTTCTTTAAGAAACGCAAATAGCTTACACTTAGAGCCACTAATATCCTCTGGAATACCTAGGTAGGTTCCCATTCCGCCCTCATTCTCAATACCCAGTACCTCTTTGATCTGCTGTCTTATATCTACTGGGACTTTCTTTCCAAAAAGTAGGGAAGACTTTTCAAAATTGATGCATTGCCCTGAAGCTTTCCCATACACCTTTACTACTTTCATGACCTCATCGCATTCACGGGGCTTCGCCTTACAAAAGAAGAGGCTGTCATCAGCAAATAACAAGTGGGACACCGATGGGCAAGCTCTCGCTATGCGCAGCCCGGTAATCTTTCCTTGGTTTTCTGCATGATTAAGAAGGCTAACGAGCGCTTCCGTGCATAAGATGAAAATGAAAGGAGACAAAGGATCTCCTTGTCGCAGTCCCCTATGTGGAACAATATTCCCTCTGGGTTGGCCATTCATTAGGACATGATATTTGACTGACGAGACACTTCGCATAATCCAATTGATCCAAGTTTCCGAGAAACCCATCTTTTCCATTACCCGCTGGATAAAAATCCACTCCATTCGATCATATGCTTTGCTCATGTCAGTCTTAATTGCCATTCTCTTTTCCCTGCCACCTGGCTTCGTCCTAAGAGTGTGAAACATCTCCTGGGCAATCATAATATTCTCAATAATCTGTCTCCCTGCCACAAAAGCTGATTGGGTTTCTGAAATCTGATATGGTAGGACTTTCTTTAATCTCTGGCATAGGACCTTAGAGATAATCTTATAGCTTACATTGCACAGACTAATAGGCCGGAATTGGGCCATGTCTGTAGGTTTATCTTTCTTTGGAATGAGACAAATGTTTGTATCATTCAGTCCTTGCACATTGATATCATGAAATAGGAATTCATTGACCATACAAGTTAGATCTCCCTTTACAATATCCCAAAATTTCTGATAAAAAAGAGCACTCATGCCATCAGGTCCAGAAGCTTTCTCTGGATGCATTGCAAAGAGTGCAAGTTTGACCTCCCATTCAGTAACCGGCGCTATGATTTGTTGGTTTATTTCATTAGTGATCGTTGAGGAGATATTCCCCAATGCTTCATCTATCTCAGTCGGTGTCAAAGTTTCAAAGAGGCTTCTAAAATAATTTGTATCAATGGCTACCATTCCTTCCTCATGTTCAACCATATTTCCAGCGTTATCTATCAACCGAGTGATTCTATTTCTGGCTCTCCTTTGCTTTGTTAGATTACGAAAAAATTTAGAGTTCATATCCCCTTCTCTTAGCCATATAATTATACTCTTTTGTTTCCAGAATTTTTCCTCAGCTTTGAGGGCTTCAGATAAGTCTTTCCACGCCGCTGATAATTCTTCTGTTGACACATTGTCATCTTCATACATTGCATCCATTTTTTCTTTCAGCTCCTCCACTTGTTTCTCTGAATTTAAACTATTTTGGCGTCGCCAATTACTCAAAGCTTTTCGACAACTAGCAATATGTGCCATGATGTCAGCATCAGTTGCAAGCTCTGGCGAGTTCCATCCCTCTTGGATCACTTGTCTTATTTCCTCACTGTCTAACCATCTTTTATCAACTTTGAATTTTTCTTCGCTTTAAATGGTTTCGATAGAATATTCGCCAGAACAGGACGATGGTCCAAGCCCCATAATCTCATGTAAGTGACTGTCGAATGAGCAATTTTTTCATGCCAATTCGCATTTCCTAGCGCCCGATCCAATCGACACCTTACAGTTGCCTGATTTCTTTTACCAACCCATGATAACTTATTTCCCGAGCAAGGAAATTCCATCATCCCACATTCTGCTATCATTTGTCTAAATGGTATAAAAGAACTATCAAGGCGTGTTCTACCACCTTCTTTTTCAGTGTGGTCAATTATTTCATTGAAGTCGCCAATCATGAACCATGGTCCATCTTTTATTGTGGCAAAACGCGTAAGATGTTCCCAAACAAGTTCCATGCGCTCTACAACAGGGTCCCCATAAACAAATGTCATATAGACTTTTATTCCATTAATGATTGCAGAAACATCAATCGTTCTGTTATTCGAAAATAAAACATCAACTTAAAAATCATCCATAAAAAACAAAGCTAAACCACCGCTTTGGCCAACTGGCTCAACGGTAAACAACTTATCAAAACCTAGGTCTGTCTGAATGTCTTGCAACAGCGGCTTCCTATTCTTCATCTCAGAAAGGAACAAGAGTCCTGGGCGATGCTTCTGACACATCTCCGTGAGGCGTCGAACTGTGAGGTCGTTCCTTATCCCTAGACAGTTCTAACTCAATGTCTTCATATATAAGGATTTGGTGGATTTTTGGAATCCACTAAACCCTTCCGTAGTTGTTTAGATCCTGCCTTCTGACTCTTCTTGATCACCCGACGCGGTGGTACATCAGCTGCCACTACATTGCCTCTAAGCCGTGGAGAGGCACGGCGAATAGGCTCTTGGTTGTTGCGTGCGTCTCCAGTAGGAAATAACACACGAGTCACACTCCTTTGCTTAGATGGAGACTCAGGGACATTCTTATTATCATCTTGTGATTCATATACCACCATGGTGGTAACTGTCTCAGCATCATTCTCCACTCCCTGCTTCGGTTCTCCATTGTCAACAACCATTGGGTGGAGATTTTTAAGCTCCTCACCTAGTAAATCATCCTCCTCCATCACCATTAACTCATTACCATTTGCATCAGGCATCGATTCATCCAGATCCTCACTGCCATTACCTCCTAGTAGGACATCTTCTTTTAATGCCTCAATGGCAATAGCATCAGCTGGTGCATTATTTAACTGCCCATTTCCTGACCTGAAGGTCACATTAGAATCGCGTGGTACATCAGGACGAGCTAGAGCCTTTCCTATCCCAGCATCTATGTTAGACAAAGAAGATTTCTTTGCGAGATTTGGATCAGGCTCTTCAGATACTGTCGCAGAAGACGACGACTTATGCTCTGTTATTTTTAACGCTTCCTGTTTCTTACGCCAAGTCGGAGCAGACGTATGGTCATGCTGTAGCCTAACTTGAGACTTGCCTTCCCTCAGTTGTTGCTGTCTATCCTGCCCACGATTGTACGGATTGTAACGGTGAGGCTTGTTCGACTTATCTCCACGAGAAAGAGGCTGTCGCATGACCCTATCAGTGACCCTTACATGCGTATCATGTCGTGTATACTCTCTCTGTTCTTGAGAACTACCAGGACGGACACGTCCATCAGTTTGGTTTCTGAGAACAGTCACAGCCGCACTTCCCACTGTTCCATTAGAACTACTTGGCTGAATCTTTCTTCCCTGCACTCCATCAGTTGAGGATAGTGCTCTGTTCTTTTGGACCTCAGCTCTCACGTCTGATAACTTCTTCTCGCAATGGCCAAACTCATGCGTAAGAAACCCACAGTAAGTGCAATGCTTGAACAACAGATCATACTTAAACTGAATCGAGATCTCCCAATCTTTTGATTTTATTTTCCTTGAGAATCTCAGAGGCTTTCGAGTGTCAATATCAACATGGATCTTCCGATTCGTTGCATCAACATCAAGAACGAGACCTAACTTGTGTCCGATGGTGTTAAGATTACCAGCAGTCCCAAGGTGGAGAGGAATACCTATAGTTTCAATCCAGAAAGGTATCATCGAAGGATACTCCTCATCCACCACCGGTTCCCATCGGACGAGAACGAACATAAAGTAATTGTAGTGAAACCGTCCCTGTTTCAGAACAGTCTGAAGATCATCCTCATTAGTAAAGTTGAACAAAATTCCTTCCATTTCCTAGATCCATAGAAACGATGCGGTCCTGCATTTTCCATTGAGTTGGCATAAACTCGATGAGCTTAGCTACATTCTGTTTGAATGGGTTTAACATTTTCCCAATAAGGGAGAGTCGATACTCTTGTATCTGATCATCATCCACTTGATCTTCGAGAATGATTGGCTCATCATCATCATCGTCATAGCATATGCCTTTACCCTTACGATCAGCCATACCGTATCAGTTGATATTCAGTTTTGATTAAAAAGCGTGATCAAAGGATCTTCGCAGATGTTTCCAAGAGAAAGCCAGTCTTACAAAGGTAATCCACTATGTGACAGATTCAACAAACAGAAGAATCCTTAGAGAAGGAGGAGATCACGGATGTTTTCGACTGACAAACCAATGACAAAGATCACTTGGTTATGCCTGATGATCCTGCACTAATGAGTGCCCAGATCAGAAGGGAATCAGGATACAAATGGAACTCATGATCCTAGGAGCCGCCAGTCGCCATTTTGATCACCAGAGCTATTAGGGTTTTCCTATTTTTAACTGGTGACATTTATAATAGCGTGAATTTAAGAAGCTATATATTGAATTTGATAGCATGTTTTAGTAGCTGTTATATCGTTAGTTATTACACTTTCGATTATTGTTGTAAGTTATATGACAGTTATTTTTTACATGCTTTATATAGACGCTTTCATAAACAATCTTTCTTGTGTC
Source organism: Brassica oleracea var. oleracea (assembly GCF_000695525.1). Classification (NCBI taxonomy): domain Eukaryota; kingdom Viridiplantae; phylum Streptophyta; class Magnoliopsida; order Brassicales; family Brassicaceae; genus Brassica; species Brassica oleracea. Next base: position 25,847,323 of record NC_027748.1, on the reverse strand, counting down.
ATAAAATATGTTATTATGGCATATGTTATCTGTTATGCAGGACCCTGATGAGTTATATATTAAATCTTAATTATAACCCGCCACATTCACTGATAGTAAAAACAAATACCAAAATACAAAGCTTGAATCTGAAATAATACTAGTCAACTAGAACATAACCCAAACCACAAGTCTGAATCCAAACTACAACTCGACAATATCCAAGTAGAAGAGTAGTACACTAGACCTGATAGTAATCTTAACACAAGATCACTTTCTCTTTTGGGCATGCAATGCAAGAGCCAATTGCGTCTCCCAAACACTCGATCTCAGAAAATGGACGCCTGCCAAAGTTACCTTTACCACATCAATCAAAACTTTAACTGCATTAGGTCCCAAGGGAACAAAGTGAACTGTGTGTTATGGGTTATCTGAAGCCCAACGTCCTTCTCCAACCACCTGCTTTTTCCCGGCAATGGACATCAACTTGCACTTCTGATTCTCTTTCGCATCATTTTGACAATGACGCTACACTATTTGCAAGACAAACCAGTTTACGTCAATGAAAGATATAACAACAAACAAACATCTACTTTAGACCATAAACTACAAACTTTACCTGAGATCTTCGAACAGGAGACGGGGTTTGAGTATTCTTCGGAATAGCTTTTGGAGAAATTGGGTACATTAGAGATTTAGAACTTGGTGACGATGCCGCACATGTAGCTGGTGTTAGAGATTTGTTTGTAGCAGATTGTGATGCAGATTTGATTGCAGTCGATGCTTTAGGAGATGTACGGCTTGGTGAATCTGTGGTGCTTTCAAACACACACTTACTAGCAGGGCATGCTACAAAATGCTTCATAGAGTCTCGAAGGTATGTCATTTCTGGTCTAGGTCTCCATAAAAATGTGTCAGGTTCACATACCACATCCACAAATACATTGTCAGCATTTGGTCCAAGAGGAAGACGATCAACCAATGCGTTTGGTTCTTGACACTGCCAACGGCCTTCAGCAACAACTTCTTCAGTACTTGACCACGGTGATAGGAGTTTGCATTTGGTCAAAAAATTGGCCGTTGGGGTCTACCTTACACATGCAAAAGACAATAAAAATATGTTAATCACAACAAGTGAGACAAGAACAACAAAGTAAACTGTAAAAACATGCTTCTGGATTAGATATCTTACTATTAGAGGAATGTCTTCAGACTACATCCTCTCGTCTATAAAAACGCATTTTTGACAGGCTATGCAATCATCTCGCCGACCGCTTTCTCAACAATGCACATACCGGTTGCATGCCTCCAAAGAAATGCAATCGTATTTTATTGCAGTTTCCACCAATACTTTAACAGCAAGAGGGCCTAAGGGGATGTCATTCACAAAGTCCTCCAGTTCAGATGAAATAATACGGCCTTCAGCAAAGTTTTCATCAGAACTTGACCAATCCACCAACACACACTTAGATTGTGCTCTTTTGTGAAAACTCAACATAAACATTTTTTTTTTTTTAAATGTCAGTAGTTACTAACCAAATAACGTTGAGGATTAATGTAAACTAGAACTTGACCCGCATCCTGCGCAGGTGTTTGATTTAACTTGTCTTCAACGTAAACTCATAAACCACTGGTTTTATAAATAAATCCCATGTATATTTTTTTATCTTTAGTAATTTACATATAGAGTAGAAAGTATTATTTTATAATATAGATGTTTCATAATAATTTTTTTATTTGTACATAATATTATATTAAAAAAATTATAATTTGATGCAATTTAACGTAATTGTACTATTCATATATGAACCAGTTTTTTTGTTAATTTATTTAAAATGAAACAACATACTAAATTTTAATTTTTTTTTCCATTAATTTTCTATGAATTATTATTAATTTTATGATATTTTTTTTTTTTTAAATTGAACTCTCAAAATTTTTATATTTGACTAAACCAAATAAGGTAATACTATATTTAAAAACTGTTTTATATAATATATACTATATATTTCAGTTTTTTTTTCACCACAAAGAAACGACAAATTAATTTAAATTGATTTTTAATGCAGCGAAAAAATATGTAAATAGAAAGAAATACAAAAAAGAAAAAAAATACTTAATTTATTGTAAATATAATGACTAAATGTGTAAATAAAAGGAAGTACTTAATCTGATATACATGTTTCAAAATAATTCTCATTAATCATGTTATCTATGTTTCCAAACAGTATCAAAATGTACTCCAGTTTTAATAATACAGATTATCTACTCTTGCTTTTGCAGTAACAGAGTTTTCACCTTTCTCAAGTTCTTGTTGTAACATAAATGCATGTAAGAAATCAGCTGATTACTGTAAGAATACAAACATGTTTATTATAACTAACATGTCGCCTCATTCTAGCAATTTCAGATTCCAACTCATTAGCCTTGTGAAGCAAATGATATTGCTTCTCTTCCATTTCAGCCATAAAATGTTTCTTCACTTGAAAACAAGCTAACTTCGTTTTTCCAATGTTTCTACCCATTGCCCTCAAATTACCAGGATTATCTGGTCGTTAAAGTATTGACAGCGGGTTTGTTGAATTAGAGTGAACATCACTACTAATAACTCAGCTGCCTTTTTCAGCCAACATAAAAACATGTTAAGAGGCATATACTAAATTCTTTTGAATAGCCAGAAAAAGGAACTACTTACAAACTTCTCAGAGGCTATCATATCTACTGGTGTACCATCTTTTTGTATGTTACTTGACCCACACTTTTATCCTACTCACTTTAGATGGTTCGCCACTCTCTTTTTTTCTGATGAAAATAACGTAATTGATGTGACAAAATTAAGTTTGTAAGTGAAGAAATAGTTAGACTTAGAGTGAAGAAATGGTACCTACATCTTCCGCCAGCCTAACCATTCCTCTACGGCTACAAGTGAGAGGTGTTTGTTTGCTCCTCCTCTCCTTGTATTTCTCACTCACAGCCTACCATACAGAGAGTGAATATTACAATATCAAATGTAGAAAAGAGAGTAAATTCGTAGACATTACCTTAAAGCCTAATTTTGATTTTGAGTAATTTTCTCAGCAGCTCTTTATAACCCAACAATCTTTTCATTCCACTGATTTACTTTCATTTTGTCTTCAGCCACTGAGTTAAATTCTCCATGATGGTACCAGTCATTACGCTGCTTGCAAACCTCATTCATTCCCCTTCTAACAAGATGATCAACTATATCACTGGCAGAAAGAATGATGATCTACATTGCGACAGTCTGTGCAAGGGAAAATGAATAACTCACTACCTCCTTTACCCGCAGACACAGCTTGGACAAAGTCCCAAGCACCTCTCTCATAAGCAGGATCAACTCTACGATTATAACAAAACAAAACAAGTCATTAAGCACTCCAATCCCCAACAGAATTGTAATTTTTATATGTTAATTTCATACTTCGAAAGATGAACCTATGCCTTTTCTAACATTGTTTGATCTATCCTTATTTAAAACTGTAAGAACAAGCAAAAGGGAGACAGATAAAACACATTCCAAATAGCAGACGATGTTGAGCAGATAACACAGAATAACAAACAAAAAAATCACAAAAGTTTAACAACAGTCACTAATTAAACAACGAGAATCAAACAAGAATCAATCAACACTAAAGAAAGATGGAAATAAATTGTGGTATGGTTAGAACAAGAGTGATGCAGGATTTCTGGAAATAATCAGTCACCAAACAAAAGATAAAGAAGTTTGATTTACAAACGAAATGGGATAGAAAAAATGCATATGAAAGTTAAGAACTTTAAAATGAAACAAACCCTAAATCTAGGGGAATCTTTAAGATTGAAGTAAACAAATCCGAAATCTGTACCTTCGATTCGATTACGAGCTTCAATCCTCCTCGAATCGAGTTTAGCTGGAGAATATCACCGGTTACAGAGCACAGAATCGAGCTTGACGAAATCGAGCTTGACAGAATCAAGCTTGATAGAGATTTTCGCCAGAGGGAGATAGGGTTTCGGTGTCGTGATAAGGGTTTGTGCTCGAGAGAGTTTTCTCTGACACTTATATTTTTCTACTATCTATGTTGACCTAAATTGTTTTCACTTTAAGTATCATAAGTGTCATAGTAAAGAGGGAAACAACTTAGCATTTCGCGGTTGTCGAAATTTCACCTAAGTATAAGCGGTGTGCATGATTTTCTATTCCTTCTTACTATTTTTTTTCATGATAGCATTAAGAAACTGCAATTTATATGTACCGAAGTCGAAAAATTTATCTTTCATAGCAGATTGAAAATCAAAGCTATCGCACTGTGCTATCAATACCCTTTTTTGTAGTGCATGTTCCATTATCCACCATTAATGTTAGCAAGGTTCTTTAAACACGGTGCTATATGAAACTTGAAAGAATGCCAAGCTTTCGGTCTGAGTAGAGTTAAGTAAGCTTTAATCTTCCAACGCGAAGAAAACTTTGTTCTTCCTGTGATGATTTTTTTTTCAATAGCCCATTGTAACACTTGAAATGTGAGCTTCTGGGATTTTGGAACAATGTAAAATGCTTTTTATGATGCATTAACACTTTTCCTCTATCATCTCTCAAAACCTAAGAACCTCCTTCTCTTCGTTTGGAGTATTTCCATTATTACATTTCACCCACAATGGCTTAGGAGCTGTCCATGTTTTACATGGAATCTCTTCTTGGAAATTCATTTCAGTATCCACTTTTTGTCTCTTTCTTCTGTAAACACAGCTCCATCTCATTAATGCTTTTGTATGCGAGTTCATTTGCCAAAGAGAATCTGCCTTAAAAAAAAAAATGTTTCTGTTCTTGCACATATACCATATAACCTATGGAAAATATCTTATAAATTTCTTTCGGAATCAACTTGCTCTAATCAAGAGTTAGGAGGTGCTTGAAATTTAAAATATAAAGACATCTCATCAATTCCATCATGAGGGGTAGGTATGTTATATAAGGCACATACTTGTCTAGTAATAGAGCAAGTAAATACTATATGATTCACTGATTCCCCTCTGAAACCACATAGCTAACAACAAGCATCCCCATTTAGCCCTCTCCTTGCAAGGAGTTCAACCGCTTGTATAACATTTGAGAGAGCTCTCCACAAGAAAGATTTGATCTAGGACTTGTTTGCAGCTTCTAAGTTGCCTCTTTGAATTCGTTTAGATGGTCACATTTTAGCATGTAATCTTTCCTCCGAGATATTTACTCTACAAGTCATCCTGTAGCCAGAATTGACAGAGTACATCTCATTTCTATTATGGAGCCAGACCCAAAAATCTTCTTTATATATCACTGTTTGAATCTTCTTTATCCTAATTATGTCCTCCATGTAGAAAAGCTCATGCAACTTCTCCATGTTCCAGCCCCTGGAGTGAGGATCCAAAAGGTCACTGATCTTCAAGCCCAAACTGATTAGGATATTAATCATCAAGAGTCTCCTCATTGGCTCATCGTGGATCAACGCATCCACCCAAACTGAGATAGATCTTCCATTTCCAACATGTTTCTTGAGGCCTTGGACCAAGAGTTCTTTACCAAATTGCATGCTTCTCAAACAATAAAAAAGTTTGGGACCAAGCTTTGCCGTCAAAAATTCACCATTCTTGAATTATATACTTTTGAAGAACCTTTCAAATAAGTATTTCAATTGGTCTCCAATTCTTCAAGCTTATTTTGCCAATAACGCATGATTGAATAGATGGCTATCTTTGAAAGCAAAGCCTCCTTTCTTATTCCTCAAGCACAATTTGTTCCAGCTGAGTCAATGTATCTTTCTTTTATTCTCTAAGGAATTCCACCAAAAATAAGCCATTGTTCTAGTAAAATTTTCACAGGGTGTCATCTTGAAGCAAGACATAGCATAAATACTTTTCAATCATGTTTTATGCCTATTAACTTTCACGGTTGCATGGAAGAACTTTTTGTTCTTGTCTCCTTTAACAGCCCACTTATCTCTTGATTTCTGTCTCCAATACATCTCCTCCTCCTTGAATGCTTTAATCAATTCTTTCCTTAGACAAGCCAGCATGTTTGACGATGGGAAGGGATCATAATGCATCTTTTCAAATTCTTGTTGAATTTAAAGGATATTGTCTCTAGCATTAAGGTTTTGGTTTTTCTTCCACTTGCTCAAAGATTTTTTGACCTTCTTTAGTTTATCTGAGACCGAGGCATTGAAAAGGGGATGATTTGTCAGCCAATCCTTCTTTATCCCATCTTTCACTTTTGGCTCATTTAAAAACCGAGTCAAACCTAAAACTCCCTTTATAAGACTCAGAAGATGAGACGAGTTTGATCAGAACCAGTCTGTGATCTGAACCTTGCTTATCAATGAAATTTGATTAGAGGTAGGAAATAATTTTAACCAACTCTTCTTACCAAAGGCACAATCTAATATGCTTTGAATCCTCAACTTTCCACGCATTCCTCCCCGTGTAAATTCATTACCAGAAGAAGGAAGCTCCAACATATCAGAAATTTGCACAATATTATTGAGAGGTTCAAAAGATACATCACTTATATGAGGACCTCCTATCTTCTCACCATTGTGTCTTATTTCGTTGAAATCTCTCATCATACACCATGGATCTTTTATGTTGATCCCAATCCAAGTCAACCTTTCACACAGCTTTGGTCGATCAACCGGTTCCCCATATGTACAAAAGATAAAATAAGACCTATCACCAGCATATACACTAAAATAAATGTGATTCTTATCTACAAACTTCACATCAACATTCACCGAGTTTCTCCGCTATACCCAATAGGATTAACAATGATTATCCTATCATATCCCAACTAAACTTGAATATCTACAAGATCATCTCTACTATTCTTTGTCTCCATTAAAAAATAAGAGGTTAGGGAATTAATCTTTTCTAAACTCCTTTAGTCTCAGAATCACCAATTCTTATGCACGGTCCAATCTTTGGTAATTCCAGCTTATCATAGCCATTTAGATGTTGAATGGTCCCTCATTTGGGACTAGCACTAGTTTCTTTAACCTAGCAGGAGATTGAAGTGTCTCCTCACTTTGATTGACCTTCCTCTTCACACTGAACTCTACCATGTTCCCTTTCAGTTTGTTGTCTCCTTGTTGCTCATTGATCAAATCATTTTTCTTGTTGTTTCTTCAAAACTTTCTTTGACGCCTTCTTGGTTTGGATTTACTCATTTTGGTCCTTGAAGGATTGGAATCATAAGACCCAACCCTGAAGCCCGTAGAACCTTCCGGAGGTCCTCCACTTGAAGCTGAATCTGCATAGGCATCAACAACAGTTTGAGTAAAATCTTGAAAAGGAGTTATAGTCATTGCATTCGTAGCTCTTATATCCCCTGCCATCAGTTTAGGGGCTTTGATATTTTCATCAAATTGCTTCATCCTAGAGTTTAGCTGAAAATTGAAGACCAGCCCTTTTTCTTTATAAAGAATAGAATAAATAATTGGTGATGGCTCCAATCGCATACATATTTTCTGTCCCAGAGGATCATGTTCCAAATCTTTCAAGGAATTTCTTACTATTTCTTGTCTAGCTATCTTCTCTGTACCATTCACAGTCCACAAGTATTGTCACATGTCCTCCAAATCTTCTTCAAAATATTCTGGTCTACATATAAGAGGATTTACACCAACTTGATCCTCCTTAACCAAACAAAAAGTGGATTAAATGCTTTGATCATGAAATGTTTTTCCAGTCTGAGTATATGAACAAGATGATAGTCCACCCTTCTCCAGATTCTTCTTATGTTTCATGATTGGACAAATATATTTCTCGTGTGTTAGGCGATGGCAGAAATAACATCTCTTCTGAATTCTCTTATAGTCATAGAGAATGAATGTTAACCACCTTTCTACCTGGCAACATTATTTATTTTGATCTTCTAAGAGGTTTAGAGACATCAGACTTCACTTTCACCCACGTAATCCTTTGTTTGAGATGTTGCAGGATCAAAGGCAACCTCATTCACCTACCCCGTAAATTCTCCAATGTCGTAAATGCTTGGGTTGTGTAATGATTTACTGGAACAATTCTCATTTGAACGCATAGATAAATGCATTGCAAATAATTAGCTGGAGTTCTTTCAACCCAATGCTCCGTAACTAGAGAACACAAATTGTAAGATTGAACACAACAGTTGAGAATATCCACCAAATCATGCTCGTATATAAATTGAAATATATCCTTTGAGAGAACTACTCCACGAACTATATCATAAAGTTGTAATTTTCTTGGTATACTAGTATCAAAGCTCCGACATTTTTTACACTGATATTAATTACGAAGTCAACCAACCAGACTTAACAAATTCTTATTCGTCGAACAGAACTCCGGAAGATCTGGAAGAATATACGGTATGTCGTCCTATTTTTAGTGAAAAATTCAATAAAGCCTTATCCAATCTTGTATAAATCTTGTTCTCGCTTCAAATCTCCTCACAATAGCCCTAAAACTCTAGATTCAGAAGGATGAAATCTAGGGTTCAACAGTGAAAATAAGAACAAACACCAAACATCACGAAGATTTTAAGAGAAAGAGATTAAAAATGATTTAACAATGACATATATTTTAAGAGATGGGGTGTTTTTAGCCACAAGTCATTTTTCTTAGAGAAGATAATATCAAGAGAAAGGAGAGTTGCCCAAACGAGGGAGTCATGTTTCTAACATGTTCATTAAACATCACTTATTTCTTGTCATCAAGAATATTTCATTTTACTATGATGGAACATTTACAACCAAGATCAATAGATATACATACCAAAGACCCAGCCAAACTAAAGACTTCAAAGAGAAAAATAAGCCAAACAACAGGCTCAAAAATTGGATCAAACAAAAGACAAGATACCACAAACGATGACCAAAAGGTTAAACAGAGGCAATACGTTTCTCAGAATCAAATAGACAAGTCAACCAAAAATGAGGGCCAGTAGCAACATAAGATTGATATTTGTTACGTTTGACAACACTTTGAACAATGAAAATGCACCTCTGTTCTTGTTTTTTTCTTCAGTTATAAGTCTTCACCATTCAAAATTTCTTATCTTCAAAAGAGTTTCAGCGGACTGAGTTTTGAATGATGGCCAACCTTTAGGTCTCATAACTGATCCAACCACATCATCAGTATCAAAAGTGACTCTATTAATTCTATGATGAGTCATACTTTCCATAGTCCAAAAGAGAGCATTGAACTTTAATTCATGAAGTGAGAAAGAGTAGAAAAAGGCTCTCCTAGTAAAGATGCTCACATTACCATCTGCATCCCTTAGAACCCAAGATGCACCTTCAATCGAGGAGTTCGAGGACCAGGAGGCACCAATGTTGCATTTAAACCAAGATAGTTGTGGAGGATCCCAATTATGATTCACATGCAGTTCATCCCTCTGAGAGACTTACAAATTTAATTTCTCAATTTCATCTTCCAAAAACCACATCTCTGCTTCTTGGTTGATCTTCATAACAATTTATTCAGAGTTGAATCTTCTACCTTCAAACCAAAAGAAATTCATATATAGGATTCTGATAAATATATAAATAAATATTTAAAAAAACATTTATTTTTTAAAAAAATAGTTTAAAAAATAATTTTTGAATTTAGCATATTTAAAAAAATAATTTAAAAATAGCATAATTATATTAACATCATTTAGCATATTTCTATTTAGAATTCCATATATCGACATATATATATAATAATATTATTATTATAAAATTGATTTATATAAGACCATAAATAATTTTAAATACATAATTTTGTTACATATAATTAATATTGGACACGATATTTAGAATTTTGACACTTTCCATGATAACTTCGTATTTTCATGATTGATATTGTATTAGTTATGATGCTAGCGTAGAAATAGATAAAAAAAATTCTGAATGGTATTGATTTAGGAAAATATAAAAAAAATTCTGAATGGTATTGATTTAGGAAAATACGAAGTTATCTCCCTTTCCGATTTGGTGCACCAATACATTTTAAAGATAATAACTATAATATATTTAAATACGAATATTATCTATATCGGTTTATAGGGGTGGACACTTTACCCGATATCTGAAGCCGCACCCGAACCCGATCCGAAAAATCCAAACCGAAATCTGAACCGAAGTAGCAAAATATCCGAACGGGTATTGAATTAGGAGAGATTGGATATCCGAACCCGAACGGGTAATATCCAAACCCGAATGGATATCCAAAGATAACCGAACATATGTATAATTAACTATATATTTCTAGTTTACATCTCTCATTTTATATAAAATATTTATATTGATACTACACATACTTTAAGTTAATATGATATACATAGAATTACGGAGAAAATGATTTGCTACTCATTTAAAATGCATGTCAAATTTTTTATTTCAAGAATTAACAAAAACTTACATCCAAAATTTAAAAACAATAACCAAATTAATGTCTTTTTTGTTTCAAAATGTTACGTCCAAATCTATTAACCATTCAATCTATTAAAAAAAAATTAGTTAAGTGAAATTATATTTTTAAATATAAGAAATTTGAGAAATGAAAAATTAAAATTAATTTTTTTTTTCAAAATCTAAATATCCGAACCCGATCCAAAATAACCGAATCCGAACTAAAAATACCCGAACCCGACCCGAAGTACAGAAATATCCGAACGGGTTCTATACCTCTATACCAAAATACCCAAAAATCTGAAATACCCGATCCGAATCTGAACGGGTACCCGAACGCCCACCCCTATCGGTTTAATATATGAATATTTTGTTTTCTCGGTTTTGTAGGAATTTGGTTATGTCTGTCAAATTAATTTTGCCAGTTTACGTCTGTCAATTTAAGTTCGCTGGTTTTATTATGTTATAAACGATAGTTTAGAACCCCAGTGACAGTCTGTCGTACCTAATAATAAAAAGTTACGACTAAGCACTAAATGTACTTCTATTTTAATAATTTAGATAAAATAATTTTATTGATATGATTTACTATTTACGTATATAATAGTTATTTATGAATTTTCTGTGCTTATAATTAAGGCGATTAATCACGCATATATGCTGGAATATTCCTATTATCTACAATTAAATTAAATTAAATCTATAGGAAATTTTAACAAAAAAGAAATTTGGAATGATGGTGAATCATGCAGATATACTATGAAAAAAAATTAGTGCTTATCTAAATTATAGGAACTTGTTAGTAATTAGTTCATTTACGGAAATCAAGCTTTATTGTGAATAATAAATTATCGTTAGATCAATTGATTATTTTTATACCAGAAATAGATTGTTTAGATATACATGATTGTGTATCACAATTTGTGATATCTTATTTAGCATGTATATACTGTATTTAAGGCCAGTTGCATATGATTGTAATTATTAAAGAAAACTTAGGGTGAAGATTTATTTGTACTTCAGTTTTAATAGTTTAAATTTTCTAGGAGATAATATTGGATGTGGTGGTGATATTCTAGGAAGAAAAGAAAGAATCTCACCATAAAACAGATTTACAAGGTCTCTAATAAATTTGACAAGCACTACAAGCAAAAAAAATAACAAAATTATGATGATAACTTGAAGGCAAAAAAATGGAGCTTAAGATACGGTGGGAGAAATAAGAATTCATGTTTATCCTCTAGATCAAACCAAACCTCAGGTTGGTTTTTCGTTCTTAAATACGTTTTATAATCATAGACATTGTTTCTTTTTTACTTTCTGATTGCCATACTCTTTTATCTAATGTTACTAAATTTGTAGATTCTCTCAAAAACAAAAAAACTTCGAAATAAATAAATACCACTGAAAATAAAGAAACAGAAAAAAAAAGTAATAAGAAAAACCAAAATATACATGAGAAAAAAAAGAAAAGACTACAAAAAATACCAACTTATATATCTAAAAAATAATCTTAATATTTTAGTTATTTGTGCAAAAGGAATAATTTATTGAATTTTCATAATAATTTTAATTTTTTAATGTTTGGAAAGAAAATTTAACATGTCCGTGCGAAGCATGGGATAATACAAGTAGCAAGATAAACTGAAAGTTATAAATACAAATGAAAAAAATTTGTGCATACATGCAGCAGAATCTAGTACCTAATTAACTTATTTCTGACTTTGATCATTGAAAATCCGGATATTTCAGTAACTATATCTCAAAATCTTGGAGTAACTCATATTAATGATTACTCAACAATATATAGTAATTTTATTAGTACATGTTCCTGTTCGATACTAATTTATTATTTCTCTGACGTTCTCCTACCGAAGGATACCTTTGTTTTTAATTCTTCCCTTTCTTTTCTTGTAGACTGGAGGTAAAGCATACAGCTCCTCAATTTCTTTTGGAATGATCCATTCAGACATGTGCGGAACTGGATAAACAGTCTTTCTATACGCCAAACCCGCACCATAATCAATTAATAAGGCGAGCACAAATCATACAAGTCACTCAACTCCTATGGTCTATCATGCCTAAAGCACTTAATGGCAGCGGCTTTGTATGGACACATAGGTATCTATCTATGCCCAAGTACCTGCATCTGCACATTTTGTGTTTCAAATCCACCAAATAAGTCTTCCCGTCATTTCCAGTGACACTGTATTCAAGCTCAAAATAGTTTAGTGCAGTCACCGATAATTTTTCACAGCACGAACCAACAACGGGCTGAAATACCTAGTTTTATTTTTACAAGGGTAGGTCCGTAAGCAGCATCCTTCTTATGTATGTTGAACCATTCGGCTATTTTGTCAATAATTGTATCAATCATAGGCACTAAAGAGTATTTTCGTGCCTTATTTTGAAAGCCCATTCAGACACTCTGCACAGTTAGAGGTGTCTATGTTGTACATAGAAAATGACATTTCACCCATTTTGTAACAGCTACATGTGTATCAAGATATGTACCACACGCTGGATACATCTCCTTAAATTCTTGATACTTCTGTTCAAACTCAGCATGTGCATAAAGTTGTGCAACAACTCTGAATTATTTTGCAACCTCGTCCATGTTCTGTGTAACACTTAGTTTCACACTGTGCGAAAGATGATAGATACAATACCCATGTTGAGACAACAAATACACTTCAGCTATTGCCCCTGCGACATCAAATACACTTCAGCTATTGCCCTGCTGAGACTTCTATTTTTATTTGAAACAAACAACAATTTAGAAGAATCCGATATAGTAGTTTTCAGCATTGTGAAGAACCATGTCTAACTTTCTTTTTTCTCTCCGTCAACGACACCAAAAGCTATAGGATAATGGTGACAATTTAGATCTTGAGATGTGGCAATAATTAGAACACCACCATCCACGGTCTTCGCAAAAGTTGCATCCACAGTAATGACCTTCTTCATGTACTGAAACCCTTCAATGGAAGCTCATAAAGCAACAAATAGGTATTTGAACCTTTTTCTGCATCCAATAACAAACTTGTTTTTGTACCGGGGTTCACCTTCTCTAACATATACAAATGCGAAAAAAATTTCTTGTGTCCTTCTTTAGGACTACCATGTATATCCTCAACAACTTTTAACTTTTCCTCTCCAAGCTTTAGCATACGACACTTCCACAGCCATTTTCCTTTAAGCCAGCCCAACCAGGGTTTTGTGAGTTGGGGTCTCAAATAGTACCAGATAATCGTCATGAACAATAGATGCAACTAATCTTGGTGTGCCTTTCCTTTTGATTCTAGTACTTGAAGTTATCCGAGAGCATGTATGCATCTTTATGTATGTTCTAATTGAGAATACTTCAGAATTATTTATCTTTGCGGTTCTCACAAACAATTTACAACCTTTATCCACTCCCGAAAATTTCACCAGATATCGAATCTTATCTGAGTTCAAAATAACAATTCCAAAACAGTTCTTCTATGATGCTCTATCAGTTCTTTCACAGCTTCTTTACTCGGAAATTCTTGAAACATCCCAATACCCATACCATCTTCCCACTCTTTAACAACTCGATTTCTTCTGCAACATGTGGAAGTTCAAGATATTCGCAAAATAACACCACTACCCACTGAGTTATACACGTTTTCCATGCTATCCAAACCAATACCAAATCGTCTGCTTCTCCAATAACAACATTTTCAACCCGCTCAATACCCTTAAGATATCGTTATGCTTCTTCAATGGGAGTAAATAGAGTGAGTGCACCAGGATTAACGTCAAATTGGATAATCCATTCAAAAGCTCATTATAATTCCCACCAAAGGCGTTTAATTTCTCAACGCTTAATAATTTCTCCGTTATTTGAACTATTTACAATTATTTGATGTTCTCTACATGCAAAATACTTATTTTTTGCTCTTTATCTAGTGATGTTAGATAAACAAACACATCTTCATTACTAAATATATATGATTGTCTCTTAGGTTCCACTTCCAATGGAATGTAACTCAAATTCAGCCTCTTCAAAAATGGATCTATGGCCATCTTCCTGCATATCCTCTCCTTAACAGCGAATAAGTGATCTCCTCCATTGATGATGTCTTAAAGGATATAGCATACAAATGACCATCGCATGGAATCTATTCCTAATCATCTTCAGACTTCAAATAATGTCCTTCGTAATCAAAGTGTATGTTTGTAGAAGAAAAACTCATTGTCTCCTGTAAGAAAAATTATCCCAATGGAGTTAAACCTAGTTATACATGTATACCATTAAAGTTATGCCAAACTATACAGTTTTACCACTAAAGTTATAGTAGGTTATAACTTGTTACACAATTTTGTCAGTCTAGTTTAACATAGTTACACATTTTGTCATTAAAATTTTAGCTAGTTACCCATATTTACGGTTCAACTAATACCAAGTTTTTACGGTCTAATTTAACCAAGTGTTATAGTTTTACTAATTTATGTTTACCAAATTTTTTCAGTTTTACTGTTTAACTAATACTACAGTTATAATAGGTTTTCTAGTTGTTCTTCAATTTAAAATAAAAATCAGCTTACATTTCAGACATTCTATATCTCCTTATGATTAAAACAGTTGTTAATTATTCAATTCCCTAATGAATTAAACATCCATACTTCCACATTCTCAATTAGTTAATTGTGAACAAATATGAAATCTTCTATCTAATATCACAATCATGTAAATAATGGTGGATTCTAAGTGGGGG
>NC_027748.1:25810262-25832044 GCF_000695525.1 Brassica oleracea var. oleracea | reverse complement strand
GTTGATTTGAGCTGGGTTGGGGAGGATTAGGAATCACTTGCTCAATTCAGCTTCAGCATCCAAGCGAGGAAAGCAAGCTGAACTTTTGGAAGAATAACGACGAGGAGAGAGAGAGAGAAAAAGAAGAAAGAGTCGAGAGATAAAGATTTTGATTGGTTGATATACCATGGATTTTACCACATTTAGACTATAGTAAGTATATGATCTATTAGAGTCTATTATATGTATTTGGAGTCTGTTTTAAGGTCTTTTCAAGTCCACGTATGTTTTGGAGGAATGTGGAGATTGTGGAGCATTTTAGAGCTTAAGAATGAGGAGACTCGAAGTTGTTCAAGAAATCAAAGTCAGAGCCGAGAATTGGAAGGAGTGTTGATCGACAATATACTTATCGTGTCGCTCGACACCATCACGAGGAGACGGGCCAAACTTGACCGAGACCGACTTGAGCAAAGAAGTCACCACATATTACAAGATTACCTCTGGCCGACATATTACCTACTATATATGTGTTTAGCCATTGTCTAGGCTAAATACACATCTTATTTACCTCTTTCATACACCATAATAATTAGGGTTTTTAGTAGCTTTTGGAGAGAAGATCAAAGACTCCTTCAGAGATTTTTACTGGAACTACATTATATCTTATTCTATCTTTTTATGCAATTCATTCAGTTTATCTTTTATGTTTTGTTTAATTATGTCTGAGTAGTTACCTTGTTAGATTTACCGTTTATTATTGTTTTGATGAATTACTGAAACATAGATGTCGACAGTGAAAAGGGTGAAGAGGAGGATGTGAACTACATCAGTGGTACTGGTTTTCAGAGTCATAGGTTTGGAAATAAGAGTGGATACATGAAATTCAATGGTGCTGGCTAGAGGAGTAACTTCAGCAACAACCAAAGCTCGCAGTACTAAAAACCCTTCAATAACATCAATAATAGGAACTATGGAGCATCGTCTTACCAGAATCATGCACCAATAACTCAAGCAAAAGAGAAGCAATGCCTGATCAGGTTCTTGAGGGTTAGCAGAAGCTTACAGTGGATTTCAATGGGAGGATATATGCTTTCTACACCAACCTGAATGAGAAATTTGAAGCTTTCAGCACACATGTGAAGAAGTTAGAGACTCAAGTGGTTCATACTACTGAAGCCGTGAAGAAACAAGAATCACTGATCAAAGGAAAATGAGAGGTTGAAAAAAGCACCGTGAATATCATCATAGAAGATGATTTCTGGCAAGTGGTGAATCAAGAGAAGCTCTAAGAAGGGGACTTTCAAGTCGAAAGTTATATATCTTTCGGCAGCTCGCACTGGTGTCACTCGACCCATATGGCTGAGCACCGATTGACAACCCTTGGAGAATCAGTAGAATTTTGTGAAACAGTGAGAATTGAACGACACTCATAATTTGCCGATCGAGATTCGTTTTCTCCTACACCATACCATGTTAAAACGGAAAGTATCGATCGACATCAGCATCTGAACAACGATCGACACCCGCCTATGACATATCGAGTGCAATTACCAAGAATCAATACAAAATGTTTGAATGCAGCTCGATAACCATGTCAGATAACATAGCCAACAGTGGACGCCAATCAACAACCTGAAGATGCATCAGAGCCTATGATCAGTGAGAAGGCTATTGAGGGAGAGTTTCCTATGGAGAAGAGAAAGAAGAACAAGGTTCCCAAACGTCTAGGAGAGAGGCTAATTAGAAGAAGATGGATAGTTTTACCAAAAGGATTCTAAGAATCCCTGTAGATCTCCCACTCGATTATGCCTACTACACCTACAGACTCTGGATGTTTTTCAGAGAGAGAAAAGAGACATAAGAGGACATTGAGTGTATGTTCCATCAGATTAGAAAGAAGATAAAGGAAAGGGTTGTACGGAAGAAGAAGTGATCCTGGGAAGTTTCTGGTTTCCTGCATGATTGGAGGACAAAGCTACCCTAATGCACTCTCTGATACAGGTTTTTAGTCTGTATCATGCCTAGAGTGATGGCAGATCAGCTAAGTCTGGAGATAGAACCTTTCGACAATTGATTCACTTATGTAGATTGCTCTAAGGTGAATTTAAGAGGAATTGTCATAAACCTCCAGATACAAATCGGCGATGCCCTAGTTCTAGTGGACATTCATGTTATGGATATTCAGATAGACTGGAATTCGTCTCTTCTACTTGGGAGAACCTTCATGGCTATCGTATGAGCTGTTTGTAACATGCAGACAAATCAGATGTGCTTGATACTCATAGACAAGAATTTTTTCAATGATCTAGTTAGAGTCGCCAAGGGATATACGCCCTATATTGAGATAGGAGATAATCTAGGATTTTGGCAGTATGTTATTTTGATTCTGGCGTAGAGCGTGAAGATGAGGGCGAGGTATCAATCGATGCCCAACCAGCAGCATCGGTCAACACCCCTGCGAGTCCATAATTCCGAGAGGGTTTCTTTGTTGAAGCTGCCAACCCACCTATAAGAAAGATCCGTGTAGTGTCACCAGATGAGTATGAAGTTTACAGAGATGAAGAAGGCAATGCAAAAGCTAGGATGAAAGGATCATCAATGTTTCTAAGGAGGATACTGAAACAATACTTGAGATGGCTAATAGTTTTGAAGGTCGTTATAGGAGTTAATTTACAACATTATGAGGGATGTTTTCAGATGCATGGAGTTCAACATACAACTTCTTATCCGCCAGAACCTGCAACAAATAGCACAAATCACGTTGAAGACTTGATTGCTTACATTTCTAAAGCAAATGATAGGATGTTTGATAAGTTTTATAGAAAGATCGGTGCAATAAATTTCTCTCTCAGCAATAGTATTGCATCGTTAAGCAAAAGTATGGAGGAGCTTACGCTGAAAGTGGATTATGCACATGAGACCATTTAGAGGAGTTGAAGCCACCAAAAGCATTGTTGGTTCCGAATTCGAGATGAGCAAGAAAGATGTTGATACTTGTTTCCCAACAAGTACTCAATTGCCTCCAGACTAGCTCAAAAAGTCCAAAAAATCAAGCTAAACACTATAACAAGCGCTTCATGGGTGGCAGCCCATTAATAAATTTTAAATTCTTTTTATTTTCATTTATTACAGATTTCATATTTACTTAAAGTAAAATAAAAGATCCGAGTAAGACAAGTCTACAATATAATCGATCGATACTTAATCAATATCGATCTATAGAGCATCACGAGTATCGACCACCACTACATTGTGTCGATCGACACTCATAATCAACAAGCTTGCATATCGTTTCTTCCTTGTTACATTTGTACTTATGATATATTATCTCACCAATCTTAGACTTTATAACACTAGGGACAATCTTGTTTAAGTCTAGGGGAGGTATTACTGATAATAGATTTTTAGTTTTGAGTGCTTTTTAGTGTTAGTTTTATGTTGTATTGAATTTTATAGTCGAGAAAGAGATGATGAACTTTTTCAATTTTTACTTATTATCTAATCACTCCCTAGCACTATTATTTGAGGTTATTGACTGGAGGGTGTATTGAATGGAAACACCAAAGTGGATCATCTGCCAATAATACCTATGCTCGCTCAGAAAGTCTTAAGAAACCAAAGTTGACTTCAACCTTAATCAACAACAATAGCTTGTTTTGGGGCTTGGTATACACTGGATCGGATTCCTCCTTCAAGTCTGGAAGGTAAAATTATGTGTGTTTCTGGTTTCCCTCTAACCTTTCTTCAACATCTAGAAAGAAAAGATTGAGATGATTTCCTGAGATGCAGAGGGGTAGAAAAATTTCCTATGACCCCACTATTCTAATTCCAGGGAATGATCACATATTGTTGGAAGCGAATGGTACAAAAATTTCATATGACCCCACTATTCGCCTACACTATACCAAAATAAAAAAAAATTATAAGAAGATGAATATGACGGAGTCTAGTAGCGTCATGTTCATCAGAATTAAAAAAAAAGTGAGAAGAGAGAGGGAAAGAATCAGAGAAAACCACTCGTGTGTTCAGATACTTGTTGGGGTAAAAGTTCATGTGTCTTTTGATCGATACTCCCAAGATTTAGCCTACACATTTATTTGCAAAAATGTGGTCAGTAGAGCGGCATGTCCAGCGGTATGAGCTGTGCTGAGGGATAAATGGTTTCGTTGCTAAGGTCTAATACATGGAAGTGCCCCCTAAAGTTGGCACCATACTGATGTGGCTTGCAATATTGCAGAGGTGAAGGCAATGGTTTAAAAATTGTGTGAGTACTTGTTGTTTTCAAACCTCCTTCACAAAACTATTCTATGTTTTGTTTGACGACAAGCAAAAGAATAAGTGTGGGGGAGTTGATATACCATAGATTTTACCACATTTAGACCATGGTATATGATCTATTTGGAGTCTTCTATATGTGTTTTGATTTTGTTTTAGAGTCTTTTCAGATCCAAGTATTTTTGGAGCAATGGTGAGATCATGGAGCATTTTAAAGCTTAAGGATGAGGAAACTCATAGTTGTTCAAAAAATCAGAATCACAGCCAAGAATAAGGAGTGTCGATTGACACTGCACTCTTGGTGTTGCTTGACACCATCACGAAGAGACGGGCCCGACTTGACCGAGACTGACTTGAGTCCAGAAGTAACCACATATTACATGATTGCCCTTGGTCGACTTATTACCTACTATATATGTGTTTCGCCATTGTCTAGTCTAAACACACATATATTTACCTCTTTCATACACCATAATAATTAAGGATTTTAGTAGCTTTTAGAGAAGATCAAAGACTCCTTCAAATATTTGTATTGGAACTCCATTATCTCTTTTTCTATCTTTTTATACAATTCATTCAGTTTATCTTTTTGCTTAAAAAAATTATGTCTGAATAGTTACCTTTTAGATTTAGGGTTTATTGGGGTTTTGATGAATTACTGAAACACAGAACTGCTAGGGTGAATTTTTTAGATCATATATAGAATTGAGCTATGCCTATGTTATAGAGTAGCTAACTAGAACCATAAACTTAGGATATTGACAATTGTGAAAGTAGGTTCATACATGATAATAATTTTGCTGAGCTAGGTTATTAGATACATGCGAGAGCTGGTCTAGACATCTAGTGAACATGTCGATTTTCTCATTAATGCTTGACTAAGGAAACATCGATTGACACTTTGTTGTATCTATCGACGCTCACTCCTTGTTCGCATGCGAGAGCTGGAACAAAGACTTATCCAGCTAATTAGACACACAGTGAGAGCTAAAAAACTTAATATTGCATTCGAGTTGCATTACAGTTTTGCATACACCCTTAACATCTGTACACCATAATTCTGATTGCATGAAACCTTAAGTTTAACTATTTTATCTTATATTCTCACAACTAATTTGTTTTCTTGCTTTATTATTTACTTTTTATTATTATTTACGTAGTTTAATCTTAATATCTAAAGTCTATTTTGTGCTCAAGCTCATTGTGGATTTGAACTCTAAGTATTACAACTGAGCATCTAATTTGAGAGAGAAAGTTGTTTTACGATAATTTGAGCGATATCATTGGCAAGTTAGAAAGGGGTATCTTAGAGTTTCACCGTTATTGTGAAAAGTATTAAAATAGAAGAGAGTATCTTAAAACCTCTGTTCAAAACATGGCCGCCTAGGCGTTGTTCAGAAGTTGACCGCGGTGAATATGCCCAAATCAGTGTAGCTAGGCGTTGACCCGCGTTGGCCCACCGCCTAATTCCCGCGTTGACCGCCTAAGTTTTTTTTTCGGTCCATATAAAGTTGAAACACAGTTGATTAGTTTTTACTCATTATTGACAGATTTTGTGTAATTATTCATTACTAAATAATTACAATTAGCTATCAAACCCAAAACAAACACATAATTACTTTATTTAGGAATTTTTTCGTACCAAACACACCATAATTTAGATGTTCGACGAATCAAAAAGAAGTTTTTGAAATTATATATACAAAATAATATAATTATGTCTAAGAATATGTGTCATCATATTTAAAATTAGCTAAATATATTATAAATATATTAAATTATATTTAAAACTAGGCCACGCGTAATCTCCGAGTACTCCCCGATTTTTCGGTAACTCGTTAGGTCCGAAGTTACCGTCCGACTAGCGCTTAGCGTAGTTCCAAACATGGTTTAAAACTAGCAAGAACATAGTATAATTTTATTTTTCGTTTAAGAGAATGTGAGATTAGTCTCCTTTCTTTGTGTGGCAAGAACGAAAGCTACTCCAAATTAAAACCTAGACAAGAGTGCAGTTTTGTTCCAACCCTATCAACTTCATTATTGTCTTGCTCACCCCACATTTGTTTATGTCGGGAACTACATTAGCTACGAGCAGATTTACCTCTTTGTAATCAATGCTTGTGGAGACTGAAGAGGCATCTTCGAATAGTTTCATGATTTTGTTGCCTATTCATCTTCTTCCGAAACGATGCACTTTTAAAGACTTAATTTTTACACTTTTTTCTATTTACTTTACCAATTTTTTTAGCAACACAAGAAGACACAACACATAAATACAATTTGAGAAATTTTACTTATTTACTTTACCTATAAATACAATTTAAGAAAGTTTGCATTGCTGACTTCTCTATGTACGACAAAACACAAGAGGACAAACCAAGGTCGACCGAGCAAATTTATTCGGTTAATATA
Source organism: Brassica oleracea var. oleracea (assembly GCF_000695525.1). Classification (NCBI taxonomy): domain Eukaryota; kingdom Viridiplantae; phylum Streptophyta; class Magnoliopsida; order Brassicales; family Brassicaceae; genus Brassica; species Brassica oleracea. The sequence continues at coordinate 25,825,378 of NC_027748.1, read as the reverse complement.
TAACCGAACCGAATCATTTCCTTTTCTTGGATTTTAGGCCGGCCAGCCCTAAATAATGCCTCCTCGAACGTCTCCTCCTTACAAATGGATTTAGGGAAATCGAAAAGCCACGGCTAGTCAACAATGTCGACCAAACTTTTCTAATTCCGGAAAGTAACACAGAGCTTGCTTCTTCTTCTTTTTTTTTCATAAATGCATTACTATTTTTGACCCCTCCACGTTCTTGGTGGAGCGCGCATTAAACACTGCGTCAGAATCGAATCTCACGCGTCTTTCTTTTCCCTAGCTTTTAGTTCTTCGAGCCCACAAGAATCCCATATCTGTTTTCATCTAATTCGTGGGTCCATCCTCAGAGATGTGGTCGGCGGTGGGTGTTTTGAGGCGTACGGCCGTGAGTAAAGGTTCTCCGATAAGTTCATGGCTCGGTGGTTACAGATGTCTCACAGTCGAACCAACGGAGAAGGAAAACGCGGAGGAGATAACTGTAACGGAAGCGAAGAAGCTGATGAGGTTAGTGAATGTTGATGAGATGAAGAAGAAGCTCGGTTGTATGGGGAATGATGAAACTGTCTCTTACACTAAACTCATTGAGGCATCTCAAGGTTTTGGTATCGCTAGATCTCTCGACGAAGCTCACGCGTTCGCTCGTATACTCGATGATGCTGGTGTGATTTTAATTTTCCGTGATAAAGTCTATCTTCATCCAGATAAGGTCTGCAATCTCATGTTTGTCTTGGAAAAAAAACTAATGTTTGTCTGAAATTGATCTTTGTCTTGTGGGTTTTGTTATAGCTGGTGGAGTTGATTAGAAAGGCAGTGCCTTTAGGTTTAAATCCAGAGGATGATCCAGCTAAATTCGAGTTCGATAAGCTTAGGAGAATGAAGGAAGAGATTGATGTGTTGGCACATAAGCAAGTGAGGAAGATTCTGTGGTGTGGTCTTGGCTACTCAGTGGTTCAGATCGGACTCTTCTTCAGGCTCACTTTCTGGGAGTTTTCATGGGATGTGATGGAACCGATTACGTTTTTCACTACAGCGACTGGGATTATTGTTGGTTACGGTTATTTCTTGATGACTTCGAGGGACCCAACTTATCAAGATTTCATGAAGAGGTTGTTTCTTTCTAGGCAGAGGAAGTTGCTCAAGAGTCGTAAGTTTGATGTTGAGAGGTTTAAGGAACTTGAGAAGAAGTGGAAGATGACGTCTTGCTCTTCATCTTCGTATCATTCGTGCCACGCGAACGCATCAATTCGGAAATGTGTTGGGATTGATCTTGATTTAGAGGATTCTTTGCATAGTCGCAAAGACTGATTCATTCGGTTTCTGGTTTTCTAACCATTATTCACTTTTGGTTTTATATACTATAACCAATGTCTCTGGAGGCTTCTTCATGTTTGATTCTTTGGTGTTTACAAAAAAGAATCCAATGGGTGTTTAGTTTTGCAGTAGTCAATGGAGATTGAGATTTTTATTTGATAATCTTGAGCTACTGTTATCTAAAATCACTATAACTTAAACTTTATTTTATGGAATTCGTTGATTATACAATATTGAATCTACCGAACAATAACGTTTCTTAGTTTTAGTTTGTTTTCCGTTGCGAATCCTTGTTTAAAGTTTCTGAGGGTCCAAAGGTTCGAGGGTCAAATGGTACAAAGAAAATTGAAAGGATGAGAGGAAAAAGGTGAGGAACTACCACATGGATAATCGATGGAAGAATATACAAATCAAGGTTGTTGTCGTTATTTTTTTGGCATCAAATAACTTTTATTATACCTCGTGTCATGTCCATTCGAAAGAATCACGCATATGGTATTTTCACCATCCATCACAAATAAATCAATTCTTTATTACGAAATAAATTTTGTACTAGTGATCATTATTTTCTTATAACTCTTTATCTTATCTTCATAAGGACATTTCCAACGACCGACTTCATTTTGAGGATAGAAGATCTTCAAAAGGAATGTTTAATTGTAGTTTACTCGAACAATACCTCAAATTTGTATTCAAAATTTTATGTAATTTTAATTTTAATTTTCAACTTTAATATAAATTAATTATAGTCATTAAACTTTTATATAGATAATTATTACATATGCATTAAAAAATTTAAACATAATATTTATAACTCATATATATATACTATGGTTCCACCGATTTTTTTTTTAAAAATATTTTAAAAATGCATTAATTAGAGATAATAATTACGAAATGGTTAAATTTTTGATCGAAATATCATTTAAAAAATGAAAAATAAATATTATTTGAAGGGTATGAATAGTAAACTTCAAATTTAATATTTCACTATTGAGACAAGTGATTCCTCCGTAGCGGGATATGACATATTTGAATCTCGACAAGAAGACAACGGCGGCGCCAGCAATTTTACCATTATCAATGAAAATACGATTGAGATAAGTGATTCCTCCGTCGCTGTCCTACTCTTCTCTATATCCTCGCAATCTCTCTCTCTCTCTCTCTCTCTCTCTCTCGCCGGTGTCTCTCTCTCCCTCTCTCCCTCTCTCGCCTCTCGCCAGCGACGGCGAGTGGTGGTGGTGGCGTGGTGTTATGGTTGTTCGATCTCGATCTCTTGTTCTCTTGCTCTCCAGATCTACCTTCAGATCTACTCATGTGAGGTGTTTCAAACCCCGATATTTTCTCATGTTCTTGTATATTGTTAAATGATTAATTAGGATCGGCTAGTTCTAATTGTTGTTAGGTTGTTAGTTCATTATAGATTCTACGATGTTAGTTGCATAGATCATGCTGCATAAGAATGTTCATACTGTTAAATGACTCTAATGGACAACCATGTGTTGATTTCCTTGCTCGGAAACTCGCTAGATGTTACGCGTGCGGCACATATGGGCCTAGCGAAAAAGTGGAAAAATCGGAGATTACGCGGGGAGAAATTTTTTGTACTTTTATATGTATAATACTATATTTTATACATATGATACAATTTTTTTTGTGTAATACATGTTTATGAAAGAGATATCATTGATACTAAAACTTATAGATTCATAAATACATACCAATTATATCACAAAATATAACGTACTTTTTTTAGTTCACATCCAATACACATCATTGGTGTTTTATGTCATTGGTGATTAATAATTTATTTGGGTTGTACAGAAAATGAGTTAATAATTTAGTTGGGCTTAGGAAAAATGGTTTTCATTGAGGAATTACAGAACTTGGGGCTACGCGGTTTTAGTTATTAAGCGGACGAGTTATTAATTCAACGGACTCTACGCTCATTACACGGGCAAGCGTGGAACACAACCGAATTGGATCATTTCGCCGCAGTCCCATTCCGCTTCACGTTTAATCAGACGAGGAATCGGCTAGACGGCCGATTTTTTGAATAAGGGTTGATTTGGATGATTCAGTGATTGACTGAATGATTGTTTGATATGAGCGCTTGGTGAAAGCTAAGTTTCTTAGAAATAATTAAATGTAGGTAAATAGATAACATGTTACACCGATAATGGGTGGCGTCTGGAAATGAATTAAAGTGTCTAAGTAAAGAAAAAGGAAAGTGAAATGATAAGACACTGGAATGGTGGAGTATAGACAGGAAATGCGGGACCGTAGTTCACCAACGTGGTTAAGATTCGAGTTACGCCCAGTCCTGGCGGGAAGTAATCATAAGATACAGCAGGGCGGACCGCATCCGAGGTAACCAGATATTGAGCATACCCAGACAGGTGGTCACATAGGGGCACGTGATGGGGGCGGAAATAGATTCCCTAGGCGTGCATATGTTCTAGAGTTCTAGGTTGATTGGAGTCATAATTATGTGTCTGGTGATGACTTAGTTCATTACATTATCTACTTGTGTGAAATGTTTTTTGCTAGTGGCTAGTCGGTTCTCGTTTCCTATTCAGTAGTATAGAGGTTCATGCGGGGAAGCTGGTCTAGAACCACTTCACTAAGTTTTCCATTTACTCATGTCCTCTCTTTTCTTTCCCGTGTGCGCAGGACTGTAAGTATAAGTAGCGAAAATGGTTTGAGTGGGAGATTTCTACAGAAGGACGCCGAGGGAGAACTTCGAGAGCTAGAGCTGAGCTAGCGAGTCGATGGATAGTCTCATAGAGTCAATCTTCCTAGCCAACTCTTTTGTTATTCAGCCGACTGAACTGGGCCGAATGGGATGGAAATGGACCGAGTCCTGTTAATCGATGAGATTTGTGGAAGGATTGCAATTCTCTCCAAGAGGAACTCTTGGAGCATTCATACCAAGGAAATGAAATATCATTGTCATGCACGACTAATTTTAAACATAGTGACATTGTTTAAACATAAAATATCACTGTCATGCACGACTAATTTTTTCTTTTTTGATAATAATCGGCTATTCTATTACTCAAAGTTGAGGTGGTCTGGGTAACCAGACCGGAATAGAACAACCAATAAAATAAAAATCCCTATGAAAAGACCTAGCAATCTTAGCTAGAGAATCTGAAATCTGATTTTGCGTGCGTGGAACATAGGTGATCTTGAAGTCCAGGAAGCATATCTGCAGAGTCTCAATGCTTTCTAATTCCGTCGCAAAGCTCGGCCACGCACGAGGCTCCTTGATCATAGCAATCAGCTCCTTGCAGTCTGTCCCAAAGCTCTGGCATGTCGAATGTTGAAGCATATTTTCCATCGCCCATCGCAGCACTTCTACTTCCAAGTGAAAGGGTGATTCACGTCGAATGTGGTTTCGTGTCCCCATAAGTTGAGCCTTTCCCATACTGTCCATCCATACCCATTAACATCCACTGAACAGAACCATCTATCATGCAAATATTACTCAAGCTTAAGACTTGAGGATCCTCATTTTGGTGATCTTGTACAACTGGCGGCGCCATCTCATTTGCATTAAACCAGGCTTGACATTCACTCTCTGCATGACGAACTATCTCCAATGGGTCTCTGTCGATTCCCCTAAAGAGCTTGTCATTGCGGGCCTTCCAAATGAACCAAATTAACCAAGGATAAGGATCCCTGTCTAATTCAGGTCCAAGAATGTTGTTTTTCCTCCAAAAGAGATAGTCCATATTAGCATAAATACTCGGTACCGGGAAGATATCTGGACTTGTACTGGTCGCCGATAGGGACCAAACTTGTAGAGCTGGCGGACACTCGAAAATATCATGAGTTGCGGATTCGTCTGGTTCTCCACATCGTAGGCAATAATTATCGCACCTCATATTACGTCATACTAACTTCCTCGTTACAGCAACATGACATGTTATCAATTGCCATATAAAATGACATATCTTGTTAGGCGCTTTTACCTTCCAAGCAAAGGCTTGGAGCTTGGTGATACTTGGCTCCAGTGCCTCTTTTTCTTCCTCGGATTTTAATAAGTTCTGAGCTACCCAATATCAAGATTTAACTGTGTACTGACCATTCTTAGTATTGGACCAGCAGAATGTATCTCGGCGATGAGTTGAGCTTATGGCGAAACTCCTTATGAGAGGTATATCTGCAGGGCTAACATAATCTTCCAACAAACCAACATCCCATTCCTTAATTACCTGATCTATTAGGTCGCTAACTCTCATGTTCGGGTGCAAAACTGGAGCTACAGCGATAGCCGGCCTCGCTGGTGTCGTAGAAATCCATGGGTCTTCCCATACCTTTACTTCATATCCAGAATGAATCTTTTGTCTGATTCCCAATAGCAGTAGTTTTCGTGCAGCTGAAATGCTAGTACACACATAGGATGGACTGCTTGCAGAGTTTACTCGCAAAGGCAAACTCAATCGGTAGTACATTCCCCTTAAGACCCGGGCAACTAGTGAATCAGGGTATTGGACTAGCCTCCATAGTTGTTTTTCTAATAAGGCGAGGTTAAATTCGTGAATCATACAGAAACCAATCCCACCCTTTTCCCTTGGCAAACATACTTTTTCCCATTTCGCCCAGTGAATTCCTCTTTTTGGTGGGTTTGAACTCAAACAAAATTGTGCGATGGCACTCGCGAGGTTTTCACATATCTCCAATGGAAGTAGGAAGGTAGACATAACATATGTTGGAAGTGCAAGCATGATAGATTTAAACATAACTTCTTTTCCTCCTTTTGAAAGCCATCTACCTGTCCATCCATTCACTCTATGCATTAACTTGTATTTGAGAAAAGAAAAAAGTTTGCATGTGGATCCACTGATATCTTCTGGGATCCCTAAGTATGTTCCCATTCCTCTTTCATTATGTATTCCAAGTGCATCTTTAATCTCTTGTTTGACTGTTACGTTAATCCTCTTACCAAAGAGTATAGAGGATTTGTCAAAGTTGATACATTGGCCTGATGCTTGTCAATAGTTCCTGACTACTTTCATCATTTCTTCACATTCACGTGGCTCCGCCTTACAGAAGAAAAAACTATCATCAGCAAAGAGAAGGTGAGATACTGAGGGACACGCACATGTAACGCGCATCCCCATTATCTTCCCTTAATTCTCTATACGACTAGTTTTAACAGGTTTCCAAATCATAGGTTTCCAAATCATATGTTATTAATTACCAGTAACAACACAAAAAGCGGCACGTAAATTTTCTAAGAATTTTTTTAAGACTTGTTTAGTTGAAAGACTATTGGCCAGCTCAGAAATAATTGTAATATGTATTCAACATTCTGCGCTGTGATCTCTGAATAACCAAAATGCACCTTACCTTTTCAAGATCTTGATTTGGTCAAATGCAACTACCTAGCCAGTTAAATATCTTTTTTCGTCCGATATTTTTTTGCACTCTTCATAAGTATGGTGCTGCGTGGAGAGAATTCTGATCAAAAGGGAATCGAGGACTAGATCTGGAGAAGGACATCATCAGGATCCCTGAATGTGACATGACGGCGATGGCAGAAAGATTTAAGCTGACTCTTATTGGGCGTGTCTTCCATCTGGGAGGGGGAGAAGCATTAAAGCCCTAATCTCGCAATTGCCCAGACCTTGCATCTGGAACGTAGAAGGAAAAGTGAGGGGAAGAAACTTAGGGAATGGACGGTTCCAATTTGACTTTGCCAATGAGCGAGACCTTCAAGCGGTACTGAACAAGGGGCCTTGCCACTTCAACCATTGGAGTTTTGCTCTGGAGATATGGGAGCCCTTCACTAGGGAAGACTTCCCAAACACAATCCCCTTTTGGGTGCAAGTTGCGGGCGTTTCGGTACATTTCTGGAACGATGGCACTTTCACAGAGATAGCAAAGGCGCTAGGAACTAAGATGGCAATAGACGCAACAAGTGCCCGTATTCAAATTTCTGTCAACATTGACAAGCCTCTTCAATTTGAAGGAGCAGTGGGTTTCCCGAATGGAGATACTAGGAAGGTCACCTTCCTATACGTGGGCCTCCACAGATACTGCTTCACTTGTAAAATGATTTCTCATGATGAGAATAGCTGCCCGGAGCTGACGGAAGCCCAAAGGGAGCAAAAACGTTTACAGAGACTGGCTTTAAACAACCCTGGTGCACAACTCCAGATACCAGCTTATGGCCCTGGTCAAGAACGTAAGCAAGACAGCAAAAGGCCACGTTCTCCTTCGCTAGATTTACAGAGGCAGTCACTGCCCCGCAAGTTTCAAACTGATGCTTCTTATGGGAGAAACAAGCTGTATGGTACTAGCAAGGAGTCTCGAGGTTTTGAACTCAGCCAGAAAAACATGCCACACTACAATGAACACTCCTACCAGAGGAACAAATATACCTCAGCATCGTCTAGACATGGGGTTTGGAGCCGATTGGACAAAGAGTATCCCATACCTCGAGATTCAAGACATGGCGAAAGTGCTGGGATCCGCTCAAACACACAACACATGAGCAGGGAGCAAAGGCGAGACTATGTACCTCATGCTGCTACAACTAGAGGGAAAGGGGAGAACATCTCCAAAGGTTTTAATGTGTCACGACAGCAAGAGTGGAGACCAAGAGTAACTCAGTCCTACACTATCGACCGGACCAGAGACTCACATAATGATCGGGTTCTTGTGCCCAGGGAAACAAACCATAGCACCCCAATGTCAACAGGAGTTGAACAGGATGGCGCAGACTCCCAAAGAACTATCTCTGAACACCCTGGAATTTTCACCAATAATGGAGTACAAGGGAGTGGATATTTGGTGGTGCACAGGAATGTGACAGAAGATGAGAAACGGAAGAGGTTAAAAGGTAAAGTGATCATGCCCCCACTTGATGCAACTCCAATGTCTAAGGCAAAAGATGCGACAAGCTTAGCCATCCTAATTGGTAGAAACACTGTCATCATTGGAGATCAGCCATCGCTCAGACCAACCTCTCAAAGAGCTCTGATTGGACAGACAGCGGAGAATGCACAAGGAAGGAAAAATGCATCTATTGAGAGGGCCACTCCCATTGCTACTGCGACAAGAGAGGAGGAGTTCTTGGATGACGACATGCTAACCGAAGAGCAAGCTAAACAAGTGATTATGACTGCGGAAGATGAAGCAGAGGTTGATAGGATTGTCTCTGAGTTTGATGACGTGATAATGGATGAAAATATGATGGAAAATGATGACCTCTTGGTAGATGAATCGGGCTTTGATGCAGAGAAGATTGATGCTATTTCCCAGCTGTCCCCAATGCAGGTCCAAAACGAGCCTGATGAGGCAATGGGACCAAAGAATCAGAGTCCCCACAGTCATGAGAAGGCTCAGAGAGCCGAGCATGAATCCAAGAAACATGCTGCATCGGCACAATCCATGCTGGAGGTCCCTTCTGGCAGGATTGCTACAGATAAAGGGGTAGCAAAGAAAAAACCGGCTAGCAGTGCTGACGTTAAAGGAGCTCGTGCATCCAAGAAGCTAGCAGCTCAAAGGGGAAGAGCATCCCCTAAGAAATCCAGAGGACCGGGTATACCCCCAAAATCTGCTTCTCAAAAAGTTCCTCGAAATGAGGTGTTTCCTTCTGCTAATAGCAAGAATTCTCTTTCTCTTTCAGGTTCGATGGTGTCCCAAAAACCACCCAGTAAGAAGATATGAACATCATCTCATGGAACTGTCAAGGGGCGGTAGCCTACTTGATGAAGCAACACTTGCGAGAGTTGCACCGTTATTTTGCACCTTCTTTTCTTTTTTTTTTATCAGAAACAAATAACTCTTTTTCTTTTATGCAAGATTTTCAGCTTTCTTATGGTTATAATAAATTGTTCACCGTGGAACCGAAATGTCGAAGCGGTGAACTGGCTCTTTTTTTTTGGATTCTATCGATGTCAAGATTCTTTACTCTGATAAGCGTATGATTGATATAGAAGCAACAATTGAAGGACGCAAGACTTTCTTGACATTTGTTTATGGTAATCCGGTCATTGAGTGTCGTGAATATGTTTGGGAACGCCTTACCCGGATGAGCTTAGGAAGAAGAGGAGCTTGGTTCATGATATGAGACTTCAATGAAATCAAGAACAATGGAGAAAAAAAGGGTGGGCGGAAAAGGCAGGAAGCGTCTTTTATCCCTTTTAGAACGATGCTGGCTAACTGTGGCATTATCGACTTCCCATTCAAAGGTAACCCAATGTCGTGGGTTGGGTTCAGAAGTTCGGGCAAGGTCCAATGTCGACTTGACCGTGCGGTAGGTAATGAAGAATGGCACCATCTCTTTTCCCACACTAATGTGGGGTATCTCAAGCTATGGGGCTCAGACCACCGGCCAATTTTGGCGAGGATTCAATCACGGAAAATACGGATCTAACGTAAGTTTAAGTTTGATAAGCGGTGGCTAAGCAAAGACGGCCTAGAAGAAGCCATAAAAGAGGGATGGGGAATCTCCTCTGGAAGAGACGCAAGCGAACTGCATTTTAAAATAAGTAATGTAAGACGAGCTATTGTAAAATGGAAAAAAGCAAACCCGACCAACTCGTCAAAGAAGATTGAAGATATAAAGGCTTTGCTTGAACAAGCTCAAACAGAAGATGGGTTCACTAGCGAGGAAGTCCTGAACCTAAAATGGAACTTATGCTCAGCCTTTAGAGAAGAAGAGCTCTATTGGAAACAAAAGAGCAGAGTTCTATGGCTTAAGGAAGGATATCGTAACACAAAATTTTTCCATGCAGTAACCAAGCAACGGAGAGGCAGGAATCATATAATCAAATTACGAAACTCAGCCGGTGGATGGGTAGAGGACGACGAAGGCATAAATCAAGTGGCAACTACATACTTCCAGAACCTGTTTACTACTTCCTCTCCGGGAGATCCCGAGGACGTACTCCGGTATATTACCGCACAGGTCTCCCCAGACATAAACACGTCGCTCACACGACCGGTACTGGACTCAGAAATCATGAAAGCCATAGAAGATATCAACCCAGAAAAAAACGCCTGGGCCAGACGGGATGACTGGTACATTTTATCAAGCGTTTGGGGACATAGTCACAGAAGAATTGATTCATACAGTCAAGGGTTTCTTCAACTTGGAATCCTTTGATAGCCGACTAAATCAGACCAACGTCTGTTTGATTCCAAAGACAGATCGCCCCAAGGAGATGACAGAATTTAGACCGATAAGCTTATGTAATGTAAGCTATAAAATCATCTCCAAGATTATGTGTAGACGGCTGAAAATATTCCTTCCGAAGCTCATCTCGGAGACACAATCCGCCTTTATCTCAGACAATATCTTAGTAGCGCAGGAGATTTTTCATGCTATGAGAACAAACCCGATCTGCAAGTCAAAGTTCGTAGCTATCAAAACCGATATGAGCAAGGCCTATGATCACGTGGAATGGAATTTTCTGGAAGCTCTAATGCTTAAGATGGGCTTCGCAGAGAAATGGGTAGCATGGATTAAATGGTGTATCTCTTCTGTCTCCTATCAGGTTCTCTTAAATGGTGAAGCGAAGGGCAACATCAAACCCTCGAGAGGACTCCGGCAGGGAGATCCTTTGTCGCCTTTTCTTTTTATCATCCTGAGAGAAGCTCTTATCTCCCAGATCAAAGGTGCAGAAGCTGAAGGGAGATTAAGGGGGCTTAAGATCGCTCAAGCAAGTCCCGCTGTCTCGCACCTCCTCTTCGCAGACGATAGTCTATTTTTCTACAAAGCAGATGTCCAGCAATGTGCTGAGTTGATGAAGATCATTCATAACTTTGTGCTATAAAATTAATAATATACATCCAGTAGTCGGGTGGCCTTAGATTATGAGTATATGGGATTAATGGGTATTGGAGATTAAAGAATATTTGAAATTATGGGGTATTTGAGATGAGGGTTATTTTGGATTATGGGATATATGAGATTAAGAGGATATTTGAGATTGAGTATTTGAGATTAAATGGATATATGGGATTAGGGGCATTTGAGATTAGAGGGGCATTTGAGATTAAGAGGATATTTGAGATTAGAGGGGCATTTGAGATTGAGGATATTTGAGATTAGAGGGGTATTTGAGATTAGAGGGGTATTTGAGATTAAGGGGGTATTTGAGATAAGAGGGGCATTTGAGATTAGAAGGGCATTTGAGATTAGGGGGATATTTGAGATTAGGGGGGCATTTGAGATTAGGGGCATTTGAGATTAAAGGGGCATTTGAGATTAGAGGGGCATTTGAGATTAGGGTTTAGGGTTTAGGGTTTAGGGTTTAGGGTTTAGGGTCATCCATATTGTTTGGTAATAAAGTACCTGCATAGGTGAAACAAGCAATCAAAACAACCGTCGGAATTCAGCGAGAAGGTGGAATGGGTACGTACTTAGGCCTCCCTGAGAAGATATGTGGATCCAAACGACAGGTATTTGCGTTCATCAGAGACAGATTAAACAATCGTATCAACTCTTGGACTGCAAAGTTTCTGACTAAGGGAGGAAAAGAGATCCTCATAAAGTCTATAGCACAAGCGCTGCCCACCTATGTCATGTCGTGTTTCTTATTCCCCCAAGACATTTTGAATAAGCTAAAGAGTGCGATAGCAAAGTTCTGGTGGAGCACAAAAGAAAATAACAAAGGGCTACATTGGATGGCTTGGGATAAGATATGTAAACCTGATGAGAAAGGGGGTTTGGGCTTCAGAGATTTGAAGAATTTTAATCTCGCACTACTTGCGAAGAAACTATGGCGCCTACTACATCATCCAACTTCTCTCCTGGCCCGAGTGATGAAAGACAGGTACTATAGGCATACAAACCCGTTGGAGATAAGCAGTTCGAACAACCCTTCGTATGGTTGGAAAAGCATGCTTGCGGCTAAGGATCTTCTCAAGAAGGGGCTGAGACATACGATTGGTTCAGGTTACAACACACGGGTGTGGTTTGATCAATGGATCCCGACACAACCACCTACATTGGCCAAAGATAACTAGGCATGGAGAGATCATAAGCTGTATGTTAATCACCTTATCGATCACAGTACCGGCGAATGGAGGATGGATCTGATACAAAACATATGTGATCCCCGTGAGATTCCTCTTATACAGAGCATTCGACCTAGCCGGAGTATTAAGGCTGATGGGTTCTGCTGGATCCATACGAAATCCGGTCTATACACAGTCAAGTCTGGGTATGAAATAGCGACTCTATAAAAGAGCGAAAGTGATGATCAACAAGTGCTGGAACCAAGTATCAATCCCTTACTATCTAAGGTGTGGAAACTGAAAGCTCCCAGGAAGATTAAACACTTTCTATGGCAATGCTTAACAGGGTGCGTCGCGGTATGCAGCCGTCTGGCTGAACGGCACTGCAGAAACGAACGGGCGTGGGCGCTGTCGGATATCCCATCAATTCCGGGACAATTCCCGAGTAAGTCACTCCTTGAGAACTTTGATTTCCTTATGTTCCAAGCCACTGCAAAGGGCATCTCAACGCAAAGGCTTATCAAGTTCCCATGGATCGTATGGTACTTATGGAAAGCAAGGAATGATAAGCTGTTTAATGGAGTAGAGATCTCGCCTTTGGATTCTCTACAAAAGGCCAGCCAAGAATGCGGAGAGTGGTGCGTTGCGCAAGAGGTCGTATCGGCAGGGAAGGCTCGAGAGCGCACATCAACGGTAAACCGAGAGGAAATGATGGAGTCGCACAAACCGAGATGTCAAGTGGATGCATCTTGGGTGACCAACCAAGCTACTTTCGGCGGTGGTTTTGTTCTAGACCAAGAAGACGGGAACTCAATCTCGGGTTCCTTTGGGAGAAATCAAGTCCTCTCTCCCATTCACGCGGAGTTCCAGTCCCTGCTATGGCAATGGGTAATTCTCTCCGATTGGGGCAAGAATATATGCATTTCGAATCGGACTGCCTGCAAATGGTTAAGCTGATCGAAGAAGAAGAATATTGGCCATCTTTGGCTTCAGAATTAGATGAATTCTTTCATCTCCGTTCTTTGTTTACTTTATTTTTCCTTTCCTTTATTCATCGCGAGTTCAATGTATGAAAAACTTTGAATTTTCCCATGTAAACATTTTGGTTCATCCGGGTTTAGCTCAGTCTAACCCTCTCGAACCAGTTTAATGAAATATGGAGCTTTCAGTGTCATAAAAAAAAATCAATTCTTTATAACGAAATAAATTTTGTGCTATGGTGATCATTATTTTCTTATAACTCTTATCTTCTCTTCATAAGGACATTTCCAACGACCGACTTCATTTTGAGGATAGAAGATCTTTAAAACGAATGTTTAAGGGTAGTTTACTCCAACAATAAACCTCAAATTTGTATTAAAATTTTTATGTAATTTTAATTTTAATTTTCAACTTTAATATGAATTAATTATAGTCATTAAAGTTTTATATAGGTAAATATTACATATGCATTAAAAAATTTAAACATAATATTTATAACTCATATATAGATACTATGGTGCCACCAATTGTTTTTTTTTTTAAATCTTTTAAAAATGCATTAATTAGAGAGAATAATTACGAAAAGGTTAAACTACGTATACATAATATTTCTGTTTTAGATAATTTAATTTAAATTATTTTTGTATTTTATTTGTCAATAATAACATGTGTAAAAATATATTTGAATTTTTGATCAAAATATAATTTATAAAATGAAAAGTAAATACTATTTGAAGGCTATGAATTGTAAACTACAAATTTAAGATTTCACTATTGAGACAAGTGATTCCTCCGTAGCGGGATATGACAGATTTGAATCTTGACAAGAAGACAACGGCGGCGCCAGCGATTTTACCATTATCAATGAAAATACGATTGAGACAAGTGATTCCTCCGTCGCTCTCCTACTCTTCTCTATATCCTCGCAATCTCTCTCTCTCTCTCTCTCTCTCTCTCTCTCCTCGCCGGTGTCTCTCTCTCCTGGCCGAATCTCTCTCTCCCGGACGGATCTCTCTCTCTCTCTCGCCTCTCGCCGAATCTCTCTCTCCCGTCCGAACCACTCAAGTGCTGCAACTCGTAGGTTTTAGACGGAAACGTCCGATGGAATTTCGCCTCAGGCGAGAGAACCACTCAAGTGCTGCAACTCGATGGACGCGAATATATTTGCTACTTCTTTCGCGGTTAATTCCTCCGACCTCTTACCTACTTTAGCCAATAATATCTTGGTATGTTTTTCTTTTTAAGGCTATATATATATATAGATGCCTAAATTTGAGTGCTAGCACTACAAGAAAACAGCGACATACTGAGGGAAAAAATCGTCGGTATGTCGTCGAAATAACGTTATTGAGGATTCTTTGTATAGATGATCATATACCATGAAATAACAAAATTTCAAAACGAATTGAAAGTATTCCCTTTACCGTTCATTAAAGTGTATAAGTGTTTCTCTTATGTTGTGGGGATTTCGTTCATACAATCGGGAAAGTGTTTATTATAGGGTAAGAAACAAATTTTGGACTTCATAATCAGTCTAAGACACTTAATAAGGGTTATATAAGTGTTATTCAAACCGCAAAACGTTGTTTTCGGTTTAAAAACCCTGTTTCCTCGGAATTTCCTCGGAATATTCCGAGGGAATTCCGAGGAAATCCTTATCTTCCTCGGAATTTCGTCGGAATATTCCGAGGAAATACCGAGGAACTAGTGTTTGGGGTTTCAAAACATCGATTTTTTTTGCCGTATTTCATTTCTTATACAATTGTAATGCATACCATTGATGATTCTTTGTATAGATGATCATAAACCATGAAATAACAAAATTTCAAAACGAATTG
>NC_027748.1:25808160-25808346 GCF_000695525.1 Brassica oleracea var. oleracea | reverse complement strand
TGTTATCTTGACAATATGGACATGATAGCCTTCCATGCGTTGTCCATCCAGATAACATACCATATGCTGAAAAATCACTTATTGTCCACATTAGAACTGCCCGCATTTGAAAGTTTCTTTACATGAAACATCGTATGTTTCAGCACCTTGAGCCCATAGTTGTTGCAACTCATATATTAGTGGCTG
>NC_027748.1:25802531-25807417 GCF_000695525.1 Brassica oleracea var. oleracea | reverse complement strand
CCGAGGAAATTCCGACGGAATTCCGACGGAAACGGCTAGTTCATCGGAATTTCCTCGGAATTTTTAAAATCCCCCAACGGCTCTCTAACGGCTATAATATATCCTCGGAATTCATCGGTTTTTTCCGAGGAATACATTTTTCCTCGGTATTCCATAAGAATATTCCGACGGATTAATATTTCCTCGGAATTTCGTCGGTATATTCCGAGGAAACCAAATTTTGTGTTTCCTCGGAAATTCCTCGGGATATTCTGAGGATTTCATTTTCCATCGGAATGTCCGTCAGAATACCGCTGTTTTCTTGTAGTGTAGAGTCTACATTCATTCCATCTCCTTTTTTATTTTAGGGTTCACCAATAGCAGCAGATAAAGACAATTACGCAGATCCAGGTCTTGCCCCAGGTCTCCCTATCTACAGTATCCAACCTCTGTGCAGTGCAAGCTCTACATGGCCATTCTCTCTCGAAAAAATTCAGACAGGTGTGACTTTTTCTTTTACTTCTTTCTTGTGATGTTCGAAGGAAAAGTTTGACTTGAAAGATGATAAACTGATATGAAGTGGTTTGTGTCTAAATATCTCAGAGGCGAAGTGTGTTCAAGGGTTGTGTCTCTAGAGAAATAACTCTGCAGATGTCAATAATGAGCTTTTCAAGGGTAGTTATAGGGGAAACCCTGCTGGGATTACAAATGAGATCGCTGCAGGTTTTGAAATTGTCTTCCATTTACTTATTACATTTATATATTATCTTCATGGCGTATGCTTAGGATCCACCTCATCGTTTCTTTGCATTAGCATACGATCTCATGAGTACGGATAAGAAAAACTTCAATGTGACCATCTGGTATAACTCAACCTACAAGGACGAGTTTTCAACTGGGCCTGTAAAGCTGGTCCGAGTTCCCCGATCTATCAATCTGGTACCATGTTGTACTTTCAGGAGTCAAGGCATGCATCCACTTACAATCATGTTTCTCTCATTGTAACATATGCCTCTGCAGATATCAAATGCTTATCTGAAGTTTCTGAAAGGCCCTGGGCTAAGGATATTATGTGAGTTTGTCAAAGAAGTTCCTAAACACGCAACTAGATTGAATACTGACATCGCGTCTTTGCTTGGCCCACTTTTCTTCACTTGGGTTGTTCTTCTTTTGTTCCCCGTAAGTTCTCTCTTACAAATCACTTGGATGTTTTTTTTAATTTATCCCATTGTATGTGAAATGACTAGCTATAAATCATGCAGGTGATCTTGACATCATTGGTGTATGAGAAACAAGAACGTCTAAGGATTATGATGAAAATGCACGGCCTAGGCGATGGTCCATATTGGTTGATTTCATATGCCTATTTTCTAACCATATCCGTGTTGTACGTTGCTTCTTTGGTGATATTTGGGTCAGTGATAGGACTCAAGTACTTTCGGCTCAATTCATATAGCATCCAGTTCGTTTTCTATTTTATCTACTTAAATCTTCAAATGGCCATTCGCTTTCTAGTTTCTTCAAATATTCTCAAAGGTTAAGACTGTTACAGGTAAAATAATAACATATTACATTTCTCATCAAAAACATGCCAGTTTTCAAAAATTTGAATGGTCTGTTTGTCTTTATGGATTAAATGTAGTCGTTGCTTACATATTGGTGTACGGTACTGGCCTCTTAGGCAGCTTTCTCTTCCAAACGATGCTTGAAAATCAGTCATTCCTAGGTAACTTAATTTTAACAAGAAAAACATGCTCATTTTTATCACTCACTGCTTTATTTTTGGTATATAATATCTATATGCTTTACAGAGGAATGGATTTTTGCCTTGGAATTGTATCCTGGTTTTTCTCTGTACCGCGGGTTGTATGAGTTTTCACAATATGCCTCCAGGGGAAATGGGATGAAGTGGCAAGATCTCAGTGATAGTGGAATGGGTGAAGTTTTATGCATCATGTCAATAGAGTGGTTTCTGGCTCTCATCATAGCTTTCTATATTGATCAAGTTTTCTCATCTGGGAAGCACCCTTTCTTTTTCTTGAACCCTTTCAAGAAATCTTCATCTATACCAAGTAAGCCTACCGTGCAGAGGGTGGATTCTAAAAAAGTCTCCATAGATATGGGAAAAATAGATGTCTCTCAGGAGGTATGTTTAAATGTCATCTTTTTAGCCTTTCCATGTTTCTTTGATATTAACATAAAATGAGATAATAAACAGAGGGAAAAGGTGCAACAATTGAGAAATGAAGGTAGCGCAGGGCACGCCATCTTGTGTGACAACTTGAAAAGAGTGTATCCAGGTAGAGATGGAAACCCTCCATAAATGGCAGTAAGAGGGTTATATCTCGACGTTGCTTCAGGAGAATGCTTCGGCATGCTTGGACCTAATGGCGCTGGAAAAACATCCTTCATCAGTATGGTCAGTTTCACCAAAACAGTTCCACAGACAAAGGTTATAGAGTGTCAAAGGTTGTAATCTTTTACTGTATTTTTTTATTTCCATAGATGACAGGCCTACTCAAACCTTCATCTGGAACTGCATTGGTTCAGGGTTTGGACATATGCAAGGAAATGAACAAAGTATACACTAGCATGGGCGTTTGCCCACAACACGAGTAAACACTCTCTTACAGTTCTTATGCATGTTCTTTCATTACCAACCAAATAAGGAACATTTTAAAGAACATATTTGTTTTTATAGCATTCTCTTGATTTCAGCTTGCTTTGGGAGACACTAACAGGAAGAGAACATCTTCTCTTTTATGGGCGACTCAAGAACATTAAGGGCTCTGCTCTAACGCAAGTATATATATATATCAGCCACACCTTGCTGTCTTAGTTTAGTTTTGTGTTATATATAATTCCAGAAGACATTGTTAATTCATGAATATTTTTAATCATTTCAAGGCCGTGGAAGAATCTCTAAAGAGTGTCAGCCTTTTCGATGGAGGAGTTGGCGACAAGCCTGCTGGAAATTACAGTGGAGGTATGAAAAAGCGGCTTAGTGTGGCTATATCACTTATTGGGAACCCCAAGGTACATGCATTCTTGTTAGTTGTGTCGTGTTCTCAACCAATGAATGGGTCATGTAAGTTATTAACAAACCTAAGGTGTGATTAATCATTCTCTTAATTAGGTAGTTTATTTGGATGAGCCAAGCACAGGACTTGATCCAGCCTCGAGGAAGAACTTATGGGATGTGATTCAGCGTGCAAAACAAAACACAGCAATTATCCTCACAAGTATATCATATATATATTATTTTCTTAGATTATATATGGGATGTGATTAAGTGTTCTTCTCAAACTAGACTTAACCTTAACGTTAAGACTACATTTTCAGCTCACTCGATGGAAGAAGCAGAGTTTCTATGCGATTGATTGGGGATATTTGTAGACGGAGCCTTGCAATGCATAGGAAACTCCAAGGAACTAAATAGCAGATACGGTGGATCATATGTGTTCACGATGACAACATCTTTGGAACATGAGGAAGATGTCGAGAGATTGGTTTCCACTGTGTCTCCCAACGTCAAGAAAGTATATCACCTCGCTGGTAGACAGAAGTTCGAGCTCCCAAAGCAAGAAGTTAGGATTGCTGAGGTGTTCTGGGCTGTAGAAAAGGCCAAATCCAACTTCACAGTCTTTGCTTGGGGACTTGCCGACACGACTCTCGAAGATGTCTTCATCAAAGTCGCTAAATCTGCTCAAGCCTTCATTTCCTTGTCTTGAAGCCTGATTTTTCAAGTTAGGGTTCTATTTTTTGAGTCAAAGATGTGTCTTGAGGCGCACGCAAACAACCTGTTAATACTTCTCATGCAATCTGTATATACTATTAGTCTAGTACACGTTTTTTTACATAGAAGGCTTCAACCTATGTTGAGATGTCGCATAATTATTCTTTGTTGCATACTTTATCTATATTTACAAATTAATATGAACAGAAAATACTTGCTGATGCCAATTTTGATTGTTGGGCTGAGTATATGCAAATTAGTTGATGTCTTTCTCACATCCAAGCTGTGTCATCACATCATGGATCTTGGTGTTATATATGTGAATTCAACTAATCAATCTTGGCATATATTACTGTTATGTTTGGTTTTAATACTTATTAACAAATCATTTGTTCCAAAAACAAAACTAACGGGTTTACACCTTAACTAATTTAGTTAAGTCGAAGAACTTAATTAAAAATGTATATATATATATAGTTAGGGATAAAAATGAATAAAGAGCTGCAAGAAACAGAAACCAAATTAGGGTAAAAAATGTATGGCAATTAAGTGTTCTTTTACTTTCGGCGAAGGTATACATATACCATCAGAAAAGAACAAGAGTTATTCATCTTTATTCTACAAAAAAAAAGTAGTAAGAAATGGGATACAATTGTGTGTCCTTAATGTTTGATCGGAAAACGGTAGTAAAGAAGATGTGGGTTTAACAAAGACGTCTTATTTATGGTCGGAGGAAACGTTCAGTCGGTTACAAGAGAAATGAAGAGAATGCGACAGAGAGGAAGCCGGTGGCTCGATGAGCTACCGGAAAAGTACGATTAACGGCAAGATGAAGCAAATGTGAAAACCCTAATCTAGCCGCCAAGTGTTAGTCAATGATTTCGGATCCTTCTCTCGTTGTTTCCCCTTTCCCTTATATAGTCGTCCTGATGTTTCGTCTTTGACCTAATTTACGCCATCTTGGTGGGCCTCCTCTGCTGGGCCGAAAAGCCCGTAGGCGTCCGAGCAGCCGCTGAGCCGAATATACTTCAGTCGACGATGATCGACTAAAAGTACTCAAGAGTCAAGCCGAGAGACCTGACTCTTGAGCCGGCCGGTCGAGCCGTCGTTCTACCTAGTCTGGGCCAGGCCTTTCTATTCTTCGGGCCTTGTGGGGTGGTCAAATCCCTCC
>NC_027748.1:25799994-25802480 GCF_000695525.1 Brassica oleracea var. oleracea | reverse complement strand
TGTGTCGCAGGGAAGGTTCTGGAATATTTCCGCTTGAGGCCGATTAGTCGCGGATATTCAGGTCCCGACCGACATGTCTAGATTAACCGTTCGTTTATTCTGATTTTAAGATGACCGACGTCTGATTTAGACGAGAAGCTGAACCATCGCGAGGGTCCGCTGGACATTTTGGAGAGTTTCGAGGCCCATTTAGGCCCGTTTAGGCTTAATGACGACGCCTCGGATTCCCCCCCCCCTTTTTCCTTTTTAAATGCACCGAGAAGTCGAAACGTAAGAAGCGGAATCGTCGTGAGGGTCCGCTGGTTTTTTAGGGTGGATTTCGAGGCCCATTTAGGCCCGAATAGACCTAATGATAGCGCCTCGAGTTTCCCCCCTCTCTTTTCCTTATAAATAAGCAGATCCTCTCTCATTCGCGATCAAAGGTACTTTCTCTCTCTTTCCTTTATCTCTCTAAACGTTGTTAGATTCATTCGAAGCGTTCCCTGCCGTTCCGCTCCACAATGTCGTCGGATCAGAGACTATCGAGGCAGCAGAAGGGGAAGGCAGTCGCAGCGGCATCGATTCCGACAAGGAATCCCGATGGAGGTCGTGTCGGAGATCTGGAGGCGACTCACCGCGCAGTTCGCCATCCTACCTCTCCAGTGTATCCCGAAGATTTCTTGAGGAGTGTTGGTCTGAGATCACCGTTAAGAAGATCCGTGAACTTAAAGATCCGATCGCTTGAAGTACGTTCTTTCGCAGTTCTAGACCGTATTCTTTTAGTCGCAAGATTGTCTATCCTTCTTGATCCTTTGTCTCGTATTTTCAGGAGAGTGGAGATCAGACTTTCCTAGCATCCCCCCGACTCGCAGCAAGCGACTTGACATCTTTTCGAGAGATATTCAGAAGAGAATTTCTGAGGCAAAAAGGATGGGTACTCTTCCTGATTTGAGCGTGATAATAACGGCCCAGCTGGGACTGACTAGCGGGGAAGGACCCTCGACGGCAGTTCCTCGCGCTGACGAGGCTTCCCCCTCCGGTGCCAGAAGTGCGGGGAAGGGCAAGAAAAGGAAGAGAGGCGGCTCGGGAGTCGAGAGGAGCACTGAGGAGACGAGTGACGTCCCTCCTTCTGGTGAATCCCAGAAGAAGAAAAAGAAGAGAAGGACGAAGAGGAAGTCCGCCGACGAGCAGTCGGAGAATGCCGACGAGCCGATCGAGCAAGAGGAGGAGGATGCTCGAGAAGAAGAGCTTCAGCCCGAGGAAGAGGCTTCTGAGGCTGAAGTCTCGGGAGGACGGAATGATGAGGAGGGAGTAAGTGAAGGGGAGGAGCTTGAGACTTCTCTTAACGCCATCCATTCGGATGGTTCTGAGGAGGACAGCGAAGGGTCACCGCTTCTGATAAGGAGGCGTAATGACGAAGACGATGACGAGAGGCAGTCTCCTATTCTGACATCCCCTCGCGAGAGAACTCCCGTTCCTATCGGAGGAGGGGCCGTCCAGACCGGTACTTCTTCCCGCGGCGCCGATGTCCTGAGGAGGGTGCCTGGACTCAGCTTTCCTGACAAGGTCGACTTTCACTACGAGGGACCGGCTCCCTTAGTGTATGTTCCAGAGAAATGTGGAGAGTTTCTCTGTCAACTAAGAGGGAGGGCAAAACCTCTTCCCGCCGTGAAAGACCTTATCTTCGGAAGTGAATACGAAGAAGCTGCGAGGGCCAAACTCCTGGTAAACGGCTTGGTCTCTTTTTTTTTTTATTATTCCTTAACTTCTAATTTCTCACAATTTCCATTGTGTCACGTGTTCAGGGTGATAGCACGATGAACGTCGTGATCGACAAATACGACACGGCCCTTAAAGGAGCCTTGGACGAGCTCGAGCTGGCTAAGAAAGAGTTTGCTGAGAAGGAGGAGGTTTCTGCTCGTCAGCTGAACGAGTCAAGGGCCAATCTGGAGAAGTTCAACGGGATGATGATCCGCACCGTTGCTCGACGTGATGAGTTTAAAGCCGCGCTGGAGTCGTCTCGAAGAGTCATCCGCGAGCTTGAACAGAAGAATGCTGATCTCGAGAGCGAGAGGGCTTCGCTCGCCGCCACACACGAGCGAGAGATGAAACGTCTGAGGGACTCCAGAATTCTGGAGGTGACGAGAGAAAGGGGGAGAGTCGAAGCGGAAATGACCGCCAAAGCTAATCGTTGCTTCGCCAAGATTCGTTCCCGAGAGGAGCGTCGGGGTCCTTACGACGAGGCTCGGTTACTCCACAGCCAAGCTTTTGGGACTAGGAAGTGCCTCGAAGCCTTGAAAGGAGCTGGGAACGACATCCCGCAAGCTTCTATTGATATGTTCGTCGAGCACGAGAGAAAATACGAACAAGAGGCTGAGAAGCTTACGGTTGGCGAGATTCCCGAAGGCGATCTCAGACTTTCTCCTCTCGTATTGGAGCCTCAGTTCGTGGATGCTCGGATTCTGGCGGGTCTCGATCCGTATGGTTCCAATGCTGGCTTAATTGAC
>NC_027748.1:25797971-25799770 GCF_000695525.1 Brassica oleracea var. oleracea | reverse complement strand
AAGTCTCTCTGGTTGTCCGCGAATCGAGCGTTAGGGCTTCGGAGCTTTCTGCGCTTAATGATCGCGAGAGTGATCGGGAAGATTAGTCTTCCTTGTTTGTTGTTTCTTTTGAGTCCCGGAGGACTTCTGTTGTTTTTAGATATTCGGCCCTGCGAGGCTTTTATTTTATCTTTCTTTCGTTATTTCCAACTCTTTGAATCGTATTTAACTGTTATCTTATATTTGTCTATCAAATCCGTGATTTCTCAAGATTCAAAGTGACTTTGTTTATTTAGTATAAACGTTATTCGATATGTCGAATCGTTGTAGTGTTAAACTTGTCATGACTTTATCTCGGTTGTTCTCTTCGACTTGCGAGCGTTCGTCACTTGAGTCTCATCATTGATTGCGAGTTTTCGACGTTGACGGTTCCAAATCGATCCTAATGTAATTTCCAATCGTTCGGTGGGCCAGACCTTACTTAGTAAATTATAGGGTGAATTTGAGTCATTGTCTCGGCCGTGTTGGTTTGAATCGCGACACGGTCGACTCCCGTGAATACGTGTCTGATCAGGACATATCCAACGTGGGATGCGAGTCCCAATACACTTGTTCGAGAAGCCGGGGCGTGCTCGTGTAGGCATCTCTCAAGTAATCATCTGCTTCGGAGATCGATTCCCCGGGGAGGGGGTTTGTCGTTTTTTTTTTATTTCGGCTGGACCCTTTTCTTTTGGGCTGCCTACGTATCCCTTTTGCGGGAATCAAGCCATTTGTAGTTCTTGGGTTGCGAGTAAAAGTGGCCTTAGAGGCGCATTTACTCGGTTTTTTTTTTTTTTTGGAATGAGTGAACGTGACCGTTAGTCGTTCACCCGCTTTTGGTGCTTGCTTAGCTGTGGAATAGTCGGAGGTGCTTCGAGTTCCAGGCTCGTGGCACCGTTTCTCCGATTGAAGTTTCGAGGTGGTAGACTCCGCGTTTTACTATCTCGGTGATCTTGTAAGGTCCTTCCCAGTTGGCTCCGAGTTTACCGGCCTTCCATTCTTTAGTGTTTTCGAACACCTTGCGGAGGAATAGTTCCTTAGTGTTTTCGAAGACCTTTCCTAAGACAAGGTTGCCCATTTCGAGAGGACGCGACTTGACCTTTTTATTGTAGTAGCTCTCATTTGATGCTGGTAATTCTGGATACGGAGTAATGCTTGGTCGCGCTTTTCCTCGATGTCGTCGAGTGCGTCGAGCAGTATGTCGCGGTTGAGTTCGACGTTTTGTGGCATTCCCGATCGGCGCAGACTCGTCACGTTCACTTCTGCGGGAGCCATTGCCTCGACGCCGTAGGCCATCGAGAAGGGTGTAGTCTTCGTCGCTCCGCGAGGAGTTGTTCTGTGGGACCACAAGACACCGTCTAGTTCATCTGCCCAGCAACCTTTCTTTAAGTTGAGTCGTTTTTTCAGACCGTCGATGATGGTCTTGTTCGTCGACTCGGCTTGGCCGTTACTTTGCGGGTTTCTCGGAGTCGACATGTTGAGTCGAATTCGCCATCTGTCGCAAAATCCCTTGAAGTGATGCGAGATGAATTGTGAACCGTTGTCTGTAATGATCTCGTATGGGAGCCCATGTCGGCAGATTATGTTCTTCCAGACGAAGTTTTGCACCTCCTTGTCGGTGATGCTGGCATAGCCTTCGGCTTCAACCCACTTGGTGAAGTAATCTGTGAGGACCAGGATGAACTTCTTTTGGCGGGATGCCGACATCAGACCAATTATGTCCATTCCCCATCACATGAATGGGTATGGAGCAGTTAGGGTATGAAGGAACTCCGTTGGGC
>NC_027748.1:25797652-25797838 GCF_000695525.1 Brassica oleracea var. oleracea | reverse complement strand
GAGAGCTCGTCCGCCCGAGTGATTGCCTGCTGCTCCTTCATGTGTTTCGGCCATGACTAGTCTCGTTTCTTCGCCGGAGATACATTTGAGTAGCACCTTCGTCGCGGTCCATCAGCGTAGTTCCCCGTCCATGACAACCTAGTGTGCGCTACGTCGCTTCAGTCGCCGCGCGTCCCATTTCTCGGT
>NC_027748.1:25796242-25796928 GCF_000695525.1 Brassica oleracea var. oleracea | reverse complement strand
GTCTCCGGCTCGGTCATTCTTTTACTTGTGTAAAAGATTGGATTATGTTCTCCCCGATCTTCTTGAATGAGCACGCTGCTGACAGCGGAGGATGTGACGGCTATGTAGAGAGACAATGTGTTGCCGGCTTCTGGCTTCGATAGTACTGGGGGGGGTGTGAGGTAATGCTAGAGTTGATTGAACGCCTCCTCGCACTTTTCGTCCCAGACGAACCTCTTACTGCCCCTTAGTAGCTCGTAGAAGGGAAGACACTTATCGGTTGATCGCGAGATGAACCTGTTGAGAGCTGCTATGTGTCTGGTTAGTCGCTGTACTTCGCAGCTGTTCTTTGGGCTTGGAAGGTCGAGGATCGCCGAGATCTGCTTGGGGTTAGCCTCGATTCCTCGTTGAGTGACAATGTAGCCGAGGAATTCTCCCGAAGTGACACCGAAGGTACACTTGGCCGGGTTGAGCTTCATCCCATAGTCATTCAAGATCTTGAAGTAGTCGCGTAAGTTGTTTAGGCGATCGTCGGCCTTGAGCGATTTGACTAACATATCGTCGATGTACACTTCCATGGTATTGCCAAGCTGATCAGCGAACATTCGGTTGACGAGTCGCTGATAAGTTGCACCGGCGTTCTTTAGCCCGAAGGGCATCACCTTGTAGCAGTAGGTCCCTCTGTCGGTGATGAATGCTGTCTTCTC
>NC_027748.1:25795707-25796101 GCF_000695525.1 Brassica oleracea var. oleracea | reverse complement strand
AGGTCACGCCTTGTTGAGGTCCGTGAAGTCGACGCATATGCGCCATTTGCCGTTTTTCTTTTTGACGACAACTGGGTTAGCCAACCATTTGGTATATCGGACTTCGGTAATGAAACCCGCGTCGAGGAGCCTGTCGACTTCTTCGTTTACGGCTTTAGATCGTTCTGGAGCGAGTTATCGTCGCTTCTGTCGGATGGGTTTGAACGTCGGGTCGACGTGCAGTTCAAGGGAGGTAACTGCGGGGTCGATCCCCTTCATGTCGGAAGTCTTCCAGGCGAACGTCGAGGCGTTGTCTTTGATGAAAGAGATGATCCTTGAACATACGTCGTCAGACAGGTAGACGCCAACTCGGTTGATTTTCGTCGGGTCGGATTCATCAATTGCGACTTCGCGA
>NC_027748.1:25792993-25793789 GCF_000695525.1 Brassica oleracea var. oleracea | reverse complement strand
TTTGACGGCTCGAACCGAGTCACCGCAAGGTGGTGATCCGCCCATTATGACGCTAATGTGCGGGGCTCGGGTAGCTCGCATTGATTCGAGTTGCTTCCTCAAATCGTCAGTTGTGTTCTCGAATTTAGGAGTTTCTGCAGGCTGTTTCTTTTTTGATTCGAGACGTCGTCGCAGATCGGACCCTTTCGAACGGTTGAGTTGGATTCGCAGGTCGTCGGCCTTCGAATTGAGCTGGTCGCGAAGGTCGCTAGTTTGACCGACTCTCCGAGTGTTGCATTTGGAGATGGTCGCACGGAGGTCGGCGGTTCCTGTGTTTTCGTTCATGGCTCTCTTTCGCTTCAATAGAATGCGCAAGTCTTTATCTGTTGTCGAGGGAGCGAGAGACTGCTTATCCTTGCTGTCCAATTTATCACGCAGATCTGGTTGCACTGTCAGGACGTCATCATCAGAGGAGTCACAAGGGCGAGAGAGTATGACTTCCACTCGTCGCTGGCGACGCGGGTGTTCATCTTCTGACGAATTGTTGGCTGGGCCGACGTTGTTGACGGGAGTGCGCTCAGGTCTTGCTCTTTCCTCGCTCGGGGCCGTGTTCTTTTGAGACTTCTGTACCTTCTTCTCCTTGTTCTTACTACAGCTTTTGGTGTTTTTCGGTGTCGTAGGAGAGGTGTGCATTTGGATTGTCCCATTAGTGATCCCGTCGAAAAACTGCCCGATGAGGACCTTGCATTCCTTCGTACCATGGGAATCCATTTTGTGGTAGAGGCACCATTTTTTTGGCTCCTCGGAGTTTGAACTC
>NC_027748.1:25782793-25792304 GCF_000695525.1 Brassica oleracea var. oleracea | reverse complement strand
CACGCCGGTAACCTTTTGCGTGAAGGGTGTACGAAGAGATTCCGCGAGTACATGCTCGATTCGGGGCGCGGACGTCGTCACCTGGTGGATCTTCGAATTGATGTCGAGGACCGACTGTTTCAACGCGACTAGTTCGCTTACGGTGTGTGCGTTGATGTCGTTACCGGCGCTTTGGTTATCGTTGTCCCGCGTAGGGGCTACGTTGGTGGTTCGTTCTGTGGCGAACAGGTGTCGACGATACTGCGCCGTTGAAGCTTCGGTGTTTGCAGCGATAGGATCAAGGATCTTTGCTATCGCCGTGATTTGGTCAACTGCCGCCTTCTGCGCCGCTTCTTGTAGGGTGAGGCGTGCCAAGATAGTTTCAATAGACGCAGGAGGGGGGAGTGGAGTTACTGGTGTAGGCGTAGGTATCACCTCTGGAGCCGGCGTCACCTCGAGAGCCTCGCGCTCCTCGCCTGACGAAGAACTGTCGTTGCTAACGACCATAGTGCTGACGTTACTTTGCTAGTTGTCCCACGGTGGGCGCCAACTGTTTTTTGATCGGAAAACGGTAGTAAAGAAGATGTGGGTTTAACAAAGACGTCTTATTTATGGTCGGAGGAAACGTTCAGTCGGTTACAAGAGAAATGAAGAGAATGCGACAGAGAGGAAGCCGGTGGCTCGATGAGCTACCGGAAAAGTACGATTAACGGCGAGATGAAGCAAAGGTGAAAACCCTAATCTAGCCGCCAAAGAGGAAGCAAGACTCGTCTTCGTCGGAGTCTTCATCCAATCCAACCAAGCGGCGTCGGACCGCATCTTCACCAGAACAACATTCCGATTCTCTTTGAAAATTCCTTCGGGGTAAAAGGTAGTAGGAAATAACTCTGCTTCGAAATCATCATCCTCCGAGGGACCGTCTTCCGCAGAGCGAACTCTTAGGGTGATCGAGTCAACAGGCATCGCCCCGCTCTGCCCGTCTCTCGAACACTCCGTTGCATCTCTCACAACGACGTTCTCACTCCCTTCCCTCGCGAGTCTCGTAGCATCCGCGACCAGAAGCCTCTGAGAACGAGACAGATTCGCCGTGTCCATCATCTCTGCGCGGTGAGTCGCCCCCAGATCTCTTACACGACCTCCATCGGGATTCCTTGTCGGAGTCGATGCCGCTGCGACTGCCTTCCCCTTCTGCTGCCTCGATAGTCTCTGATCCGACGACATTGTGGAGCGGAACGGCAGGGAACGCTTCGAATGAATCTAACAACGTTTAGAGAGATAAAGGAAAGAGAGAGAAAGTACCTTTGATCGCGGAGAAAAACTTGAAGAAATGAGAGAGGATCTGCGTATTTATAAGGAAAAGAGAGGGGGGAAACTCGAGGCGCTATCATTAGGTCTATTCGGGCCTAAATGGGCCTCGAAATCCACCCTAAAAAAAACTCTCCAAAATGTCCAGCGGACCCTCGCGATGGTTCAGCTTCTCGTCTAAATCAGACGTCGGTCATCTTAAAATCAGAATAAACCAACGGCTAATCTAGACATGTCAGTCGTGATCTGGATATCCGCGACTAATCGGCCTCAAGCGGAAATATTCCAGAACCTTCCCTGCGACACAACGACCAAAAGGAGCGATAAAGTCTCTACTGCTCGCCTCCGAGAGAACGACGTTGTGCGACTCATCGACCAACCGCTCCAGCCTTCCGACAGGCCTTCTATTCCCTCAAACCTTCAAACCTTAGAATCCATCACGAGCCAGAAAGCACTTCGCTCACTAATGGACTGGGGGGACTTACTGTAGAGGATGGATTTGACCACCCCACAAGGCCCGAAGAATAGAAAGGCCTGGCCCGGACTAGGTAGAGCGACGGCTCGATCGGTCGGCTCAAGAGGCAGGTCTCTCGGCTTGACTCTTGAGTACTTTTAGTCGATCATCGTCGACTAAAGTATATTCGGCTCAGCGGCTGCTCGGACGCCTACGGGCTTTTCGGCTTAGCAGAGGAGGCCCACCAAGATGGCATAAATTAGGTCAAAGACGAAACATCAGGACGACTATATAAGGGAAAGGGGAAGCAACGAGAGAAGGATCCGAAATCACTGACTAACACTTGGCGGCTAGATTAGGGTTTTCACCTTTACTTCATCTCGCCGTTAATCGTACTTTTCCAGTAGCTCATCGAGCCACCGGCTTCCTCTATGTCGCATTCTCTTCATTTCTCTTGTAACCGACTGAACGTTTCCTCCGACCATAAATAACACGTCTTTGTTAAATCCACATCTTTTTTACTACCGTTTTCCGATCAAACACTTAATACTAACAATCTTGCTTGTCGTGATTACATGGCCTTTGGTTTATGGTAACGATGCTACACCAATTCCTCAGAACAAAAACCGAATCGAGCAGTGGTTCAACACCAACGTCCCTTCGTTGGCTAGTAGAAAAGACAAGTTAGATCCAGCTCTGTTGACTGCTGAGGCTACCCCGCGTGTTATTAAGGCATAACAATATTCAGATCATTACATTCAAATAGTACTAGTGTTCTAAATAAATTGTAACTAAATCGGTCAATGCTAAAATCAATTAGGCCGTCAAAATAATGCATTATAATAATTAAACATGGGTTTTATTTATGAGAATAATTTTGGTGTATCTATAAATGCAGGTGAGACAAAATGGAAGAGGCGATTTCAAGACATTAACCGAGGCGATAAATAGTGTACCCGAAGGGAACAAGGAACGCGTGATCATCAAGTTAGGTCCCGGTGAATACAAGAGAAGGTTACGATCGATAGAAACAAGCCTTTCATCACATTGTACGGTAATCCAAATGCAATGCCCGTGTTGACATTCGACGGTACGGCAGTCGAATACGGAACAGTCGATAGCGCTACTCTCTTGTCTTGTCCGACTACTTCATGGCCATAAACATCATTGTCAAGGTATATTTTCATCTTAAAAACTTATTGATATGAATTTAGGTAACCTATGTAATAAACCCTAGATTCATCATTGTAACAAAAAAGATGTCTATATAACATTTAAAAAAAATTGGTAGAATTCTGCTCCAATGCCGGATGGGAAAAGGAAAGGAGCAAGCTTTATCTATGAGAATCTCTGGCAACAAAGCAGCTTTCTATAACTGTAAATTCTATGGTTATCAAGACACGATTTGTGATGACACTGGAAACCATTTCTTCAAAGACTGTTACATCGAAGGGACATTTGATTTCATCTTTGGGAGCGGACGCTCTTTATACCTCGTACGTACCTAAGACCTAAAATCTTGTGTACATGCATGTTTTCGTGATGATTTCTAACTAAAATCCTCCTTTTTGGTTGATGCATGAAAAGAGTACACAACTAAACGTTGTGGGAGATGGACTAAGAGTGATCACAGCTCATGCCGGAAAAAGCACGGAAGAGAAAAGCGGGTACTCATTCGTGCACTGCAAAGTTACAGGGACTGGAACTGGGATTTACTTGGGTCGAGCATGGATGAGCCACCCCAAGGTCGTTTACGCATACACTGACATGTCAAGTGTTGTTAACCCGTCTGGATGGCATGAAAAAACCCAAACAGAGCGTGACAAGTATGTAATCAAAAACCATTTTATTATATTATATGATGCACTAACAAAACGGTATGTCAACAAATATATTTATATGTAAATTTACACGGATGCATGAGCAGAACGGTGTTCTATGGAGAGTATAAGGGCTCAGGACCAGGATCACGAAAGGAAAAGAGAGTTAAGTATACACAAGACATTGACACAATATAAGCTAACTATTTCATCTCGCTCGGCTACATCCAAGGATCCAGCTGGCTCCTCCTCCTCCTCCTTTGTAATCTCTCATAATCAATTGAGGCTTGTGTAAAACAAGGAATAAGAATCATCGGTTTATTATAAAGTTTTATATGTTAACAATCTCTGTATTTCATTATGTTTAAAACGTTTTAGGGTGAAATAACTATTTCTTATTGTAGATCCTAAAATCTACACTAAGTATTTGATAGTGATCGAGAGTTTAATCTAGGGAAAAGATGATGTAGGAAACAATATCTTTAGAACAAAGCGATGTAATCAGATTCCGATAGGCAAAGATGGATTTTATTGATGAATAAGATTGAATACAACGAATGAAATAAGATCGAATGTTATTAATGAGATCGACAAAACAAAAAACTTAAAGCTAGGTGAAAACAAGGTCGATGTATGGGTGTAGCTCTCTCTAGGGTTTTCAACGTGTCCCTTTCTGTGTCTCTCGATCTCTTCTTATAGCGGGTTGACTCCGCGATCTCTGCCATCGCTCCGCGATCTTCGGCTTGTTGAAACGATCTCTTCCTGCTCGTCGGAGTCGGGCTTCTTCGTTGATCGCATGACCCAAACCATTTAGGCTCAATTCCCTAGTTGACTGAAATTGGGTCCAACAGGTATCAAATTTTCACATAGTGCCTGAAGATATTCAAACTTTATTTTATTTTTTGCCTACAAACCAATTTACTTCCTGTATCTCAGACAAAATTGAAGCAATCATAAAGATTCCACTTTTTTATTGTAATGGGAAACTCACCGATGGAGGCAAGAAAGGGATAAAAGATGGGAAATTAGGTAAGTCTTTGTCTTGCTCTTCGTTGATGATGCCAAGGGCCCTGTTATTTTGGCAGTCGCTGGCAAAGTCTTGTTCAGGTCCTTCTATGATACAAAAGCTGCCCAGAGACATAGTAGGCTCTCTGTCTGTGTCTTTACAGTTCAAATCAACGGCAAAATATTTTTTTTTTTTAAAACGAGGTTGAATATGAAAGTGGTTGTACCCGGAAGCAAACTTATCAGCGGAATCAGAGCCGAGAGAGGAAGATTCTGATGGGTTTAACGCAGAGAATCGCCGCCATGTCAAGCTCCGGTCCGAGTCCGAGAGAGAGACGAGTCTACTCTCAACTTGTGTTAGTCAAAGGGTTTATACGTGGCGAGCTTTTATTGGCTGGCCTTTTATTATTTGATACCTGTTCTATATTTTGGTTGGTGTTGAATAAGCTAATAAAATTGTTTTATAGGAAACTTGTGGTGATGGAAATTTTTTTTTTTGAATGAAT
This sequence comes from Brassica oleracea var. oleracea, assembly GCF_000695525.1. NCBI lineage: Eukaryota > Viridiplantae > Streptophyta > Magnoliopsida > Brassicales > Brassicaceae > Brassica > Brassica oleracea. The sequence continues at coordinate 25,787,235 of NC_027748.1, read as the reverse complement.
GTAAAAATTTATGGAAAATTGCACCATATACGTGAATAATTTTAATAATTCACTAATTGATTAACAACCTATATAGTTAGAATACAATTTGTATTTTATATAATAATACATTTCTACCGCCTAAAGCAACCGGTTGAGAAAACAATTTATAATAAATAATTAATCATTTCAAAAGTAAATTATGGACATCTAGTATTCACACATAATTCTAAGATAACTTTTAATAATAAATTTTGGGGAAGGTAAATAGAATTTTTCTCCAGTCTTCTCTACCGGTTGCAAAACAAAGACGACAAAGATATAATACATACGCATGAAATTGAATTAATTGGCGTACTATTCCATTGACAGATTCTTGTTCTATTTTACATAGATGTATTATGTAATGCGATATATTTTGTTCTATACTATTTTACAATGTTACATTCCATTTGAAAAGCGCTCTACTATGTTTATAAATATAGTTTGTATTTTCTTAAGTTCTAACTGTCGTTACATACTTTGAACATGTAAAAATCGTGCTATGAGTATAATATTATGTACTTTTAAATTTTTATATTTGAGTTTAGAGTTTATATTTGGGTTAGGGTTTAGTATTTAGAAGGTGAAAGAGTATGGTTGGAGTGAACATTAACTTCTTCCCTGCAATCATGGACATTTCATAATTTTACCAATACGTACTATGTTATTTCTTTTGTTATATTCTATTTGGTTTTAGGGTTTATATCTTGGTGTTATGGTTTATATTTGGGTTTAAGGTTTACTGATTAGGGTTTAGGGTTAGTATTTAGCGGTTGAGGTAGGATTTGGATAAATTTTAGTATCTAGGGATTGGAGTTGGCGTATGTTTAGTATTTAGGGGTTGAAGGTCGGGTTACAACACTATACTACTTCAGTGATATGGAATAGAACATTCGGTGCATATGTATGTGATCAACAAACATATACGTGAATGGCTCCTCGATCATTTTTTTTCCTTTGAAATAGTTTTCATATGCTCTTGACCTTATAATCTATTGGCCATATTATTTCTTCCCACACATTTTTTTTTTATTTTTACAAGAAATTCTTATATGTCATATTACTAAAAGACTTACCATATGTGGTAAATAAATGCGTGACGTTGCTATTCTTATGTGATTTAATTGTGAATAGTAGAGCGTTTATCCTATCCATATGTGTATTATAGACATCATCCATTATCTCTCTCTATAACTTGTTACTTCGAAACGTCAAGGGCATAATCAGACAAAATGTTTGTATAATGTTACTGATTTAATAACGTCAAAATCATGTCTTTATACTTAATATTGACTCAGAAATTGGCTAGTTCACCAATTCTCCCAAAATTTATTCATCACAGAGCTTTTCTACAAAAGAAATGCATCATTGTATGTACTCTTAACTTAGTTAGACTGCATTTATTAGGCTATGTTTTCTAATCTTACTAGGGGTATTTTCCGGCGCTCGTACCTTTTGTTGACTAATAAATTGTTAAGGATTTGTTGATCCATTTGGTATCGGTTAGTGATAGTACTATATTTGTCTGTTTTGTAGTTGTTCAGGGAAAAGATGAATATTATTTTCCATATATTAACGAAGTAAGAATATAATATATAGGGTTTATATAGCAGCACTAAATCGTATGTGATTTTCTTATTTTGTGGGGATTAAATTTTAAGATTTTTTTTATATTCATTGTCTGTGATGTAATTTCTTAGTTGGAAGCTTGTTTGAACATATATTTGTTTGGAAGTTAGATGGTTGGGATACGTTTTATTTCTTAAACCAAGAACAGAGACATCTATGAAGATTGGAAAACGCAAATTTAAATGGCTTTGGGGATATAGTATATTGGGTACATTTTTTGGTTGTCTTTTCTGGTTTCAGATGATGCGAACAAACTGCTTCATTTGTTTGTAGTGGTAGCAGTTCTTGCACCAGTTATCCATGTCATTACGGTGGCAGCTTTGTAATGGCTTCACATGCCTCATGTTTGTACGATATCTCCTCTTCATAGCAATATTGATCTCAGTGAGTGATATTTTGATGTTTTTCCAGCAGTTGTCTCCTCTTTCCATGTTTGTATCCCACCCTTGGCTGTTCATATTTTTTTTTTTGCCTTCGTCCATGTTTCCTGTGCACAACAAAAGAAGGCCGTAAAGGTAAATTCCATTGTCGTACTTGTAAGAATTCAGTGTTCTGAGGGTATTAGTGGTGAAGAGAGCCCCGCATTTGTGTTATGTTTTAAAAGCTTGTTAGTTTGAAAGTGTGTAATGCTATGATAAACTGTGGGACTCTTTTATAGAGGTGATGGTTGTATATTTTAAAATATTTTACACTAAGCTTTAAAATATTTTGGTACTTGGTAGTGGTAGCTGCAGTTTTGGTAGCTTTGTTGTAATACTCAGACACTAATCCATGTCCAGATTTCGTTTCCACTCTAATATATCATATATAAATTCTATTCTTGATCTATTGGAGGTGGCACTTGGTAGTGGTAACTGCAGTTTTGGTTGGGTGTTGCAATATTCACACTTTTTCTCATCATGTAGCTCTGTGTAAGCATGAAATATCTAAATGCAGATTCAACAAGTTCTTAAGAAAGTTGAGAAAAAATATTTTGATCAGGAAAGACTTGTAGATTAGCTTCGAAAGCAAAACATTTAGGGAAAAATACAAGTACCTCATACTTGTTGACCTGAAATGAAGAGAGGCATCTCAAAATGTAATGAAAGAAACAAAACTGATTCTTGGGCGTTGTCTACTCCCTTCTAACCTTCACCAAAATCTTGAATGTTTCTTAAACTCAAATGTTCCTTACTCTGAATCGTTTTCCATACTCCCCATTGCCTTAAATCCTCTTGGTCGCTTCATGAAGACATGAGATTATCACATCATCTTTGCATCCAAAAAGAAACTAAGTCTTCTCACATACTTAACTACGGAAAGCAAAATGTAATCAAATACCTTTTCTTTGAAGTATTCTTCTTACTTCATACCTCTCTTTGCACAGATCTGATAACCAAGTCCCTGGACTCACCATCTACATAAAACATTACATAACCATGAGATTTGCATAACAATGAGACGGTATTGAAGAAACACTAGTGATGGAGGGGACTCACAAGCAATGTCTTCTGAACCAATTTGGCTCGTTTCTTGGGTCTTTGGAGAAGCTTGCACCCTTACGTAGCCAAAAAATCTTCTTCCTTCTCTTTACTTGACAAAGTTATAAACAACTTTGGCCACAAATGCTTCTTGGTTTCCTTCACAGGCCCTTTATCATTTTCCCATTCTCATTTGTACTCATAGAACCCCTAGTTGTGTAGTACCTATCTTCCTTATCAGGTGATGCCACAAACGATCTCCTCCCATTACTTGGAGAATTTACGACCGTATCACCGAAGAGACAAACATCAAAAAACAAATCACTAAATAGAGAGAACACCAGCACTGAATTAAACTTTACTTGTTTGGACGGTTAAGCTGTCGAGAAGGGGAGCCACTCCCAGAAGATACAGCACGAGAAATGAGTTTGCGGTTAGACAAAAAATCAGCTGACTTGCGGCTTTGATCTTTCTTCACTTTCATGCATCTAACTCTTTTTCTCTCTCCCCATTGCAACACAAAATCTGCCTCTGTGGTTCCATTTCCTCTTTGTCTCTTCACTTCTTCCATTACACAATACTTTAAAAACCTTCCAAAACAGCCAGAAAGACATTACCCACACATTTAAATATTCTTCCAGATATAGACAACAACAAAAAGATCATAACACTAACAAAGTTCCAGACTTTCTATAAGATTAAATACACACCAGAGATAAAGAAGACCGATCTGAACTAATTAGTACAAAATAAAAGCCTCACTAACCTCAAGATCTGTAACTTAACGTCGGGGGCTGTAGCTTCCACCACTACAAGAAAACATCGGTATTCTGACGGACATTCTGACGGACATTCTGACGGGAAATGAAATCCTCGGAATATCCCGAGGAATTTCCGAGGATATTCCGAGGAAACACAAAATTTGGTTTTCTCGGAATTTCGAGGAAATATCAATCCGTCGGAATATTCTTATGGAATACCGAGGAAAAATGTATTCCTCGGAAAAAACCGATGAATTCCGAGGATATATTATAGCCGTTAGAGAGCCGTTGGGGGATTTTAAAAATTCCGAGAAAATTACGACGAACTAGCCTTTTCCGTCGGAATTCCGTCGGAATTTCCTCGGTCTGTCGGCAGGATTTCAACTATAAATACAAGCACCCCTCTTCCTCTTCATTCACTCCATATCTTCATCCTCCCTCTTACTCTCTTTACACACGAATTTGATTCATAAAAAACATGTCTTCTTCAAATTATTTTCGTTCTTGGATCGATCGACCTCATTTGGATCCGAACACGAGATTGCTTACGGAAGAATACCAACGAGGTATA
>NC_027748.1:25750962-25775570 GCF_000695525.1 Brassica oleracea var. oleracea | reverse complement strand
TCAGAAGTTCTTACGGCTCAGCTGAAGGACAAGGATGATCGGATATCTGNTTTTTTTTTTTAAATTAATTTTTTCGAAATTCCGAGGAAAAGCACCCTCGGAAATTTCCGACGACCTTTTCCTCGGAATAAGTCGTCGGAATTTTAAAAAAAAATCCGAGAATGTTCCTCGGAATTTTCCGAGGGGCTACGTTCCTCGGAAATTCCCGATGCAAATTCCGAGGAATATTTCGTCGGAACTTCCGAGGATTGGACACCGATGCAAATTCCTAGGAAGATTTCGTCGGAACTTCCGAGGATTGGACCATCGGAAATTTCCTCGGAATATACCGAGGAAGTCCTCCCTCGGTATATTCCGAGGAACTTTCCGACGATCTAGTGGTCCTCGGAGTTCCCTCGGAAATTCAGTTCCTCGGAATTCCGTTCCGAGGGATTTCCGAGGAAAAATGAATTTCCGAGGAGTTATTTCGGAGGACTTTTTTCGTCGGTATGTCGTCGGAATAACCTTATTTCGACGACATACCGACGATTTTTTCCCTCAGTATGCCGCTGTTTTCTTGTAGTGCACAATACCAGAATCACCCTACAAAGTAGCAATATGAAAAACAGTATAAGAAAACTATTAAAAAAAGAGTAAAATCTATACAAAGTGTTAACAGCAGAATAAGGATCCATTCTTCAAATTTCTAGAACTCAAATCCACCATTGTAATAGAAAAATACAAAGACGATTGCCAGTGACCAACACAACTTTTGGTTCTGACCCGTAGCTTTTCAATTTGTCATGAAATACGTAAGCTAATCCGTCAAAAAGGCTTACACATTCATACACATCCCTGCCAAGTCAATGAAAATAACATCCATGAAGAGATAAATAACATACATAGTTTAAAACAATGACAGCCACAGAAGTTTCAACTTAGTGAGTACCTATCTATATGTAAAGTAAATATAACATGCTGTGAGCCGTGTGTCCCATCGTTGATTGTGCTCCTGATAGCAGTTAGCTCACCAAGTATATCTTGAAAGTTTAAAAGTCAAGTTCCGTGAATACAGTGGAAACTTGATAAAGCGTTAGATATAGAAGATTTAAATCATACCTGGTTGTTTTCTGTTGGTATTTGCCAAAGAAAATATCTGGTCGTAGTTACAGAACCGAATACATGAGAACCAAGAATAACGGAACTAGAGCTTATGAATTGATTCTGAAATCAGACAAAACATAAATAGAGCTAAAAAAGAGAAGAAGAGTGGTGAGTTACCAAGAGACGGTCTATGTAATTGTTCAACTCAGCAACACAGTCTTCTTTATCCCATTGTCCTTTAAAGAACTTTTGGGAGTATCTGCAGAATAAAAATAAAGGATGCAACTCAATGGTGTTGGAGAGATTTATAGAGCAAAAAAAAAAAGATTTATCATAAAGGGAAGTACTTGAGACGAAGAAGGAGGTTAAAAATCAGTGGTCCAGATACCTCACTAAAGAACAAAAGACCACAGCGGGAAATCCACTTGTCTGCGGGAAACGGTGCTGAGAAATCTCTGAAACTTGGATTCCATTTGTCTGCAAAGAAAGAATATTAAGATAACATCATCCAATGATGGAGAGAACACGTACGAGGAAAGGGAAACAACCTTAGACATCCATTTAGTGACTTCTTTGACTCCACGGTGCTGAGATAGAAGCAGAACATAAATCTCCATACCGTTACAAGCATAGTTAAAGGACAAGTTTTTGTTTTTCTACAGGACAAGTCAGGAAGGTCACTGTAGGGAAAGGAACCAGCTTTAACAGCACGAGACTCAGGTTCTGGAATATGTAACATGGGAGGTAACAATGGAGGGGTTGGGATGGGACAATAATCTCCATTTGGAGCATCTTTACTTCCATATTTAGCCATATCCGAGACTTTGTTCATTACAGCCTCGATCAAGAGTTGAATCGAGAGGAGAAGTAAGCAGAGGAAGAGTGGAACCAGAACGAGTCTAACATTCATCCATATGTGTTTCCTCTGTACCAAAAAAAAAATAGATTCATAATATTACATCGAGGAGGACAAGGATCATGATTTCCCCCGAACCGCACATACATCACATGTACAAAACATTACATGGTAAGTTAAGTTCTTCCTAAGTAACGCATTTACCTGAGTCCAGAAACTGGCTTGACCATGATCCGCCATCGATGAAAGAAAGATGCTTTCGTTTTGTCTTTCTTCCTCTGTTTTTTTTTTACTGAACGTTTTTGTTTTTGTAGGGTTATTAAATATAAAGAGACTCAATATCACTTAGTTTTTTGACGTTAATGTGGGAACTAATCAGCCTTTAATGGGAAATAAATAAGAGAAAAAGAAATCTATATATTAATAAATCAAATGATAATTAATAATAATCCATTAACATATTTGTGTTAAAGTTTAGTTGAATACAGTGTAACAATGTCAATAGAAACAGCTCATCTGCGATGCTAATCTTGCACCACCCTTCCACTAAAAGAAGATTTGTTGCCAAACATATCAAAGGGTAACTGGAAACAATTTTATTGTAGAAACGGAAAAATATAAATACAATGTTTGTATTTACTAATTTAGAAAACTGCCACTACAAGAAAATTGTATGAGCTCCGATGAATTTTACCGAGAACACTTTTTGTCAGAAAAGTTTTGACAAACTGTCGAGAAATTTCCGAGAACATAAGGAAGTTGTCGGAATCTACTCGGAAAGTTTCGATGTGAATGTGTTGTCAGGAGTTTCTCGGAACATCTTCTCAGAAATTTCTCATAAAATTACATTTACCGACAATGATTTTTATCCTCGGTGAAATGTCAGAAAAATAGATACAATTTATTGGAACTTCCTCAGTAACATAAGCGAACACCGTCAAAGTTTATTTCAAAATTTTTAACTTCTTCCCGACAAAACTTCAATTAGTTATAAAGGTATTTTATAGTTGATTTATTCATGATGATGTTTACATTCACCATCTTTGCAACTGAACACCATCGTCTCTTCCACGGCCACCACCATTGCCATTTTTCCACCACCGCCATAGGAACGTAGCTCCCTCCACCGACATAAATTTATTTATCTTTATTATTTTTATTTTATTTTTATGTAATAAACATTTAACTATTTAATATCATTTTTTGAGCAAGATTTTTTTCTATATTTTAGTTATTTTTGCGTTTATTTTTTCTTAAATAAAATTTTAAATTTTGTCGGAATCACGTAACTACCTTCCGAGAATTTGTATTCTTGGCCATTTCCGAAAACTTGCCGAAGCAACCTCATTTCCGACGCTCAAACTCCGACGTATTGAAGTTTCTCAGAAAATTGTCGTAGATGACCTCTTCCCATGATGTCCCGACAAACTTGAGCGTCGGCACTGAGACCTCTTTCTTGTCGTGCGCGTTTAAATGAATTAATTACACAAAATAGGAAAATATCATTTATTTCATGATTCAAAATATAATTTTCGATTAAAACATTAACAGCTGTTAACACTAGGAAGATTCTTTTTGTAATTTTGTTAATAAATGAGAGTCTTATAAACGGTTGTCTTTATAAATGGTTAGTCTTTTCTTTCATAAGCGTTACTTAGTAATTTTATCATAATTAATAAACGTAACGTGAATTATATAGTAAAAAAAAAGAAGACAAGAACTAAAAAATAGTCCAATCGTCTTCTTCCTCTGATCATGACTCTAAGAGAAGGCATGCCGCTTCTGTATCAGCAGTTCATAGCGCTGTTCAAAAAGAATCTACTGCTCTCATGGCGAAACAAAAGCGCCACGTGTCTCCATCTCTTCTCTTCCTTCTTCTTTATCTTTCTCATCTTCTGTATCTAAGAAGCGATGGAGGCGAGCGACGTAAGATCGTCTGAGCACTTGAATATCACCGATCCCAAGGCATTAGCCTCCCATCCGATTCCGCCTTGTGACGATAAGTTCAACACGAAGTTTCCATGCTACGACTTCGTGTGGAGTGGGAACCAGAGCCGTCGAGTGTCTGACATCGTCTCTGCTATTATGGCGAACAATCCAGGAAGACCTATTCCGACCAACAAGGTTTGGTTCTTATTATGTTTGGTTCTTTTTAGTTTTAACTTTTAACGTTTGTTTCTGAAATGTTTCTCTTGTGTTTTTTTTTCCAGGTTAAATCATTCAAAGGGCCTGAGGAGGTAGATGTATGGTTTACGTCACATCCTTTGCATGCCCCAGGAGCTTTGCATTTTACGGAAAGGAACGCTACAGTGATCAGTTATGGAGTTCAGACAAACTCATCTTCGGCTACAAAACGTGGTCGGACTGAAGATCCGACGTTTAAGTTTCTTGTCCCTCTTCAAATCGCTGCAGAGCGTGAGATCGCGAGGTTTTTAATTGGAGGTACCATCCATCTTGAAAATCTTTTGAGTTAGGAGTCATATGTTCTATATGGAGATTTAAATGCCTTTTATATATGCATTATTATCAGATCCAAAGTTTGGTTGGAGTTTTGGATTTAAAGAGTTTCCACAACCAGTTGTTGCTAAAGACGTAACTATCTCTCCACTGAATCTTATGGGACCAGTGTTCTTTCTTGCTTTCTCCATGTTTGGTTTTGTTCTCCAACTCGGTTCTCTAGCTACCGAGAAAGAGCTTAAACTTCGCCAGGTTTAATTAATACTCTGTTTCACTTAGAGTCTGTTCCCATTGTGTATTTGTATTTAGATTGTTCAATAATGTTTTTTGTGACGCCCATCACTTTTGAAATAATAAAAATAATACGATAAATAAATAGCTCTGAGATCTCTATTTATAAATATCTGAAATTCAACACCCACGCTGGAAATCCATAATATAAAATAGCATCTGATATATAGATAACGACAACATAAAGACAACATAAATCCGTAAGTCTGAAATAGGAAATAACATACACGATAAAAGTTCAAAGGTCTAAAAGCCTGATAACGATAAACGCGATAAAACCGATAGAAGTCCAAAAGCCCAATAGCACCGGTCCGATAATCACTCCTGCTCGTCGGTCTCACCTAAAAAAGAGAAATAAAGGAGGGGTGAGCAACAGGGGAGTTGCCCAGCGAGGTATGGGATGCTAAACCACAAACCACTGACTCAGTTCATAGCACTACAACTATGTAGGTCTAGCTCTAGCATGAAACAAACACGGTGCCTATTACACCACACAGAACAATCAATATGCGGCTAGAGGACTAGCCGTTACAACCCATGCGCTTATAGTACATAGCTACTCTATGCACCACGCATCTCCTCATAAGGATATACACACCCGCTGCATCGCTAGTACAGTCTGTCTCTGTACCCCGCACAACCACCCGCTGCGTCAATAGTACAAACGTCTTTGTACCCCCGCACAAACACCATCTGCGTCGCTAGCTCAGACATCTCTGAACCCCCGCACTCGTCACATAGTCCCTTCTATATAACTATATATATACATATATATAACAGTCCTTAACATCAACAATTTCACACAATCCGTTGAATCATCTATTATCCTATTTCCGGTTTAACAATCAATAACAATAATGATCAAGCAAAACTCGCAAAACAGACTCGATTCAGAGAGACAGATCATGTTTCGAAACTAAACTTTCCATAACGGTAGTACTAAACTAGCTCGGAATTTAACGGAGTAGCCCTCACCTTAGCAATGAAGAGAAGTGGTATCTATGAACTCCTAGTGCTCAAATAGACTTCAAATCTGAAACCATGGCGAAAATTCGAGTCAGAACGTCTTTCGAACGGTTTAAAACGAGTCTGGTCAATGTTTACGGAAAAGTCAACTCGCTGGTCAAAGGTCAACCCGGTCAACCCTTGACCAGAAATCAATTTGACCTAACCGATCGGTTTATTCTAACCGAATTCTAATCAAACCGCCATTAATTTAAACCAAGTCAACCCTTCGGTTAACCGAGTTACCGAGTTGACTCACCGTGTCGACCCAGCCGAGATGGTCAAGTCACCAGCGAGTCACCGGCGCCGGTCACCGGTGGTAACGGCGCCGGTCACCGGTGGTAACGGCGGAGGGCGGTGGCTTATCGGCGGAAGACGATGGCGGAGGATGGTGGCAAAAGACGACGGAGCGCGGCAGTGGACGGCGGCGCGGCGGAGGCGGACACGATTCCTGGCGGCGGCGCGTGGTCGAATATTCCGGAGGCTCTAGTGGCTTCGTCCTAACTCCAATTGAGGCGAGGTCGATGTCTACGGCCTCGTCTCGTCGAGAGGAACGCGATGTTGGCTTTGCATGCGCGAGATTCTCAGCGGTTAGGAAGTTATCGATGATATACTGAACGATCAGAAACTGAAGCTAAAGGCAAGCGGTTTTCCGGTGGTTAGCTTCTAGGCGAACGGTGGTGACGAGCTTGGCTTGAAATTGGGGTGTGGTGGCTCCGGCGAAGATTCCTGATGGCTCAGCTCTCACAAACATTTTCTATTTTTCTCTTCTTAAACTCTCTCTTCTTTTTTCTCTCTAACTTCTAGCTTCTGATTTTTCTCTTGCAGGTGGAGAAAACAAAGCTGGACAATGGGTATTTATAGACAAACATCTTGGACCTTTCGGTATTTTTTGGGCCTTAGTCGGCTAACGAGTTCCGAGACCGGAATCGGGTCGTTACAATTCTCCCACACTAATAAGGAATTCGTCCCCGAATTCAAGTAATAAGCTGACATGTCCAATGTCATCGTAACAAAACCTCGAATAACTAATCCTCGCCCGGCCTCTCAGGTCTCTTCCTGAATCCCATCTCTTTCCCAACAACTCTGACAACAAGGTCGATATTTCCTGAATTTCTTTCACTTGATGATCCAAAATCTCCACTAGCTGACAAGGTGATATAATCCCTCTGAGGTCATTTGACGCCTGCTGCAAAATAAACTATGGCTCTTTCTCAACCTTTTCAACGCTGACACATGGAATACGTCGTGGAAATCTGATACACTACTGATAAAACAACTGCAAGTAACTGCTCCAATCCGCTTTACCGAAGGATACAATCTCATGTACCTCAGTTTAAGTTGCTTTAGCTTCTGAGTCTTAGATCCTCCCTGAAATGTCCTTATTTTCAGGTATACTAGATCACCCATATGTAACTCTGAATCTTTACGGCACTTAGCTGTATAACTCCTCTGACGGTTATGGGCTTCCTAAAGCCAATCTTTGAGCATGTCCATTTGCTCTACCGTCTCTTGAACCATTAATAGTTCTAATTCATGTCGCTCCCCCACTTCTGTCCAACAAAGTGGTGTACGACAAGGCCCAAAATGAAAACTTCTATGGTGCCATCATAATACTCAAATGATAACAGGTACATCGCGATGAATGCTGATCGCTCCCAACTCTCCATAACTATTGTCTAAATCTGCTTATCCTTCGGTTAGAAGACAACCCGAAAAGACCAAGACTTAACCAAATACAGACTCACAAAAGAACAAAAATCTCACGAGTCAAATAAGGTGTGAGCTGACTCACCACCAACCACAACCAATCATACACAAAACCTTTCTAAGTACACATGATAACCATGAAACCACAAATACTCAACACAAGCAAGTATGATAAGGACACATACCCGCTATCCGCTCAGCTCCTCGGGGATCTCCAACCGCAAACGCACATGGAGTGATGGCTAAACGCTTTGGTGGTGGTGGAAGCGCTGCATTACCCCTCTTGGGGGAAATCTCTGAGTATATGACCCGGCTGGTCACAACCATAACAGTTTCTGGCTGCCGCTACTGGTGATGATGGTGCTACAAACTGAGCAACTGGTGGCCTCCGACAATTCCTAGAAACATGCCCAAACAACCCACAATTAAAACACTGGATACCCGACTAGCCACATGTCCTCTGTTGTGCCTCTGAAGTTCCTTCGGCCTTAGGATGTGCTGCCTTGACGAACTTCTACTCCTCTGCCATACATTTCTCCTGCACATCTGCCTTCTCTACCAGATCTTCCAAACTAGTGTAGGTAACCACGCTGCACCTACCACGAAGCTCTACTCGCATCCCATCTAAGAACCTCCTGATCAGATCCTCCTCATCTATGATGTTACCCACAAACCTGCGGAGTTGGTTAAACTCCCGCTCATTCTCCCTGACAGACTTTGCACCCTGCCTCAAATGCTTGAAATCATTCTTCTTCTCATGCAAAGCTTCCCTCAGAAAATACTTCTTGTTGAACACGTAAAGAAAATCATCATATGTCATCTCGCCACGGTGCATAAATCTCACTCCATCCCACCAGATTGATGCATCTCCACGCAAATACAGCTCAGCGATTTTAAGCTTGAGCCTTGGTGGGCACGAGATGGTCTTCAAAAAATTATCCAAATTGTGCTTCCAATCGTGAGCAACTGTAGGTTCTGTCGTTCCACTGAAATGCTCCAAACTCACATACTTCATCTGTCCCAACACCCTGATAAATGTCTCATCAACCTCGGGCACCTGAACTGGGAAAACAGGTGGCGGCGGTGAAACCTGAAAAACTCCTGGAACCGGCTAAACGGGAACCTGAGGATACTGCTGAGCTGGAGCCTGCTGATGTGGAACCTGATGATCATGCTGAACCTGAACTGGTGGGGCCTGCTGCATGTGAATCTGGGGACCCTGCTGCACCTGAACCTGAGGACCATGCGGAATCTGCTGACCCTGCTGAACTGCAGCCATCTGTCTGGCAACCTCCTGAGCAGCTATTCGGGCAGCCTCCTGGGCAGCTTGCTGGACTGCCTCCTGTGCAGCTGGCAACCTCCTGAGCAGCTACTCGGGCAGCCTACTGGGTAGCTTGCTGGACTGCCTCCTGGGTAGCTTGCTGGACTGCCTCCCGTGAAGACTGCCTAGCCGCATCCTGAACCATCTGTCTCAGAGCATCCTGATCCATAGGCGGAGCCGCCTGCTGCGGAACTGCGGGCTGGACATGCTCATCCTCGGCCTCTCTAGCAACTCTGGCGGTCTGAGTACGAACAACTCTCCTCCTAGGCGGCATCTGAAAGGGGAAACGAAAAAGTTAACATACGCTGATCTCTGGATACCAACATTTAAGAAGGAGTGATACCGAACGGAAAGGTGCTATTTATTTTCATTGTCAAAATTCCCAAATCCCCGAAATGTTTTTTTTTGAAATCGTCTAAAACTGTTTAAATCGAATAAAACCGAGTCTCCAAAATCGCCATCCCAGATCGAAGCCGGGACGGAACCCCGCTCTGATACCAAAATTATGACACCCATCACTTTTGAAATAATAAAAATAATACGATAAATAAATAGCTCTGAGATCTCTATTTATAAATATTTGAAAGTCAACACCCACGCTGGAAATCCATAATATAAAATAACATCTGAAATATAGATAACGACATACGTCCGAAATATAAAGACAACATAAATCCGTAAGTCTGAGATAGGAAATGACATAAACGATAAAAGTCCAAAGGCCTAAAAGCCTGGTAATGATAAAAGCGATAGAAGTCTAAAAGCCCAATAGCACCGGTCCGATAATCAGTCCTGCTCGTCGGTCTCACCTAAAATGGGGAAAGAAAGGAGGGGTGAGCAACAGGGGAGTTGCCCAGCGAGGTATGGGATGCCAAACCACAAACCACTGACTCAGTTCATAGCACTACAACTATGTAGGCCTAGCTCTAGCATGAAACAAACACGGTGCCTATTACACCACATAGAACAATCAATATGCGGCTAGAGGACTAGCGTTACAACCCATGCGCTTATAGTACATAGCTACTCTATGCACCACGCATCTCCTCATAAGGATATACACACCCGCTGCGTCGCTAGTACAGTTTGTCTCTGTACCCTGCACAACCACCCGCTGCGTCGATAGTACAAACGTCTTTGTACCCCCGCACAAACACCATCTGCGTCGCTAGCTCAGACGTCTCTGGGCCCCCGCACAGCACCAAACATCTGCGTCGCTAGCTCAAACATCTCTGAACCCCCGCACTCGTCACATAGTCCCTACTATGTAACTATATATATACATATATATAACAGTCCTTAACATCAACAATTTCACACAATCCGTTGAATCCTCTATTATCCTATTTCCGGTTTAACAATCAATAACAATAATGATCAAGCAAGACTAGCAAAACAGACTCGATTCACAGAGACAGATCATGTTTCGAAACTAAACTTTTCATAACGGTAGTACTAAACTAGCTCGGGATTTAACGGAGTAGCCCTCACCTTAGCAATGAAGAGAAGTGGTATCTATGAACTCCTAGTGCTCAAATAGACTCTAAATCTGAAAGCAGAGTAAAAATTCGAGTCATAACGCCTTTCGAACGGTTTAAAACGGGTCTGGTCAATGTTTACGAAAAGTCAACTCGCTAGTCAAAGGTCAACCCTGTCAATCCTTGACCAGAAATCAATTTGTCCTAACTGACTGGTTTACCCTAACCAAATTCTAACCAAACCGTAATTAATTTAAACCGAGCCAACCCATCGGTTAACCGAGTCACTGAGTTGACTCACCGGATCGACCTAGCCGAGATGGCCGAGTCACCGGCGCCGGTTACCGGTGGTAACAGCGGAGGGCGACAGTTTACCGGTGGCAGACGACGGCGGAGGACGGTGGCGAAAGACGGCGGAGCACGGCAGTGGACGGCGGCGCGGCGGCGGCAGACACGATTCCCGGCGGTGGCACGTGGTCGCTCGAGCGCGCGGAGGCAAATATTCCGGAGGCTCTAGCGGCTTCGTCCTGACTCCAATTGAGGCGAGGTCGGTGTCTACGGCTTCGTCTCGTCGAGAGGAACACGATGGTGGCATTGTATGCGCGAGATTATCAGCGATTAGGAAGTTATCGACGATATACTGAACGATCAGAAACTGAAGGTAAAGGCAAACGGTTTTCCGGTGGTTAGCTTCTAGGCGAACGGTGGTGACGAGCTTGGGGGTGAAATGCCACTCGAACCCAGAGCTAGCTGGTTCTCCCCAAAATGCGTTGAGGCGCAGCAGTTGACTGAACATCTAGGGGTAACTTGAAATCGGGGTGTGGTGGCTCCGGCGAAGATTCCTGATGGCTCAGCTCTCACAAACATTTTCCATTTCTCTCTTCTTAAACTCTCTTTTCTTTTTCTCTCTAACTTCTAACTTCTTATTTTTCTCTTGCAGGTGGAGAAAACAAAGTTGGACAATGGGTATTTATAGGCAAACATCTTGGACCTTTCGGTATTGTTTGGGCCTTAGCCGGCTAACGAGTTCCGAGACCGGAATTGGGTTGTTACATTTTTATTTTTGTTTTTTAACAGGCAATGACAGTGATGGGAGTTTACGATACAGCGTATTGGTTATCATGGCTCATATGGGAAGGCATCCTTACGTTTGTATCATCACTCCTCTTAGTTCTCTTTGGAATGATGTTCCAATTCAATTTTTTCTTGAAGAACAGTTTCTTTGTTATCTTCCTACTTTTCTTGCTTTTTCAGTTTAATATGGTAAATTAAAGATCCTCATCATTCTTAAATCATTTCTTAAATCATTTTCCATTGATTTTTGCTGGGACATCACTTAACTTTTCTATATCCTTTGTGTTGCTAGATTAGCCTAGCATTCATGCTATCATCTTTCATTAGCAAGTCATCTTCAGCAACAACTGTTGGTTTCCTTGTGTTTCTCATTGGCTTTATCACACAGGTGTGTGTGGCCTCTCTTTAGCTAAAACAGTAGCTGAGATTTGTTGGATTCTTACTGGGTACAGTTCTGACTGCAGACAGTAGCTACTGGTGGATTCCCTTATTCAAGCACACATTCCCTTTCTCGCCCGGTGATTTGGTCATTCTTTCCACCCAATACCTTTTCTGCTGGGTTCCAGCTGCTAATAGAAGCAACATCAGTTCCCGGAAGCCCTGGAATTAGTTGGAGTAAAAGAGATGTATGCTCAAAAATGGATGACGCCACCTGCTTTCTTACAATGGTATGCCAATTTTTCGACAACAGATTTAACCTAAGATTTGTTGTCTATGTCTCTCATTTTGAGTCTTTGTGCAGAATAAAATCTACATATGGCTTGTGCGTACATTCTTTTCTGGCTTGTGCGTACATTCTATCTACTTTGACAATATCATCCCCAATGCCTCTGGTGTAAGAAAAACGATCATCTACTTTCTGAAGCCTAGTTACTGGACTGGCAAAGAGGGCAATAAAGTGGAAGGTATTTCTTTGTCTCTTGCTTTTATTAATAAGAATGTGTGTGTTTGGAAAGTGTAAAACCAAAAGATGTTCCTATGTAACACTTTTTTCAGAAGGGCGCATTTGTAGCTGCTTTGGCTCAGTTCCACCTGTAGAGCATTTAACACCAGATGACCAAGATGTGCTTGAAGAGGAGACACTAGTTAAGAAACAAGCAATGGATGGAACAGTTGATCCTAACATTGCTGTTCAGATTCATGGTCTTGCAAAGATGTATCCTGGAATGATAAAGCTTGGTAATCAATCATTCCTGTTGTGTGTGTTCTAAGGCGTCATGACTATTCAACAAATCCTAATGCTCATTAGTTGTTTATAATGTATTATTACATTTCTTTTCGGCTCATGAAATATGTTTAGGGTTTGTAGATGAATATAGCCAAAGACCAGTTGTTTTGTCTTCTTGGACCCAATGGTGCATGGAAGAAAACTACTATCAGTTGTTTGACTGGTATAAATCCAGTTACTGGTGGGGATGGTAAGGATCTGTTTTACAAGAAGCTACTTTCCAAACTTTTTTAAAACCATTTTAATACTAATAATTAGTAAGTTCAATTTGATTCGACTTAAAACAGCTCTTATCTATGGAGATTCCATACGAAGCTCTGTTGGTATGTCCAACATTCGTAAAATGATAGGAGTGTGTCCTCAGGTAAGGTCAAGTTCTCCCTGCATTGTCTTCTCTTTTCCTTACACAGTGATCTTTATGTTCTGCTTAAATGATTTGTTTCATCATCACTCTTATTATTTTACAGTTTGATATCCTTTGGGATGCTTTGTCAAGTGAAGAACACCTCCACCTCTTTGCTAGCATCAAAGGGTTGCCACCTGTATCTATCAAACCGGTAAGTTATTCATGTATTTTACAAATGGTATCTGATTTAACTTTCCCTCTCTTTTTTTATATATAATTTGCTTACAGATTTTTCTTTCTTGTTAAACAGATTGCAGAGAAGTTACTTGCGGATGTAAAGCTGACAGGAGCAGCTAAAATTAGAGCAGGAAGCTACTGTGGTGGAATGAAACGCAGACTCAGTGTTGCAATTGCACTCATTGGTGATCCTAAGCTTGTATTTCTAGATGAACCGGTATGTATGACATGCAACTTGATACTTTCCTCTGGTGTTTAAAGATAAACACACACACACACACACTAACACATATTTTTTGGATTGTAGACTACTGGTATGGACCCTATCACAAGGAGACATGTGTGGGACATTATACAGGAATCAAAGAAAGGCCGAGCCATCATACTAACAATGCATTCTATGGAAGAAGCTGATATTTTAGGTGATAGAATAGGGATCATGGCTAAAGGCAGGCTCCGCTGCATTGGAACCTCCATCAGGTTAAAATCTCGCTTCGGCACGGGTTTCATTACTACAGTTAGCTTCCTTGAAAACAAAAACAACGGTGCTGGAAACTCACCAGAACCACTTAAAAGATTCTTCAAGAAGGTATGTACACTCAGGCCTAAGTTGTTTTTTTTTTAACTGGCAATTGTTTAAGTAGGTAGTGCCGCTGAGCCTGGAACAATATCTTTCTTGCAGCATCTGAAAGTTGAGCCAATAGAAGAGAAAAAAGCTTTCATGACTTTTGTTATCCCCCACGACAAAGAGAAACTTTTGGTGGTAACTATCTTTAAAAGCTCTAGCAATCTCTAGATTTTCGTCTATGAGGTTCATCATCGTTTATCCATGGATAGGGCTTTTTCGAAGAGCTACAATACAGAGAATATGAGTTTGGAATCTCGGACATACAGCTTGGGCTTGCAACTCTAGAAGAAGTGTTTCTGAACATCGCAAGATGGGCTGAACTAGAAAGTGCAACAGCTGAAGGAACCGTGGTTACTCTCGAGTTAGAATCAGGCATCTTGGTCGAGGTAAATCATCTACAATGTTCCACCAAAAAAATTCACGTTTCACATGTTCTAGTTATTAATGGAAATAAACTCTTTGTATGTGCAGATACCTGTTGGAGCAAGATTTGTAGGTATACCAGGAACGGAAAACGCGGAGAATCCTAGAGGAATGATGGTGGAAGTGTACTGGCAACAAGATGGTTCTGGATCGATGTGCATCTCTGGACACTCCCCGGAGATGCGCACACCACAGAATTTTTCGGTGTTATATGAACCACCATCACAAGTGTTAGGACGTACGCAGCGACGAGTTCGGGGTTCCGTGATTGCTTATGAATCTAGCGATTAATATATTATGCTAGAGTTTTAAAATTAGTTTATGGGGACATTTAGATTGCATGCTTTTACAGTGAATAGAGTTGTTCTTGTCTTAAATTACACTCTCCCAAGTCCCAATAGCAGTAACGAGAATAGAGATTTTGTTGATTATAGAAAAATGAACCTTAACTACCATCGAAGGTAGTCGACTGAGAAACAAGTAGACTTGATAAATCTTTTATTAATATAGAATTATATTTACAATAGCTAAATCTTTTGCAACTGATTAAAGATTTCTTGATGAAATAATATTTTATTTTTTGCGTTATTGGAAATAAAATTGAAACTGCTGGGATTATTTTTATAGCTCACCGTTAGCTCCTTTGATAGGAGAAGCAACATGGGGGCTATAATCAACTCCAAAAGATGCTAGATCAATAGATTGTCCTTTTTTCTCGGAGGCTGTCTTAACAAGTAGACCGATAGCTCGAGCCCATTTCACCATAGCCCCGATCAGTTCCTTTCTTTGTTCAAAAGTTATCTCCTGGGAAACATTCTTCTTCATCTCAGTCACAAGTATTCCCATTGACAACATACCGTCGACCATCCTCCAAGAATCCACCTATCGCCAAAAAGAAAATAAAAATACCACAATTTTTTTTAATATAGAAAACATGCCCGGGTACCATATGAATGTTAATATATCGGACTATAACTTACTGATGTTTCGCCGTTAGTACCATCCAATACAGAAATAGCCCTAAAGAGTTTCACGGATTTTTGTTGCATTTCGACCTTGATGCCTGACTTGAAGCAGGCCATGTAGTCCGCTACCTTTACAAAGAGATCTTTGAACTCTGCTGTGGCGGGACACTTACTCTCCAGAGCCCCCAAGAAAGCCGACATACCTTTGTAAGCAAAAGGCTCAAAGTCTTTGCTCATTTTTGGAAAATCCTTCAAGTAGTGGGGCAATGAGAACGTTCCTTGTGTTTCGTAAAGAGCTCTCTCAGATGGAGAAGACACAATGGTGTCATAGTCAATTCCAAATAATGATAAATCAATAGATTTTCCTTTATTCTCAGAGACCTTCTTTATGAATAGACCGATTCCTCGAGTCCAGTTCACCATAGATTGAATAACTTCTTTTCTTTGTTCAAAAGTTATTTCCTTAGAACCGGTCTTTTTCATCTCAACCAAACTTTTTCCCATTGACAATAAGCCATCCACCAGCATCCATGAATCCTCCTATCCTCAAAAGGGAACAAAATTAAACAACACAATCTTTTCCAGTTAAATTGTGAAAACGTACGATACCAATGTTAACTTCTAAGTGAAACTTACTGATGTTCCCCCTTTAGTTCCACTAAAAGCAGACATAGCCCTGTATAGTTTCTCAGATTTTATTCACAGCTCAACTTGGAGATCTTTCGACCCGGGTGATGTCGAACTGTAACATGCCATGTAATCCTTCAGCTTTACAAAAAAATCCTTAAACTCTGTGGTCTCAGGACATTTGCCTTCCAAGTCTCCCATGAAATCCTTCATACCTTTGTAAGCGAAAGACTCAAAATCTTGGCCTACTTTTGGAAAATTCTTCAAGTAAACAGGTAATGAGAATGTTCCTTGTGTTTCATAAACAGTGCTCAATGCAATTAGTAACATTAGATATATGGCTAATGAATTTTTTTGCCATTTTATTTTTGAAGAAGAGAAAAGAAGATGAGATTATTATCTTTTTATTTTTTGTTTATTTTTTGTTTTGTTTTGTATGATTGTGTTTTCTGTGAGAAGTGAATTATATAGATGTTTATAAAGCCTAAATTTAGCTATTAAAGCGAAAAATGGTCCGATAAATTTATGGTCATGGATGAATGGTAAAAGAGATTTGCTAAAATTTCGAAGGCTATTTGCTATTCTCTAGATTTACTATTATAGATCTGGACATTTTCTTCGTCAAACTATATTTAGTTGGACGTTAGACCAGATTGATATACTATACTTACAAATTAAAATGAACAATGAACATGCTTACACAAAATGTTCCTTATATGAGAACTAATTTTGTTTGCATGCAATTCATAATATCCAAAATATTGTGAAATGATATTTAAGGTGGGAAATTATGGTCGTATGTTACACACATAAAGTAACACGCAAGTTTATCTGGCGGCTGGCGAGAAGGCGATTTCAAAACCCTAGTATCGAAGGAGGCCTCACGATGTCTCGGCCACCATCAGCGGTGGATCCGTCGTCTGGAAAGTCGAAAAAATCATTGGAGGGCGCTATTGTGAAAACTGAGGAAGCATTCGGAGGAGATGGAGACACTCCTGCTCCATTGGGGTTGGGGGGTTCGGTAACAGAGATGCAAAACGAGAGCAGCGGCAAGGTCACTGTGTCTCAGGAGGTTGGAACGGGCAGGGCTGCAGGGGCAGCAGGGGCAGCAGGGGCAGCAGGAGCTAGGGTTTCGTATGCGGGGGCTGTTGATGGATCTAGCAAATCATCTAGCAGTCAGCCGATTTTTGAGGTCAAAAACGGGGTTGCAGAGATTGAAATACCGGTAGAGATTTTTGAGGATGCGGAACCACTCTGGAAATGTTTTATGGTGGGTTACTTTATCAATGATGCCCCCCATATTGGATCGATTCACTCGACGGCTAACAAGATCTGGGCATCGCAGGGGAAAACATCGAAGATTGACGTGCAGTTCATTGGGAAGAAAACAATGTTGTTTCGCGTTGAGGATGAAGCGACAAGAAACAGTGTGATGCGTCGGAAGTTCTGGCACATTGCAGATGTGCCACTAGTGGTGTATGAATGGAACCCAAAAACTGCGCAAGCCCCACCTGACCTCTCGGCCATGCCCCTGTGGGTCGACTTGAAGAATGTACCTGGCTACCTATATTCTAAGAAGGGTCTGAGCTTCCTAGCGCGCACCACGGGGAAGTTTGTTAAGCTCCATCCAAACACAGAGAAATGTATTCGTCTGAATGTAGCCAGAATGCTTGTTGAAGTTGATTTCCAGAAGCCACTTCCCCAAAAGATATGTTTTGTTGACAGAGATGGTACCGAGGTCACGGTTGAGGTTAGCTACCCTTGGCTCCCTCCGTGCTGTGGCAACTGTACGAAGTGGGGGCATACCGACAAGGACTGTCAAGTGGTTAAAACGCTTGCAATCTTACAGCGTCAGGATGGAGTAAATGAAGGTCTTACTACAGAAGGCACTGGCAAGGAGCTGGCATTAGAGAAAAGGAGTGGCGAAGTGGTAGCTGATTTCATTGGAGAGTTGGAGGCAACAGTAGGCTCACTTGTTAAAAATTTAGGTTGTGAAGGCTCGAAGTCACACCGGGAAACGCTTTTGACAGACTGGTCCTTGCCTCAGGGTCGGCGACACCACTCTCCGCCAAAGACGGTTCGCACAGATGGAAAAACTATCTCTCCTGGTAGATTCCAAGTTCTCCAGGGCATCTGTGAGGAAGGTGAAATTCCAGAAGAAGAAGGGGATGGCATGGAACCGATTCAAACAGAGATAGTTGGGGTAGCGGATGTTATCGAGATCATGGAAAACACTGCAGTATCTGTCAGAACGCAGGGTCCGAAACCAAAACAACTGGGGCAAGAACAAGAGTGGGCGGAAGCCAATAGCAAACACCAAAGACCTGATTCACGCAGCAGTTCATAATCAAATCAAGAAAGCTTCTTTAAAGAAGCACTGATGTCTTTGATTTTCGCTTGGAACATGCGTAGGTTCAACATGCCGCACAAACAAAGAGTAGTCAGTCGTTGGATTAAAGTTGCTAAGTTAAATATTGGTTGTTTGGTGGAAACTAGAGTTCATGAAGGTCATTTTAAGAAGGTGGTTGAGGCGACATTCCGGGGGCGGAGCTATACCCACAATTATGCTCATCAAAGGTTACGAAGAATATGGGTTTGCTGGTCAGACGACGTGGAGGTTGTCTATGTATCCTCCAGCGCCCAAATGATCACCTGCTGGGTGCGGTATAAAAGTTCGGGTGATTTCTTTCTGAGCTCTTTTGTGTATGGTTTCAATGGAGCTAGTGAGAGAAGAGATCTTTGGCAAGAAATGGAGATGATTTCAAACTCAGTTGTTGGAAATACATATCCTTTGATACTACAAGGTGATTTTAATGTGGCGCTATCAATGGAGGAGCACTCTAGGGCCACAACCACTGGAGGAGACAGGAGATCCATTAGTGAATTTCAAGAAGCTGTGAGAGTCTGTGGGCTAGTTGATTTATCCCACAGTGGGCCACTGTTCACCTGGATAAACAACCAAGATGAGAGTCCTATTAGCAAGAAATTGGATAGGGTCATGGTAAATGGATGCTGGCTTTCACAATTCCCACAGTCCCACACTATATTTGATGCAGGGGGAGTGTCGGACCATATGCGCGTATGTACTCAACTCCGTGCTCTCCTTCAGAGAAACATGAAGCCGTTCAAATTCTTTAATCATCTCGTGGGGCACCCGAAGTTTCTTGAGACTGTGGCAAATATCTAGGATACTACGGAGCCTATCTTCCACTCTCGATTATCTCTCACGTTGTTCCACAAGAAGTTGAAGCTGCTTAAAGCTGATCTGAGAGCGTTAAATAAAGACATTTATGGCGATCTCCCTGTTCGAGTTAACGAGGCATACAACGATCTCTTCGCTAAGCAAACTGAAGCCATGAATAACCCTCAGACATCCACGTTTGAGGCAGCTTCTGATGCATGGGAACGATGGCACCATATTTCAGGTATAGAGGAGAAATTCTTTTACCAGAAGTCTCGAACTCAGTG
This sequence comes from Brassica oleracea var. oleracea, assembly GCF_000695525.1. Taxonomy (NCBI): domain Eukaryota; kingdom Viridiplantae; phylum Streptophyta; class Magnoliopsida; order Brassicales; family Brassicaceae; genus Brassica; species Brassica oleracea. Next base: position 25,756,373 of record NC_027748.1, on the reverse strand, counting down.
GCTTGGCTTGGGGGACCGAAACACAAGGTTTTATCACAGGGTCACTCAATCCAGGAATGCACGAAATACCATAAGAAGAATTATTGCTGCAGATGGGAGTATTCTCACGGATCTTCAGGAAATTAAGGAGGCATCATCGCATTTTGGAAATTTTCTGCAAGGGACTCCGGCTGAGTTTGAAGTAATGTCGCAAGAGCACCTTGAAGAGCTGATAGACTAACGCTGTCCAGACGGTGAGGCAACGTCGCTTGTAGCACCAGTTCAGGCAGCTGAAATAAAGGATGCTCTATTCACTATGCCTACGAACAAAGCGCCAGGGCCGGATGGCTTTCCTATGGAGTTCTATAAAGCAGCTTGGTCGATAATAGGGCATGATTTCGTTGCAGCCGTTCAGTCGTTCTTCTTGTACATCTTCCTCCCTAGGAGTGTTAATGCCACACTGCTGTCCCTAGTGCCTAAAACCACAACCGCTGAGCGCATGGCCGACTTCAGGCCGATTGCTTGCTGCAACGTCATCTATAAAGTCATCTCCAGAATCATAGCTAAGCGGCTCAAAGCGACACTATCGGAAGCCATTGAACTCAATCAATGCGCGTTTGTTGAGGGGAGGCTTATTCTTGAGAATGTTCTATTGGCTACAGAGTTGGTGAAAGACTACCGTAAGGACACAGTCTCCACTAGAGCTGCGATCAAACTAGACATTAAAAAGGCGTTTGATAGTGTTCAATGGAGCTTTATTGAAGCCACACTCCGGGCCATGCACTATCCAAAACTATTCATTACGTGGATTATGCGGTGCATTGATACAGCTGGGTTCTCGGTCTCTGTGAATGGAGAACTTGAGGGTTTTTTCCACAGTACCACATGGGTTCGTCAGGGCTGCTCCTTGTCTCCCTACATCTATGTTATCGTGAGTAATGTCCTGTCAAAAATGCTTAACAAGGCTGTAAGTGCTGGAAGAATTGGTTATCATCCTTGGTGCCGTGAGGTCAACCTCTCCCACTTGAGTTTCGCGGATGACATTGTGGTCTTCACTGATGGTTCTCCGGCGTCGCTTGAAGGCACCCATAAAGTGTTTGATGATTTTGCTCTCACTTCGGGTCTGACAATCAACATTGCAAAATCCACAGTCTTTGTAGCTGGTCGAGGGAAGCGGTCTTCAGATGCAGAAGCAACTCGAATGGGATTGTCCATCTCTGCGCTCCCAATCAAGTATCTTGGGCTGCCCCTCACGACCAAGATAATGTCTCAGAGTGATTACGAGCCGCTTCTAACGAGGATAAGGGACAGGTTCCTAAGCTGGACAAGCTCTGCTCTAGCTTATGCAGGTCGCCTTCAGTTGATAAAATCAGTGATTGCTAGCATCACAAATTTTTGGTGCGCAGCTTTCTGCTTGCCCCAAGGTTGCATTGATGAAATCGAGAGCATGTGCTCTGCTTTCCTTTGGAGTGGCTCTCCGAATGTCACCAGCAAAGCAAAGGTTTCTTGGGAGGACGTTTGTTGCCCCAAAGAAGAAGGAGGTCTTGGAATTCGAAGAGTAAAAGATGTGGACACGGTCTTCAGCTTAAAGTTAGCAAAATCCACAGTCTTTGCAGCTGGTCGAGGGAAGCGGTCTTCAGATGCAGCAGCAACTCGAATGGGATTGTCCGTCTCTGCGCTCCCAATCAAGTATCTTGAGCTGCCCCTCACGACCAAGATAATGTCTCAGAGTGATTACAAGCCGCTTCTAACGAGGATAAGGGACAGGTTCCTAAGCTGGACAAGCTCTGCTCTAGCTTATGCAGGTCGCCTTCAGTTGATAAAATCAGTTATTGCTAGCATCACAAATTTTTGGTGCGCAGCTTTCTGCTTGCCCCAAGGTTGCATTGATGAAATCGAGAGCATGTGCTCTGCTTTCCTTTGGAGTGGCTCTCCGAATGTCACCAGCAAAGCAAAGGTTTCTTGGGAGGACGTTTGTTGCCCCAAAGAAAAAGGAGGTCTTGGAATTCGAAGAGTAAAAGATGTGGACACGGTCTTCTGCTTAAAGTTGATATGGCGCTTGTTTCAGAGCTCGAACTCCTTATGGGTCGCCTGGGTGAAGCGGTATCTCCTCCAACAAACGTCTTTTTGGGATGTGCGGGACACAAGTGCGGGCTCATGGGTGTGGCGGAAGTTGCTCAAACTGAGACCGCTAGCAAAAACATTCCTACGTATGGAGATTCGTAATTGTCGGCGCGTCAAGTTCTGGTTTGACCTATGGCATCCTCTTGGTAGAATGATTGATATCACCGGAGAGGTGGGCATCCAAACGGTTGGCATTAGAAGAAATGCCACAATATGTGACGTGCTGAGGGGAAATGAGTGGCAATTTAGGTACTGCAGAGACCCTGGCATACGCTTACTCGGGGACCAGATTAGAGCTTTCCCTGTAGTGTTAGCTCCTGATGCTGAGGACGCAGTTCTCTGGAAGAAGGATGGGAATGTGTTTCAGGGAGTTTTTGAAGCACACAGTACTTGGAATCTGATCCGAGTACACAAGGTGGTGCAGTCATGGAGTAGAATCATTTGGTTCCCGCAAAATGTCCCTAGATTTGCATTTGTAGTGTGGTTTGCAATAAAGGACTGGTTAGCTACGTGACATCGTATGAGTAACTGGAGTCAAGGACTAGCTTGTGGTTGTGTTTTTTTGCGGTGAGCCTGATGAAACTCGAGACCATCTATTTTTTGCTTGCCTCTATACTTTCACCTTATGGATTGACGTCGCTGGTTTGCTACTAGGCACGTCCCCTGATCCTGATTGGTACATCACAATGGAACAGATTGCTCATCATTCGCATGATAAGTTAACTACTATCCTACTTCGATTGGCATACCAGGTGACTATCTACTACATCTGGAGAGAACGAAATGACATGAAGCACAATAACACAGTGAGGTCAGTCCAGCAACTTGCCCGCATTCTCGACAAAACCATTCGCAGACGTATCATGTCTACTCGATACTTCGAGAAGCCCAAGCTGAGAGAGCTCCTCCAACGATGGTTCACAACTCGGCTCAGCACAGCTTAAATCATTTGTTTATACTTTCATACAAAGTTATAGGGATGTACATAAATAACTTTGGGGTCTATGGCTCTAGATGATCAATAAATTTAAAATTTCATAAAAAAAAAAAATTTATGGCCGTATGTTTTTGATGAAAATTTATGAGACGGTGTTTTGACAAAATATTAATTATTATTATGATAATTTAATAATGTTTTGTTAGAATATTCTTCTAGTAATTTATTTAAATTTAAATTTGTTAGAAATGTATGAAGGAATATAATTGACAAATTTCATTTAAAGAACCTAATAAATAGAGAATATGATTTTTTGGTCAATTTGTTCCTCATCAAAGTTAAAAACAATTATATTTTAAAAACAAATTCTTTCAAACATGAAGAAAATAAAATAAGGAATAGACTGAGCTATATGTGTTAATAATTTGACATTTTTTTTATTTTATTACGGGACAATATAAAGAACAATGGTCTTTTAAGAAAAACACTAGATTCGAACCCGCGTGGTTGCGCGGGATTATTTATATTAATATATATATATATATAATATCTTTTTAGAATAAAAAATTATAATTTGATGATAATTTATAAATTTCGGTTTGCGTCAAGATTGTATTTTTTTGGTTTTTGGTTTGATTATGGTCCGGTTATAGATTTTTTTGGTTCAAAAAATATAGTAATGGCTTGGTTATTTTTAATTTTGGGTTTAACTGGGTTTTATTATCTTGGTTTGGTTCAAATAACAATATTAGAAACCCGATAAAATGTTGTGTTCAATTCGAATGTATGAATCTGAACATAGATATAGATTTTTTGATCTTGATTCTAATTTAAGTTGCTATATTTTATTGTCTTTATATGTTAATTATGTGTAGGGAGTCCGTATATCTCAAGATTATATACCCAATTATAAAATATATGCTAATTTCATACATCTATGTGATAGAGTTAAGATGTATATTCAACAGCTATGATCAGAATATACCATTATCATTTTGCAAGTAAATTTTTTTTAGTCTAAATAAGGATTAAGTAGCTGTATTTTAGGTAATAAATCGCTATATATTGGAAGTTGTTGAAATTAATTATAAGGAAGTTAAATAGATTTAGAATATTATTTTTGATTAATTTATAAGGAAGGTAAATGGGGTTTAAAAAAATGTAATATAGTTATATATATTTTTTTTAAATTATCATCAAGTTTGAGAGATGAATTGGTGACTGAAGTATGTACAAATTGTTTTTTTACAGTTTATATAGTTTTACATACATTACATTTTTAAATTTATTTAATAATTCTCTAAATTTAAAAACTACATGTATTATGTATACTATAAAATAAAATTTAAAGTAATTATACACATAAAAATTACATATTTTCAAGTATTGATGTTTATTTTCATTAAATTAAAATAATTCTATCCTTTCAAACCACGACTAAAAATTTAGTTAATTAATAATACATTATATCATCTCTGAATATCATTATATTTGTATTTTATTTTATTATATAGGAAATATACACCAATTCACTTTAAAAATAAAAAATAGTTACTTTTATAATTAAAAGTAACATTGATTTAAATTTTAAAATAAATCGAGATAAATTGGCGTGAAATTTAATTATATTTTACAATTTCATTATTTAGAAAAAACACATTTATTTGAATGGTCATAAACGTATAGGAATTTGGCAAATTAGAATATAATTTTGTGGGTTGGTAGGTTGAAAAGAATGAGAAAACAATTGTAAACGTACCCAACTCGATAGTCAAAAAGCTAATGCATATGTGGTACATTAGTTTATGTGGTATAAATATAATAAGTTGCATTCTCAAACTTGAAACTCTAAACGCTAACACTACAAGAAAACACATGCTTAACGAGGAAGTTTAACGAGGAAAAACAATCCTCGTAAATTTACGACGATTTTACGAGAAACTTACGTGGAAAACTAATGTCATCGTTATTTCCTCGTAAAGTAACGACAAAAGCGTTTCGTCGTAAAGTGGATGTAATTTGATGAGTATTTTACGAGGAAATACTATTTTCTCGTAAATACGACGTAAACTTCGCGTGTTATTTACGAGGAAATAATTTACGTGTATTTAGCGAGGAAATTTTGAATCCACCAACTTTGTAGGTGTTACACGTTTTTTTTGCACCTAATTAATTTTCGTCGTAAATTCATAGGAAAATTACAACTACCAGATTCGAAATTTCCTATAAATATGGATGTGTGAACATCATTTTAAACACACCAACAACAAGAAACGTGAAAGAAAAAAAAAATGGCTGGCTCCGGGACTATTTACGAGTTGCGGAAGTGGATGTATATGCATAGAGATGCTAACGGGAGAGTGACGAAAGA